>NC_038044.1:28014599-28314599 GCF_002211085.1 Panicum hallii | reverse complement strand
CCAGGACCTGTCACTGCGCCGCCGCCTCTTGCCCAAGCCGAGTGTGCTCCTCCCGGAGGAACCGGGATTTGTTCAACGAAATCTTCTCCAAGTTCTTCAAAACAAGAAGTCATAAATGCCATGTCAGACTACCCAGCAAAAACTAGGAAGGGGCCATTAAGACTTACCCAAGAAATACTCAGCAGTTTGCCGGACGTGATCTGCTGAGTGACCTTGACCCTACGAAGGGCTTCCTCGAGTTCCGACTCTGCGGCGGTGAGCTCAACAAAGGCCTACTGCCCGCTTTGCTTGAGAAGATCCCAAAGCTTCACCTCTTGCTCATCGCGTAGGACAAATCGAGCCTCTCCCGGGTTGCTAGGGTCGGGCCACACCCACTCTCCAACCGGCCCGCTCGTTGGGTCGGGCGGACTAGAGACAGGGACCATTGCCCGCTCCTGACTTCCCCCCAGCGCTGCCTGCTATGCTGGCGGATTGCTCGCCTAGGCGAGATACTTGTCCGCCTGAGCCTAAGCCTCCTAGCCCCCGGGCTCGGCAACCACGTTTGTGGTTGCCAACATAGCCCCTTCGTCCTCCTCCAACTCGGACCACGCAGGCGAACCGTGCACTCCTCCACCTAGGGACTCGAGGGTCGTGATCTCATCCTTCTTTCCCATGCTTGATGGGAGAGGCATAGCCACGATCACCTCCGCAACGGACCGCTGAGGGACCGCCTCCATCGCCGGCGGCCTACCCATGGGAACTAGTCCCTGACATCCTCCTTGAGCTGGAGCAAACCGTGCTTGGCCGGGTCTCCATGGCACATGTTTGATATCAGGCCCAAAGTTATCATCACTGAGTCGCGGAAAAGAAAAGTAGGATAAACAAAAAACATTATAAAAAAAAGAGCCAAAACCATAAAAGCGGTCCTCTTACCTTGACGCCCATCCAATCGGAGGAGGTCCAAACCTCTCGAACCACCGGACGCCTGGCGGGGACCGCAAACCATCCCCCATCGCATGACCCAAGCCTAGGGCTGATCCTGCCAACTCCCGAGGCACGGCGTCCTGCAGGTCGCGGGGCGGGTCGGTCACGTCCGGCGTCATTAGGAGCACCTCAGGACCGGTGCGCTTCCCCGACTCATCCTTGCCCCGCTCCAAGGAAGACGGCATCTGTGGCGTCCCCGAGTGCTTTTCCACTCGGGCCCATTTCACCTCCTCCGTTGGTGCCGCGGCGTCCTCCTCGATGCACTTCATCGCCTCCGGAGCGCTGGCGGGCATCCTGGACCCCTTTGGGATCTGCGACCCTGTGGTGCTGCGGGGCTTCACCATGAACAAGTCGGCGTCCCCCGACTCGGACTCTTCCTCCTCAGAGCGGTTGCTGTCATCGAAGTCGGTCAAGGGCTCCGACTCGTATTCTTCTTGGATGGCATCTCTATCCTCTCCCATCCGAACCTGACGTGCAATCTCCATCTCCTTCACCTGCTTCCTCTTGGCCTTCTCAGCCCTCTTCTTTTTCCTGGCTAGAAAAGGCTACACCTGAGCGGCCTGCTTAGCCACGCCTGCTGCCCCCTTATGCAAATGAGGGCGGGATTGAGGATGACTGAGTTCGTGGAAAATTAAGAAGAAAGTTGGGAGCCAATCGGGCACAAGTGAATTGACAAGAAGAAGGGGAGGGGAAAAAGCTCACCAAATTCGATGGGTGCCACTTGTCGAAGGCGTCCAGACCGCCAATGGTCTGCTGATTCCCCACCTTGAGCACCAACTCCACCCAAGACCACACCTCGCCGTCGGGCATCTCCTGCGGCAACACTCGGTCGGGATCCGCGGGGCCGGTGTACTCCCACAACCTGGTCATCCTCCCATCCAAATTAAATTGTGACAGGAAAAGGCGGCAGGCATAGTTACACTCCACTGATATCGGAAATCATGGCGGAGCGGGCACCCCGTTATCTTTCATGACGTGGTAGGGTCACTCCCGACACGCACCCCCAAAAAAACTGCACCAGTACTCCAACTCCCCGGGTAAGCCTCAGTAGGCCACATCCTCACTCGATACATGCATTTGATTGCTCAGTTTTTGAAATACTCAAAAACCTAAAAGCACGTCGTCGGGTCCGACTCAGGAATCCAACTGTCTGAAGTTCGAAGGCCAGTCCGCGGAGCGCTCGAGGCCACCTCACGTCGAATAGAGCCAGGGGAGAAAACGTAGATGAGCCCCAGCAGCCCTCGCCCTTCCTGCTCCGGCAGCGATTCGGGTCATCTCGACCTTCTCGTCCGATCCGGACCTCGAGCCATGCCCACAGAATCTCCAGCGAGGAGAGGCTAGCGGGCCACCTGGGTCGGTCGGATGACTTAGTTATCTACTGAGAGGCGGGTCATGGAGCAGTGGAATGCCATCTATGGGCTATGCCGACCCCGTCACGAACGACGGACCCAAATTCCACTTGGACGCCTGAAAATTTTACCCGGGCACACCCGTTAGGAGTTCACCGAGTATGTCACTCGGGCGATCGAGGCAAGTGACACTGACTCAACCCCTCCAGTCGCGGAGACCACGGACGGGGCCACCTCTATGCGTGCACACTCATGACGTCACCGACCTGACCGCCCTCCTTCATGACAAGGACTGCTGGTGGTCGGGGTACCACGTTCTCCATTCGGAAAGAATGGCAAAACGCTAGCCCCCGACCGGACTTCTGGTCAGGCACATAAGATACAAAACACTCTAGAATAAATGCATTTTATTCCTAGCAAATAAGTGTTACAAAGTACAGTCGGCCCATGGCCGTTGCAAAGTACAAAAACCCGTTACCACCGCAAGGATGGTAATGCTGGAACCTCGGGGAAGGCTGCTACAAGTGTCGGAAGCTTGGCAGGAACATCTTTCTCACAAGCCTTCTTCTTGCACCCCCTTCCTCGAGGACAACCCGGCAGGGGATAACAGCGAGCAGCGCATCTGCTGCCGCCGCTGGCCGAACTCCTTCACCATCTTAGACGACAGCGAGGAGCTCTTTCCCAACCTTAGCCGCCAGGGAAGGACAAGCCTTCCGACGGTGCGAGCTGAGGCTGAGTCACACGGGGAAGTCGAACCGACTCAGGGCCGAGGCACTATCCGCGGGCACGCACTATGCCGGGAAAGGTCGAGGAGTTCCTCCCCATACCCATATCCGGCCGGTGGAAGCACTGACACATTCTCCGCTGGGAGCTGATGCCTCCCCCTTTGTCACCCAAGGCACTTGGGGAAGCCTCACCACCTGTCCGACGGAGACGGTGCCCTGCCTGCGCATCCGCATAGCCCGATCACCCGAGCAGAACGCTTGGGGGATCGAGCTTGTGAAAAGCGCAGGTGGACGGCGTCGCCCGCGTGCTATCCCTTGCCGCTCGCAAGCATTCTTCTAGCACCAGATGCTGAAGGATCCACCGGCTCCATCAGGCGGACGCACACGGGCTAAAAGCAACTCCATTACTCGAGGCAGGGCTCGCTCATCACTCAGGTTGGGATGAGTTGAAAACAAGGCTTTGGAGGCCTCCATTTATAGCCACTCTGGTTCCCTCTTGTTCGGCGAGCCGAACTCACCGCGTAACGCATGGCTCCGCCTTAAAAGAAGGGAAACCTTCACAAGAGTAGAAGGGGGAGCACCACCGCAGCGTGCCGATGGTCATGCAGCCCTTGATATTCCGCGCTGGAGATACGCCGCTGGCGCCACTGCGGTACACTTATTACGCGGACTGACTGGGGTGACCCCAATTGACTTGTGGTCACAAGGGGGGATCCTCTGAACGCTGCATCTTTCTCTTTACGGATGACATAGAGCGATGTGATTCCTCACCCCGGGCGAAGGTACAATGCAGCAAGAAATAGCGCCTTCACGATTAAACAAATTGTGAAGCCGCTCGGATGCCTCTGATGGGTCCAGGGATCTAGGGTCCCCAGCGGGCCCAGTCCAAGGTCGCGCCTGGAACAAGCACCCGTCTGTATAGGGCAACAACTTCATCTGGGCCACCTCGGCCCACAACCCCTACTGACAACTCGATCGGGATTGCCACGGCCCATATCCTCGACTGTGGGAATGGTCAGAGGCTGGGTCCGTACCAAGGCGCCGACCGAGGGCTGCGACTAAGCTCCGCCTTACACATGCCCACCTCCTCGACCGACAGTCTAGTTGGGAGGCCATGCCTGACTTACCAGCGTGCCCCGGGAGTAGGTACGAAGGATAAGGATGACTCTCGGGGTCAACCTGTTATACGCAGCCAAGCTCTCTCTCCACCGGGGTTGCAGTCCCCTCTGCTATGGCAGTCGGGCGCCACTATTCTACCTGCCCATCCTCGCGAAAGGATGGGGCGAAACATCATCATGATACGGCCGAAACGCCCCTGTCATGACAGAGTGACCGGACGAGGCATCAGGGATGGGGCATAATAGTCGTACCGTACCTATCGATACCCTCACGACCACCGTCCGACGGAGCATTACGCGTAGGGACAAGACAAGACGCTTACCCCACGGCACAGGACTTGGACGGTGGTCAACGGAAGAGTCCGAGTGACAAGATGGGGAGACCCGACTGACGAAGCTGATGACCCCGACCGGCGGGGTCGGAAGTCCTCTCTTTCTATCCTTACACCCTTAGCTCCCCTGTAATGGAGCCCCCCTTAGACTATAAAAGGGTGGGTCATCCGTCTAGGAAAGATATCCTATCTCTTGATAGATCTGAAGCAAGGATAACTCATCATATCCTCCACTCGAAAGCTTGTAAGTCTCCAAACTCTTTTGAGCACCTGGGTTCAAGCAATACAACCGACTGACCTCCGACTAGACGTAGGGTATGTTGCTGGAACTAGTATAAATCTTGAGTCA
The DNA here is from genome assembly GCF_002211085.1 of Panicum hallii. Classification (NCBI taxonomy): domain Eukaryota; kingdom Viridiplantae; phylum Streptophyta; class Magnoliopsida; order Poales; family Poaceae; genus Panicum; species Panicum hallii. The sequence goes on along the minus strand of NC_038044.1, from coordinate 28,309,763 downwards.
TTGTGTGCTAGGCTATATCCGATCATGACACGCGATACACACTTCCAGTAGGTTTAGCTGTCGGCCATTTCCGGAACTGACATTACCGCATCTATACGCATAACGGTAGACCTCAAGAAGAGAGTAATGCTCGTAATAAGTCCTAACTAGATTGTCCAATCCGGATATATTCTCTCTGTTTTTTTTACATATCGTATTAGGTTTGTCCTAAAGCAAACTTGACCAACTTTGACCAAATTTATACAAAAAATAATATCATTTATAATACCAAATTTATTTCATTAAATCCACCATAAAATATACGTTGATAGTGCATATGTTGGATAGCATAGTTGTTGCTATATTTTTTTTATAGATTTAGTCAAAGTTAGCTAACTTTAACTTTCAAATCTCATATAGACCATTATCAACTCATCCATTCTCCCTAAATGGTTTGCCTATACTGAATGGAAGGTTTATGACATAGGAAGATTTTCCAGAATATGAGCAAGGGTAAAGGATTCATCACTTGCTAGGTTTTCAGGGAGTAATAGGAGGGGTTGGGAATTGATCGTTGAAATCATCACCAGAGCACATGAACTTGAGGTGGGGGCTCAATCTCGTTAGTCTCCCGGATTCCAGTCATGTCTCTACCATCGGTTTCTCCCTTTTCTCCGGCTGGTGTAATAAGGAGGGAGTCAGAGACTACCAACTCGATAATGTTGGCTCGATCATGGACAAACCTACGTTGTTGCTTCGTTGTGACCGCAACGTTTATTATTTAGAAAAAAACGGAGGAAGTATTTAGACTTTCCACATCTATGCATGTGACAGTAGACTACGGTGTTATTACTCTGATCCTGCTGTCATTCGAATTGGTTTATTATGAGTTTATCGAATGATGGCCTCAACCATTCAAGCTAAACTTCAAAAATCCAAGAAGTGTAGTCAGGATCAACTTTTCATGACGAGAACAACAGTCAATCAAATATCAATATTATGCAAGACAATTCAGATAGCTTAAATTAGTACATAATCAAACAGATCGTGCAAATTAACACTAGTGTACACGTGTGCAGTCGTTTCTGCTAGGCAGCGGAGCTGCTGGTGGTCGTGGACGAAACGGACGCCCACCTCACTACACCACGACGACATCTGGGGAACTCCGCGCGCCGATCCCCTTCACCTGCGGCAACGAGTCGTCCTCAGCGATCCCCACCTGCCCCCGAGCCGCAGCAGCATCCCCATCGCCGTCGCCGACGGCGGCGCTACTACCGTCCTCCGAACAGCGCCCCGCCGCTGCGCCGTCCGCGACGTGCCCGGAGTACTTCCGGTACATCCACTCGGACCTGTCGCCGTGGCGTGAAGCCGGGATCACGCGGGAGGCGGTGGAGCGCGCGCGGGGCATGGCGACGTTCCGGCTAGTGGTGGTGGCCGGGCGCGCCTACGTAGAGAAATACCACCCCGCGTACCAGACGCGGGACGTGTTCACGCTGTGGGGCATCCTGCAGCTGCTGGCCCGCTACCCGGGGCGCGTCCCGGACCTGGACCTCATGTTCTTCTGCGGCGACATCCCCGTGGTGCGCGCCGCTGCCTACCCCGACCGGTCCGAGGCGCCGCCGCTCTTCATGTACTGCACAGAGGACCCGGCGCTCGACATCGTCTTCCCGGACTGGACCTTCTGGGGATGGCCCGAGGTGAACATCCGGCCGTGGGCGCCGTTCCTGGAGGAGGTGGCGCGCGAGAGCTGGCGCACGCCGTGGCTCGACAGGAAGCCCTACGCGTTCTGGAAGGGCAACGCCAACGTCTGCGGTTTGCGCCGCGACCTCATGCGCTGCAACAAGGGCTCCGACAGCGGCAAGGACTGGAACGCGCGGCTCTTCCGGCAGGACTGGGGATATGCCAACCGAAATGGCTTCAAAGACTCCAATTTGGCCAAACAATGCACGTACAGGTATCCAAAAATAATCTGCTTGCAGCCCAAAGCTTGTGATTTTCTTTCTTGTCTAAAATATTAATGTGTTTGGACGATCATTGTTGTATGCAGGTACAAGATCTATGTGCAGGGGAGAGGGTGGTCAGTAAGCGAGAAGTACATCCTGGCCTGCGGCTCCCCGATGCTCCGCGTCGACACACCCTTCCGCGACTTCTTCTCGCGGGGGTTCGTCGCCGGCAGGCACTACTGGCCCATCGACGCAGCTCGCATGTGCCCCTCCATCAAGTTGGCCGTCGACTGGGGTAACGCCCACCCGGCGCAGGCGCAGCGGATGGGCGAGGAAGGCAGCAGCTTCCTCCGGAAGGAGCTCAGCATGGACTACGTGTACGACTATATGCTGCACCTGCTCACCCACTACGCCCGGCTGCTCCGGTACAGACCCACCGTCCCGGAGAACGCCACCGAGCTCTGCCTCGAGTCCATGGCCTGCACTGCCAGCGGCTGCGCCCGCGAGTTCATGATGGAGTCCATGGAGAAGTATGTCGCTGACTATGAGCCCTGCGCATTGCCTGGGCCTTTCACCGCCGACGAGCTCGCAGAGCTCGCCCAAAGGGACGTGGAGATGCGCAGCAAAATGAAAAAGTTGGAGGAGCAGGAGGAGGAAACATAGGTGGACTACGAATCCATGTTCCGGATGAGAGATAGGTATATAAACCCAATAATCGGCATAAATTTAGTACGTCCCATATGCACTAATCAGAAACTGCAAACGAGAAATACAGATGTAACAGTGTAGCCAAATTGCCTGTTGACACTGTAAAATGATTGCATGGTCCAGTATCACTATGAAATTTTGATAAGCTAAGACATGGCATTGTACTTCATTGTACTTTATTATGAGGTAAAATTAGGTAATGACTCTATAAAAATCGGGCATATTTTTATCCGGTTGAATGGCTGATTCGACCCACCATCCATTTTTCATCCAACGAGGCTGACGCCCCAGCCGACCATGCGCAGCTGACCCGCCGGTCCCACATTCGAGAAACTAGAGAGCATCCCCCACCCTCTCGCACGCATGTTCATTTCGTCTGCTCATCCTCTCTCTATGATTTCTCTCTCTACCATCCGCTCTCGCATCCACAAGCTAATCTGCTTGCATTCCCCACCATCGGCGCACGTAGGTGGATCCCTGCGGTGGGGTTTTGAAGCGCAGATCAGATTCAGGTTAGCATTTCCCTCTGTGCCTCGGATTCCATGGCGTTTTGATTTTTTTCGCATTTGTTTCTGGTGGAGGTCATCGTTATAGTTTTTCATCCGGCCCACGGCCCGGCTTTTTAGCCCAGCACAGCACAGTATTAAACGGGCTAGGGCTGGCCTAGCACGAGCCTCGTGCCGTCCCTAGGCCAAGGTCTCGGCACGTGGGCCGGCACGGCCCAACACGATTAAGCTGCAGCTCGACCAAGTCCGTGGGCCAGCCCGAGCACGGGAGGCTTGCTAAGATCCGGGAGCCCGAGTGCCCCTCCATATATAAGGGGAGACGCCCGGCCCCAAACCCTAGCCTCCCATTCGCCTCCCACTCGCCTCGCCAGTCGCCTCTTCACCTCCCACTCACCTCCCCCGCTCCCCTTGCTCGCCTCCCCCTGGCCCCCCTAAACCCTAGCCTCGCCGCCGTCGCCGGCATAGATCCTCCGCTCCCCTCGCCTCCTCCGCCACTCCTTACCTAGATCCGGTGCCCCTCCCTTCTCCTCCCCCTTTGCTCACCGGATCTAGCTCCTCGGCACCTCGGCGGTCCTCCTCGCTTCCCATGCAGCCTCGCCTCCGCCTCCGCCTCGTGTTCCTCGCCGGATCTGATGCCGGCAGCCCTTCTCCTTCCTCTCTTGTTGCCGTTGATGGGGATTGACGAAGGGGAAGGTGGGGAAGGCCGAGCGGTGGCAACACGAGCCAACGGTGCCAAATCTGGTGGCCTTCTCTGCTTGCCGGCCTCCTCGGCTCCTCTGCTCACCGTAATATCTGCTCCACCTCCCTTGTTTTGTTTCTTTTCGACCTTCTTCACCTTCCTCTTCTCCAATCTCCCTCTCCCTCTTTGAGTCCGTGTGGTTTGCCCAACCTTTCTCCGGTGAGGTCGTCGACGGCAACTCCGGTGCTCCGGACAAAGGTAAGTCCGGTGTACCCATCTGCTTGCCTTCCTCTTTTCTTTCTCTTTTTGTTTCTTGACCCGTTACTATCGGTTCCGGAAATGGCCGGCAGCTAAACCTACTCAAAGTGTGTATCGCGTCATGATCGGAAGTGGCTTAGCACATAATGACTCAAGATTTATACTGGTTTAGGCAAAATGCCCTACGTCCAGTTGGGGGTCCGTCGGTTGCATTGCTTGAGCCCAGGTGCTCGAGAGAGTTTGGAGAGTTACAAGCTTTCGAGTGGAGGAGATCATGAGTTGTCTCTTTGTGTCCTAGATGGAGGGCCCTCCCTTTTATAGTCCAAGGGGGTCTTCTTTATAGGGGAACTAAGGGTGTAAGGATAGAAGGAGAGAACTCCCAACCCCGCCGGTCGGGGTCATCAACTTCGTCAGTCGGGTCTCCCCATCCCGTCAGTCACCGTCCAAGTCCTGCATCGTGGAGAGAGCATCCTGTCTTGTCCCTACGTGCCATGCTCCGTCGGTCGAAGGTCGTGGGTATGTCGATAGGTACGGTACGACTATCATGCCCCATCCCTGGCACCACGCCCAATCACTCCATCATGATGGGGGCGTGCCGACCGTATCATGATGACGTTATGCCCCATTCCTTCACGAGGACGGGGTAGGTAGAATAGTGGCGGCCTGCTGCCACAGTAGAGGGGACTATGACCCCCGTGGAGGGAGTGGTTGGCGGTATACGACAAGTTGACCCCGAGGCTGATCCTTATCCTCCACACCTACTCTTAGGGCTCATTGGTACGCTGGGCCTGGCCTCCCGACCAGTCTGCCGGTCGGGGAGGTGGGCACGTGCAAGGAGGAGCTAGTCAGAGTCCTCGGTCGGAGCCTTGGTACGGACCCGGCCCTCGATCGTTCCCACAGTTGGGGACATGGGCCAGGCTTGCCTCGACCGACAAGTTGGTCGGGATAATGGGCCTAGGCCGCTTGGACGGAGCTGCCGCCTACGAGGATGGGCGCTCATCCAGACACGACGTCGGACTGGCCAACGAGAAGTGGGCCCACTAGGGACCCCTGGTCCCTGGACCCATCAGTTTCTGACTTGATTTGTTCTCTGCTTACTGCTTTACTTGTTTCTTGCGCAGGCCGTTGAGGGATTGGAGGCCGGCGATAGCCAACGGCAACGACCCTACGTCCCACAACTATGAGTTGTAGGCGATGGGTCTTCGCGGACATGATGAGGAAGACCTGGCTGCAGATGCAGAGAAGTTGTTTGGCAGCAATGCGGCCATCGACCTCGACACAGAAGTCCACGGAGTTCCTCAGGCTCACTTGGTCGGGTCTGAGAGCGTGAGCACCGGCGCTGCCAGTGGCAGTGGTGCTTTCAGGAAGAGGAGGGCATCCACCTCTAAGGTTTGGAAAGACTTCGATGAGATCTACGAGGTAATCAACGGTATGGAACATTGAACTGGTGCTAAATGTAGGTATTGTAAGAAGGACTTATAGGGTAAATCCACCCATTGTGCTGGCCACGTGATTAGGCACATTTCTATATACCCTGTTTTGAAAGGTCGTTCTGCCATGGTTCAATCTTAGCTTAAGTTTAACCCAAATGGCTTTGTTCATACTTAGGAGTATAGTCCTAATATTGCTCATACTCAGTTGTGTAGGTTAATTGCACGTCTTAACCTGCCTCTATGCATTGGTGAAACTGATGCTTTTGAAGAGTACATTACTACTGCTCATAATCCTAGATTTTATCGTGTCTCTAGGCAAACAACCACCAGAGATTTTGCTAAGTACTTTAATGATCGTTGTGCATAGCTTGTTAAGTGTTTGAAATCTGCATCCTCTGTTGCTCTTACTTCTAATATCTTATCTGGCAATGCTAAGGAGGATTATCTTAGTGTGGTTGCTCACTATATAAATGCTGATTGGGAATTAGAGAAGAGGATCATAGGTCTCAGGCTGATTGATGTGTCTCACAATGCTGAGAATATTGTTGAGCGTATTACTTCTATTCTTATTGATTATGAATTAACTGATAAAGTATTCTCTATTACATTGGACAATGCTGCTACTACCACTAGGGCTATTCGTCAACTTAATCCTATTCTGTTTGGTTATGTTGGTAGCTTGTTCCTGCATTAGAGATGTGCTTGTCATATCATCAATCTTATTGTTAAGGCTGGCCTTGATGTGTTTAAGCCTATACTATCTAGATTTAGAACTGCCATATCATTTTTAAATTCATCTAGCCAACGCATTGCTGCATATAAATCATATTCTATTGCTGTTAATGCAAAACCTTGCAAGTTTGGCTTGGACATCGATGTGAGATGGAATTCCACTTATCTCATGTTAAAACATCTCTTGCCCCATAAGAACTCATTCTCAGTTTTTATCACTGCTAACCATCCTTTGATTGATGGCCAACCACTCTTGATAGAGCAACACTGGTATGTGGCTGAAAAAATATTTGAGTTCCCTGAACAATTCTATGATTCCACTGTTGTTCTGTCTAGTATTTATTATCCCATATCTCTATTAGTATTGCATCATGTTCTTGAGATAGCTAGCCATCTAAATAATTATGAAAATGACACAGATTTAAGAGATGTGGTTGTTCCCATGAAAGATAAGTTTTTACAATATTGGTGTGACATACCTATGCTTTATATCTTTGCATTTATATTGGATCCTAGGGCTAAGATGAATGATTTTAGTAATGTTCTTAGACTTTTGTGATTACTCCTGCTACTTAACTGAGGTAAGGGCTGAATTATTTGTTATTTTTGCCAACTATGAAGATTAAGTTTGGTTCTGTAAGGTTGCAAAGGGCTACAAAACCAGGGCCTACAGGTAAGAAAAAGACTACTTGGGGTAAGATCTTTGGGGTGATGGTGCTAGTTCTAGTTCTGCTAGACCTGCTGGTCTTGGTGCTAGGCTTGGTGCTTCTCCCTCCTTGCATAGGAGGTCATCTGCTAGTGTCTTGCTGCAGGCTGCTACTTCTGGTGCTTCTCTAGCTGCTGCTTCTGAACTTTCTGTCTACCTGGATAGTGATACTGTTAACCAATACGATGATGATTTCAACATCTTGAACTGGTAGCATGAGCAGAAACTATCATATCATGTTCTTTCAATCCTAGCTAGAGATGTTATGACTGTGCCTATTTTTACAATATCATCATAATCTTCTTTTAGTACTACTAGCATTTTAGTACTACTGGCAGGATCATCGAGGAGCGGCGACGGCGTCTGGGCCCTGAGATGGTAGAGATGCTGGCTCTGGTGAAGGATTGGGAGCTAGGAGATGCAAAACTTTAGCATTCTGTGGAGGATCAAGAACTCAAAGACTCTTTCTAGAACTTGTTTCTTGATGAAGAATCTGTGTAGTGTGGTCTGTGGTGTACTGGTGTGGACATGTGCCCAGATGTTGAACTTGAACTAATATATTTGAACAATTTAGAGCTCGTTGTACTCTTTTTTCCTTTGTAGGGTTTTCTTCTCACGAGGTGTGAGGTTTTACCTACAAAGGTTTTCAATGAGGCGGCAAATAAAACAACTCAAGTTAATATATGTTGTTCTTCTCAATGAGTATGTGTGAATGTTTGGATGTGTATGTTTGAAAGTTTGGATGTGTATCAGTGTATGTTTCTGCCTATGTGTATGTGTATGTTTGAAACTTCAAATTTTTACTTGTGAAATTGAAATGGATGGTGAAATTCTAGGAAGATGAAGTGGTGGAGAGGATGACGAGCCGCGGGCTGGCATGGCACACAAAGCCCGAATATGTAATCACGGCACGTAAAACAGGCCTTCGTGCCGTGCCTGGGTTGAGGCCTCGGCACGTGGGCCGGCCCGGCCGACACGATTAAGTAATCGGGCCAATCGGGCTGGGCCTAATCGTTCTAGGCCGAACCGGGCCCGGGCCGTGCCGTGCCGGGCGACTCGAATGGCCAACTATAGTCATCGACGCGAGAAACTGGAATCAGAGGGGGAGGGGTACTGGAAGCGCATATTAGATAAGTGAGTTCATGCCCCCTGCACACCTAATCTCCCTCTATCTTGTCTCTTATTTGGGTGCCTTTTTTTGCGCGGCATCTCCTGTAGCACCCTAATTTTTAAATTAAAATCTAAATAAATTTTGCTAGATTCTCCGTAGGATCCATAAAGTTTTTATTCAATTATTTTAATTTTAGAGCATTTACCGTGAATTAATAGTAATTTACTTAACTATAAAAAGAAAATATAAGGAAATATAGGTCTTGTGCATTTCATGCCGCATTGCATTGTTTTATTGTTTGTCTTCCATTTGAATTTAAATTTCAAATTCAAATTCAAATATATTTCAATGCATTTTTCTCTCTCTCTTTTTCTCCTTTTTGGCCCGGCCTATTTTCTTTCTCCTCTTCTCTTTTTCCTCCCACATGGCCCAGCCCAGCTCGCCTCTCTCCTTTCCTTCTTTTTCTCCCGCACGGCCCAATTGGCCCAGCTGCTTGCGCCTCCTCCCTCGGCCCAGCCAGTCCGCGCGGCCCTTCTCTCCTCCCCTCCCCTCTCGCTAACAGGCGGAGCCCATCTGTCGGGGTCATCCCCAACCTCCAGCACAAGCCAGGCTCGGACTCGAACCCGAGTCCGGCCACGGCACGGCCTCCCCGCCACGCGTTGCCCCAAGCCTGCATGCCAAGACCCTACGGCCACCCTATAAAGCTGCCACCTCGTGCCCTAGGCTCCGCACATCCTGCAGCCGCCGCATTTTCCTCGCAACCCTAGCCGAGCTGCCGCCACCGCAGCCGAGCTCGGGGACGCCGCCGTCTCGCCGCGCCGTCGCCCCCGCCTACTCCGTCTCACCAACCAGATCCCCTAGACGCGTTCCCCGTAGCATCCGCGTTCTTCCCATGCTGCCTGCGATTGAAACCATGGCCGGAGTCGCGTCTACGCGATTTCCCGATGAATCACCGCCATCTGCCTTTGCCACCGGCACTAGCGCCGCCGCCCCGCAGCCGCCAGCCGTCCGATCCAGATCCGACGGTCTAGATCAGACTTAGACCAGAGTCAAATAACCCGATACCGGTCAACCCTAAGGTATTTTGCAGTTTAGCCCCTCAGTTCTATCGATATCAACCTGCAGTCCACGGCAGTTTAAAAGTATTTACGTATAGAACCTTTTTCTTCTGTCTAAGCCCGTATCTTTTTCTAAAATAGAACTCGCCATCCCTAGCCACTCTATTTTTCAATTGAAACACTAGATCTAAGGTTTAATTATGATCTAGCCCTCAGTTTCTTTGTTTAGAGCCCTTCTAGTTTCAAAACTTCTAAAATAAGCCCCTAGAATTATGTTTTAGCCATAACTTCTCCATTTCAACTCCGTTTTCATCGATTCTTGCGCTCACACGACCCTTTGTGACATATACAATAGCTTTATAATATTGTTTTGCTCTGTTTATATTATTTGGTGTACTATTTCTTATTTATTTTACTTGTTTGTTTGTATATACTTGTGTGTTATGATAGACGGTACGCAATTCGAGGGTCCGCAAGATCAAGGCTTTGAAGCTGTTCCTGTGCAGCAGCAGTTCGGTTAAGAGCGGCTTGGACCCTCACATGATAATTGAACTTAAAGATGATCTAAATTGATATTTTTTATTCATAATGTTGTTATCTTATCTCTTTTATATATTTAAGGGTTGGTATATACTTACATTTAGTTAATGCTTGCTTAATAAAACTTGATCAACTAAAAATGATTATCGCGGTCAAACCATGTCAGCTTTTTCTTAATTTTAGCCTTGCATGTCATATAATTTACGCTACTTGCTGAGTACCAACCATAAGTATACTTACGCTTGCTTTATTAAAACCAGTGATGCTCAGAACAAGATAATTGTCCGGAGTTCCCTGAAGATTTCGAGGAGTACTAGGCGTTTGTCTCCCAGTCATGTGCCTGTGAAGTTGAAGTCTGCTGTTAGTAATAAATGATTATTTATTTGCTTAAGATTAAGACTTACGGTCATGTAATAAAGTACTATGATACTCTCTTTCGTTATGATATTATTTCGGGTATACACTTTTATTGTCTATCATATGTGCGGAACTTGATCCTGGCGCACATATGAGATGCATTCGGTTCCCTTTCTAAAACCGGGTGTGAAAAAAGTGGTATAAGAGTAGTGTTGACTGTAGGACGTTAGCCTAGTTAGTAACAGTCGAATTGAGCCTAGTTAGTAACGGTCGAATTTTAAGGCTTATGTTGCTCAGTAACCTAGCTTCTGCTTGCTTGCTTTTGAAAATTGCTTATTTCTCGATTATATCACTATTATCTCATCCTTAACTTCAAGCTTGCACTCTCAAGTGTGTTGATGTTTTCCAAACTTTTCTTGCTTTAAGATCACCTATAGCATTTTCTAAATATCCTCTATCATGCGCTGTACTCACTTTTGCTACACATGGCCAGAACCAAGTAGACCGCCCGCAAGAGAAACCATGGACCACCCCATCCGATCCATCATCCTCAGGAAGTGCTCGACCAAGAAGAGCCCGAACAGCTGGAGGACTTACCCGAGTTCGTGGAGATCGAGGATGATGATGACGGCTACTACGGCTACCACGAAGGAGGCTGGGTGGACACTGACACTGAGGAGGAGCCCATGGAGCTGCCTGAAGACCATCCAGACGCTACAAGCGACAGCAATGAGGATGCTACAGGAGGAGACGGTGCTGATCCAGGTGCCGCAAGAGGAGACAGTGCTGAAGATGGTGATGATGACCCAGCTGCACTCGATGGTGGTGATGAGGATCCAAATGATGATCCAGAGCCAGCCGACGCAGCAGACCAACAGCCACCAGAGCCCCATTACGAGAAGTAGATACATTGTTTGGACTTTGCTGAAGGTCCATTCCTGAGGGCCATGTAGAGAATCGGCTTCCCACTAATGCCACGCTATGAAGCCTGCCTGTACAAGAATGCTCAGCAGGGGGAGGAGCGGTTAGTGGCAGTAATGATCAGTATCCTGGATGAGAGGTATGGCAGCCGAAAGGAGTACTACAAGCACTTTGAAGACATACCCAGGAGGACTTTGGACGCAGGGACCAATGAAGCTGCTAGAGGAGCTCTCTACTATCTCTGCCAAGCTTATCGGGATGCGCTTGAGGGCACTGAGTTTCAGCAGTTCCCACGCTGCATGAAGGGTGCCACCTGTGTGCATATTCCTGCCCCGCCCATTGGGGAAGGAAGTTTGCTTATTGACACCATGCAGGAGTTGGTCGCCGCTCTTAGCACTGACTCGGATGCTGCCGGAGCAGAGATCCAGGAGGTCAATGTCACACCCTAAAATATTTAATTTTAGGATGTGAATATCTTATAGAATGTGTTCATCTATCTATAGGGTTTTTTGAGAATTTTCTAGCTTTTTCTGGAAAATTATTCTCTTTTCCCATAGAGCTAAATCCATTTATTGGAAAGCTCTAAAAACTTTTTCTTGGGTTCCGAGTGTTTTATTTGGACTCGTCGTGTCCTAGGTTTTTTCCTGAAATTTTTGGGATTCTTCTGGATATATTTTTCATGGTTTAAAATATTTACCTGGACTTTTCTAGATTGATTTTAAGCTTAAAAATATGTTCTGGAAAAGGAATTCATTTTCTTTTCATCTCGAGCTGGATTCAACTTATTTTGGGTCTATTCCGCCTTAAACCCTACAAACGTGCCGCATGCGAGCTTCAACTTGGTCACCACCACTATCTCGGCGTGTGTCGCGTTTCATCGAGAAAATAGACCAGAAGCTTCTCTATGAGGAACCCTAGGCGAAGCCCCTCATTTCCCTTTCTCTTTCTGTCTCAGAGTTTGATTGCTCGTTGAAGCTAGCGAACTGCCAGTTCGGATAACCAGAATCGCCGCTGCAAGGTCCTGAACTGATCCGCCAATGACCCAGCTTGATCTCTATCTCTTTTCTATTTCACGTTCTCGAATAGCCCGTGCGTGTTCAACCAACACTGTCAGCGTGTTTTCATGTTCAGTCTCAACCCGGACCTATTTTGGCCCATAACCGAACTCGCTCACCACTCAAGTCTTGACGCGAGGTCGTTTCCTCCTTCCTTTACGTCTTCCTTCCTCTCTTTGCTCGCTAACATGTGGGGCCCACTGGTCAGCCCAATCTCGTTTCTCCCATGGGCAATCTCGACTCAAGGATGAGTCCCAGCCCAATGCGCCGCCTCATCCCTGCTTGCTAAACCCTCAGCCCCCTACGACCTCCCTTTCTCCCTGTGCCCTAGCCTCTGCGCCCCTGTTGCCCCGTGCCGCCTATGTCGACCCTGCTATTCCAGCGCCCCAACCCCTGTGCGCGCCTCGTGCCCTGCTGCTGCTGCCCGAGCCCGTACGCCACACTAGAGCTCCACCGTCGCCCTTCCCCGGTGCACCCTACCTGCCTGCGTCCCTCCCTGGTGCTGCACACGACCACCAGGAGCGCCAGTCCCCCCCCTGATGCCGCCCCTGCGCAGCCATCTCCTCACGTGGGCCTCCTGCAGCACCGCCACCAGCCCTTCCACCTGCTGCTGCGCCGCCCTTGCGCGCCTTGGCCCTGCCCCTGTGCCCGTGCGTTCTACCAGGAGCGCCGCCGCCCTTCGCACCCCTGCACAGCCGTCGCCCCCCCTGCGCCCTGCTTCTGTGAAGCGCCGCCGCCATCAGGAGCGCCGCGCCCTTCCCCTGTCCCCCTGCGCGCCTTGGCACACCCTGCAGCTGCGCCACACCCTCCCCTTGCAGACCGCCCCTAATGCCTAGTGCTGCCGCCCAGGAACAGAGCCGCCGCCGCCCTCTTCTTCGGCGAAATTCGACCACCACGATGCATCTCCGCGGTAAGGTATGGAATCGAATCCCCTCGTCATCCTCATTCATTTTCTTGGCTCCTTGCAATCTCCCGTGCCCTAGAATGACGAGAATTTGCGAAACAGTGGGCACCGGCCACCATGGGAGCTGCTGTGAAGCTTTTAGATATTAGCCTCCGGAGAAATCTGTAATTATTGTGTATTTTTCTATGTCTTGTGAAATTTGCAGAAAACCCCCTAGATCTATTACATCTTTTCAATCCAGCCCCACCCGTGATCCTTTTCAGATCTAACCCTAAACATTTCCTAAATTGCGAGCACTATTTCTGTGTCTTGTAATTCTTTGCTGCTAGCCCCTGAAATCTATAGTTAATTATATATAGGTCCCTGCAACCTTGATTCATGCGTAGTTTCCGCGTTTTAGATCTGTTTCAACCCATTCTTTTTGCGATAGTCTTCTAAAACCCTAAGCTATCATTTTGTAGCGTTGTTGTACCATAGTTTCTGTTTTTAAAATTAAAAATAGATTTAATTTGATTAATTTCCTCTCATCTAGTTTTTCCGATTAAATCCAATTAAGTCTATACTCCTGTTTTCTTAATTAATGTCAATTTGATTAATATCAACTTAAATGTGTTTTAGTTATAATTTGTTTAGTTCAACACGAACCATAAAGTTTCACGTTTAGATGCTCTCACCAATTTCTTTTATAAATAATTATTTAATTAGGATAATTTGTACATAGACAATTATATATAAAATTTGGCTAAGTTGTACCTCATCTTTATAAATGCAAATATAATAATTAGAGATATTCTCATTTGAATATCTTTTATATTTGTTTTCCAATTAAAATAAATGAAGCTTATATTTTTTCTTTCTTTTATAACGGAAATCTTCTGATAGCTGTTTCTTTTTTACCGTCGCTACGTTTTCCGCATTTCTTGCGTTCTTGTGACTATAGCAGCAAGCCCTATCCTTTAGTTTGCTCTTTTAAAGCTTTCTTTTTGTTTGGTGTATGTGTTCTTAGTTGTTCTTTTTGTTTGTTTGTTGTTTTGCTTGGGCCCGATGTTTGTGTGATGTTAGAACTTGCGCGATCAAAGAGTTTGAAGATCTAGAGTTTTAAGAATAAGAGTTGAAGACTCTGAGCAACTATTCTCTAAAAGAAAGGCAAGTGTTTCCTTGATCATTATTTTATCCTAATAATCATAATAAATATAATTTTTTCTTTATGCATGCATGTGTCTTAACCTAATGGATCCTAATTAAGGATATGCCTAGTCTTTATGATCATTCCTTGCTAACCTGGGTTTTACCTTTATGTTGGATAGCTTCTGCTTAGTTACTATAACTGGTTCCGGTTTGGGAATAATATATAACCATGATGACAATAATGATGATACTACACCTGTTCTATCCATGTTCATGCGTTATGCGTTGTTATATAAGATCATATGTTTAATCAGAACATGGAGAACCACACAGGAAAATAGTGCAACCACAATACTATATGGCTCTGATCTTGGCTAACTAATTAGAGACTCTAGCTTATGATAATCTTACCGAAAGGGCAAGAGGGGTTGCATTGATTGGGTATAGCTCGGTCCGCTTGAGTCTTCGATATATGGTCCTTGGCTAAGGCACTACCTCATTAGGGAGGGTTATAACCGCTTTGACTTGAAACCTTAGCAGATTTTCATGAGTTAGGGAATCTTTGTAAAGGCCTCGTAGTGAATCCCTTGCTACTAACCTCGGAAGTGTTTAAGAGGCCAGCTACCTCGGGCAAAATTGGGAGATACGAATTATGGGTAAAGTGTACAACCTCTGCTGAGTGAAAAATGATATATCAGCCGTGCTCACGGTTAAGAGCGGCTTGGACCCTCACATGATAATTGAACTTGAAGATGAATTAAATCGTGGACCATATTTATGGTTATGTTTCTATTATATCTCTTCTATTTCTTTTAATGTGGGTTGGTATGAACTTATACCTTAGTAATCAGGTGCTAATAAAATTTGACCAACTAAAATTGTTTATCACAGTAAGCCAATCAGCCTTTCCTTTCTTTTGGCCTTCATGTCATATAATTCCCAACACTTGCTGAGTACCAACCATAAGTGTACTCACGCTTGTTATAATTGCTGCTCAGAGGAGAAAGTGATGTGAAATCTTTTGAAGATGATGTTGAGTTATAGGCCTATGCAACCCCTGGTTGATTGCCTGTGAAGTTTGGAGTCTTCGTTTTCAGGATAAGCTGTATAACTTTGATAATCTTTATAGTCTTTTAATTCTCTTTTCATGATACTGTTGCTGATTATTCACTGATGAAGTCACTATATGTATGGAACTTGATCCTGGCATACATATAGTTATGCATTCAGTTTTATCCTTAACACCAGGTGTGACAGTCAAGAGGAAGCTAACGAAGATGATCAAGGAGAAGGCAATTCTGGAAGCTCAGCTGAGGGGAGATCAGGAGTTACCCCCGGAGTACGATAGCGACAAGTCCATCGAATACATGCTAGAGTCACCTCCCCGCAAGCGCGTTCACTATGGAGAGCCCGTCTACCGCACCCGCTACCATTAGAGATGCTAGATCTAGAAGTTTAAGTTAGGGTTATCTTTAAGAGTCTTTTTATAATCGCTAGTTCGAATGGTCTTATTTGTTTGTTTATTCTTAGTTAATGTGCTTGTGTGCTTGGTTTTGTGAGAATAATTTGATTTGAATCTTTGTAATGAATGCGATAAATTGTGGACTGATAACCACAATTATATCAAGTTTTTAATAAAGATAGATAGTTTAGTAAAGTTTGGGGTATCTATTTTATTTGCTATTTTTCCATGATTAATTTCATGAGTCTCACTTTTCTAACCGATCAGATGGTGAACACCAGGTCCGGAGCAGGGGTTGATCAGCCTGTAGTACCACATCAGGAAATGAGCAACAATACCAACCCCAATCCTCAGTAAAGTCAACAGCACCAGGCACCACCAGCAGGGATGGAGTAGTTCCTTGCAGCCCAGACTCAGCTGCTAACCAACATGGCAAACACTATCGCCAACATGCAGGCTCAGATGTACCAAGCTCCACCACCGCCAGCTAGAGACAGGCACAGAGAATTTATGAGCCACAAACCTCACTCATTTTCTCACTCACCTGATCCTCTGCAAGCTGATGACTGGATCAAGATGGTGGAGAAGATGATGAACATCGTCCAGTGTAAGAAGGTCCTTTATGCTTCAGGCAGACTGGAAGGAACCACCACAGATTGGTGGGATGCTTACACCGCAGCTTATGACACCCCCAACACCATCACCTGGCAGGAGTTCAAGAACAAATTCAGGGAGCAACACATACCCAAGGGTCTGATGAAGCCAAGAAGCAAGAGTTCCTTGCGCTGAAACAGGGAGCAATGTTTGTGAGTGAGTACCGGGACAAGTTCATCCAGCTATCTCGCTACGCTCCCGCAGATGTAGCAGATGATGCAGAGAAGCAGGATTACTTCAGGGATGGTCTGATTGATCCTATCAAGTATCAGCTGATGGTGCACACTTTTAAAAACTTTCAGAAGATGGTGGACAATGCCATCATGGTGGAGCATGCTCGCAAGGAGATGGGTGAGCAGAAGAGAAAGTTTGAGTCGTCAGGGTAGTTCAGCAACAACTCACGCCCTCGTTTCCTGCCCCCACAAGGAACACTTTTTTGCACCGGAGGACAGAGTGTCAACTACGGGCAGAATCAATACCAGCGCCCCAACCCACAGAACCAGCAGCAATAGCAAGCTCAACATACTGGTCAGTCAGTGCAGCGTCTCAGCTTTCCAAAGAATCGCCAGAACACCCCTATGGGAACACCTGTGAGGAACAATACCCCTGTTCCCACTAGTGATAACACGTGCTTTAGATGTGGCGAGACTGGTCACTACGCCAATCGTTGCCCTAAGGGAAATGCCCAGAGCACTCCAGGCTAGTTCAACAGCAGTGGACAGAGGCACACTCCACAGCAGCAACAGCATAGAAACAACAACCAGACGCCGCAGAACAACAAGGGTCAGCAGAACTACGTCCGCGGGTGTGTGAATCATGTGTCCACGGAGACCGCTCAGGAGGCTCTGGACGTTGTGTTCGGTATATTTCTAGTCAACTCAGCCCCTGCATCAGTTTTATTTGATTCTGGAGTATCGCATTCCTTTATTTCTGCTCAGTTTGTCGCAAGACATGGCATTCTCGTGCATTCTATATCATGTCATATGCTAGTTAGTTCACCTGGGGGAAATATGAAGGCCATGTATCAGTGCCTTGGCATCAGTTTCAAGATTGTGGACAAGGAATTTCGTGCAAATGTCGTAGTACTGGACTCTAAAGGAATAGACATCATACTCGGAATGGGATGGCTAAGCAAGGTTGACGCTTATTTAGTGTGCCAAGAGGTCAGTGATCTGTCAGGGATAGATCCCCTGGGTACCGCAAGGAAGCTACCTGTGAAGAAAAAGAAGTCTGATTCCTACTAGGATTCCACAGTAATCCTATTAGGACTCATACCTTGTAATCCTACTAGGACTCCTACCTTGTAATCCTACTAGGAACCCCGTCCCCTGGGATATATAAAGGAGGGCAGGGATACCTAGATAGGCAGAGAACCAACAGAGAGCAGCCAATAGCCAACTCAACACCCAAGCGCAGGGCGGAATATACAACACCCCAAAACAGGACGTAGGGAATTACGCTACTCTAGCGGCCCGAACCTGTCTAAATTTGTGTCTTGTGTCCTTGCGTTCACCTTCAAGTTCCAGATCCGGCGATCTCTCACCAAATAATCACCTACCTTAGGGTATCCCTAGGTAGGCCGACGATAAAAACACCGACATGATCCTCACGAGCCCAGAAGGTGAATGATTTGAGTTCGTGGCAACACTTCCGTCGGCAGCAAACTGTGCAGTGAATCAACTGAAGGCAGATTTGATTAAGGACATCAGAGTGGTGTGTGAGTACCCAAACGTGTTCCCCGTTGACAGGTATGCCACCTGAACGTGATATTGAATTCCTCATAGATCTTTTATCTGGTACTACACCTATTGCTAAGAGACCGTATAGAATGTCAGTTGGTAAATTAGAGGAACTTAAGAAACAGCTAAAAGAATTGTTAGATAAGCAGTTCATTCGTCCTAGTTCATCATCCTGGGGAGCACCCGTGATATTTGTTGAAAAGAAAGATGGTACACAGAGGATGTGTGTTGATTATAGAGCTTTGAATGAGGTTACCATCAAGAACAAGTATCAGTTGCCTCATATTTGATCAGTTGAAGGGAGCCAGAGTAGTCTCCAAGATTGACTTGAGGTCAGGATATCATCAGTTGAGTATACGACCCTCAGATATTGCCAAGACAGCTTTCACTAACAGATACGGGCTTTATGAATATACAGTAATGTCATTTGGGTTGACTAACGCTCCAGCTTATTTCATGTATCTGATGAACAAGGTGTTCATGGAGTATCTTGACAAGTTCGTGGTAGTGTTCATTGATGATATTTTGGTGTACTCCAGAAATGAGGAGGAACATGAGGAACATTTGAGGCTTGTTCTGCAGAAACTCAGAGAAAATCAGTTGTATGCCAAGCTCAGCAAGTGTGAATTCTGGCCGAGTGAGATCTCATTCCTTGATCATGTTATCACAGGCGAGGGTATTGCAGTGGATCTAGAGAAGGTTAGAGATGTGTTGAATTGGAAACCGCCAACGACAGTGTCAGAGATCCGGAGTTTTCTAGGACTCGCGGGATATTACAGGAGGTTTATAGAAGGCTTCTCTAAGATAATGAAACCCCTTACATCACTACTAGAGAAAGAAAAGAAGTTCATATGGTTAGACGCATGTCAGAATAGCTTTGATGAGTTGAGAAAGAGGTTGACTACCGCACCAGTATTGGTTATGCCTGATATTCACAAGAGTTTTGACATCTACTATGATGCTTCTAAACAAGGTCTTGGTTGTGTATTGATGCAAGAGGGACACGTGATTGCATATGCATCCCGTCAATTGAGGAAACATGAGCAGAACTATTCCACACACGATCTGTAGTTAGCAGTAGTAGTACATGCTCTGAAGATATGGAGGCACTATTTGTTGGATTACAGATGTTAGATATACACCGATTATAAGAGTCTGAAGTACATTTTCACTCAGAGTGACCTCAACCTAAGACAGCGAAGATGGTTAGAGCTCATAAAGGATTATGACCTGGAGATACACTATCATCCAGGGAAGGCAAATGTGGTTGCCGATGCCTTGAGTTGCAAGAGCTATGTGAACATGACAATGGCTAGCCGGATGCCTCGGGAGTTGTATAAAGAGTTTGAACAACTCAACCTTGGGTTCGTTGCTCATGCGGAAGGAATCACTATGGAAGTGGAGCCGACTCTCGAACAAGAGATACGGAAGGATCAGCTTGAGGATCCTAAGATTCAGGAGATAAAGGAGATGATAGAAGCGGGCAAGGCACCAAACTTCACAGAAGATGAACATGGAATGGTGTGGGTCCGGAAGAGGATAGATGTGCCCCATGTGGATCACCTTCATGAGAAAAATTTGAAGGACGGATGTTGGTGGTATGGCATGAAGCATGATGTTGCAGCTCATGTGGCACTGTGCAATGTGTGTCAGAGAGTCAAGGCAGAACATCAGAGACTAGCCGGTTTGTTACAGCCATTGAAGGTGCTAGAATGGAAATGGAAAGAAAATGGTATGGATTTCATCATGGGGTTGCCACGCACATGAGATAGATATGATTCTATATGGGTCATAATGGATCGTTTGACCAAAGTAGCTCACTTCATTTCGGTGAAGACTACCTACACCAGGGCACGATTAGCAGAGTTGTGTATCTCCCGAATTGTGTGTTTGCATAGGGTACCTAAGAAGATAATGTCGAACAGAGGTACTCAGTTCACATCTCGATTTTGGCAGAAATGGCATGAGTCAATGGACACGAAGTTGAATTTCAGCTCCGCTTATGATCTGCAGACTGATGGGCAGATAGAAAGGACAAACCAGGTGTTAGAGGATATGCTTAGGGCTTGTGCCCTAAAACATGGAGGTAGTTGGGATAAGAGTTTGCCATTTGTAGAGTTCTCTTACAACAATAGTTATCTGTCCAGTTTGAAGATGGCACCGTTTGAGGCATTGTATAGCAGGAAGTGCAGAACTCCGTTATATTGAAGTGAGACAGGTGAAAGCCAGTTGTTCGGGCCTGAGATCATTAAAGAGGCCGAACGACAGGTACAGGTTGTCCGTGAGAATTTGAAGGTGGCTCAGTCGAGGCAGAAGAGTTATGCCGATACTCGACGACGAGAGTTGACTTTTGAAGAAGGAGAATTTGTATATCTGAAAGTGTCACCTATCAGAGGTTCGCGCAGATTCAAGGTCAAAGAGAAGTTGTCACCTCATTACATTGACCTGTTCAAGATCTTGGAACAGAAAGGCGATGTAGCTTACCAGCTAGAGCTACCTGCACGAGTGTCAGATGTGCACAACGTATTCCACATATCACAGTTCAAGAAGTGTTTGAGGGTACTAGAGGAATAGTTTGCACTGGAGGAGTTGAATGTATAGGATGATTTGACTTACACGGAGCACCCGGTCAAAATCCTGGACACATTGGAGAGAATCACCCGGAGTAAGAGGATACGGATGTGTAAGGTTCAGTGGAGTCACCATGCAGAGGATGAGGCTACTTAGGAACGAGAGGACGAGTTGCAGGCAGAATTTCCCCAGCTCTTTGCTAGCCCAACCGAATCTCGAGGATGAGATTCCTTTTAAGGGGGGTAAGTTTGCAACATCCTAATTTTTAAATTAGGAACCTAAATGAATTTCGCTAGATTCTTTTCATGATCCATAAGGTTTTTATTCAATTATTTTGATTTTAGAGCATTTACCATGAATTAATAGTAATTTATGTCGGGTTTTATCCAGCTGACCACCGAGGGGTATACCCAAGGTGGTAGGTTTTGGGTTGGGATGCGCCGAGATCAGGAACTCGAAGGTGCAGACAACACAAGATTTAGACAGGTTCAGGCCGCAATATGTGTAATGCCCTACGTCCTGTATGATGGTTTGTATTGCCTTGATGTTGATCTGGTGATCTTGGTTTTGAGGGGGTCCCTGCCCGCCCTTATATATCCGGGGGACAGGGTTACATGAATCCTAGCCTGATACTAGCTCAGGAACCGTACTCAAATACAACTTGAGTAGTTTCCTTCTGTATCGACTAGTTCTACTCCGCATGCGGGTAGAATACAACATAAATAAGGTACAGGACACGTCCTATCCCCTAGCCCAATATGGACTCCTTGATGTACATAGCCCCGTGGCCTCGGGTTTGACAAGCCCCCGAGCTCTTCGTAGCTGAGTACTGCAGGCTCTTCGAGTACTTCTGAAGCAGTCCTCGACTTCTTTCAAAGCTCCATCTTGAAATTTCTCTTCGAGTACTCTTCTGACTGCATCGAAGCTATGAGGTGCTCATGCCCCGAATTCTTTCTTTTGTATGGGGTGCGATGAATAATCGCACTCCATATGGAGTAGCCCCCGAGCCTTAGGTTGAATCGAAGAATCAAGCTGAGGGTCAAACTAGTCTTGAGTCTTTTCTTCTTATCCTTCGAGTACTTTCGAAAAATAAGTAGTCGATGCCACGTGTCTCACACCCTCGAGCCTTGAATCCAAATCTCTCAAATTTTGGAAAAAAGGATCCCAAAAGTCATGGCAAAAATGTTCCCTGTTGAGAAAATATAGTTCAAGATGATGTAATTGGCAGAAATTGAACTCGAAATTCAAAAAACCTCTTTTTTCGGGACAATTAACCCTGAAAAAATGGTTAATCAAATAACTGCCCAAAAAATCCACCAAAAAACCGCTCGTATTCCAAGTATTCCCCTTGTGCGACGCTTCACCTTTTGCACAGTAAACCACTGCCTGACCGCTGGTTATTTAACCTCGCAGTCAGTTAGGGTTCTTCCCGTACCTTCAGATCTCACGCCGCCGCCAGAGAAAAAACAAAAACCTCAACTAAATCTCACACTGCTGCCACTCCTCTACCGCCCTGCATAGTCGAAATCCTTCGAGCCATCGACCGTAGCCCCCGAGCGTTTCGCGAACAACTTGTAGCTTAGCAGATCCGAAATGGCGCCGAAGAAAATCAACCAGAAGGAACTGAAAGAGGCGCAAGCGGCAACCAGCGAGTGGTCAATTAGTAAGTGCTCTCGCCACCATCTCACAAATTTAGTGCTGGGGGGTCTGCTTCAAGAGAGAAATCTCATCAATTGGCGCCTTGCCCTTCGCGATCCTTTCCCGATGGAAAATGTCGACGAGATCGTATCCTTTTGCTCTTTTTCTGAATGGGGTCTGGCCCTCCCCACTTGTTCGTTCTTCCGTGGCCTTCTTTATTTCTATGGGATTGAGCTGCAACACCTCAACCCTAACTCAATTTGCCTCTCAATTTTCATCCACTTCTGTGAAGCCTTCCTTGGAATTGAGCCCCATTGGGCTCTTTTCCGCTATCTTTTCCGCATGAAGCCCCAGCCAACCGCCAAAAATCCATCTGTGATAGGGGGTGCTGGTATCCAACTTAGGCAACATGCCAGTGATAAATACATATCTTACAAATTTCCTTCCAATATCCCCAGGTGGAAACAGTAATGGTTCTACTTTGCGAACCACGCCCCCCAACTCCCTATGCGTTCAGGCAAATCTCCTGTTTAGCGCGCCGAACGGACACTGGAGCCCGCTGAAGCAGAGATGGACCAGGTGAATGAGCTGCTAGAGTTGATCGCCGCACACAAAGAGATGGGGGTAACCGGGGCATCTGTAATGTTGTCATTCTTCAAATGCCGAATTCAACCCATCCAACAGCGCCATACATTAGGATTTGAGTACATGGGTACTGAAGACCCATCTCGTATGTGCGCAGAGGAACTTGGAGATGACGCCGCACTTGTTCGCGTCAAGCGAATTCTGCTGGATGTGGAAATCGTCCCCTATGTTCCAGCGGGATTCACAGCCCAGAATCGACCACCGTCGGTAAGTGTTCGCCTTCTCGACTGCTTCTTTGATATGGAGATCTAAGACTGATTGATTAACTTGACATAGGATCAAATGGCGTTGTACCGGAGTTACCTGCCGCAACCCGATCTGCCTCGACCCTATCACACGTTACCCAGCGCCGCGGCCGAAGCAAAAAGAGCAAAAACCGCTGGCAACGAGTCGGCCGAGGGCAGCAGGGCAACCGGGGAGAGGGCGCAAGCAAACAACTCCTCCGAATCATCTGTGGAGTTATCTGTTGTCGATCGAAACCCACCGGCGAGCAACGACAGGCAACACGAGGAGCCGGGAGGCTTCCGGGATGGCTGGCGGGCCCCGGTCCCTCGGTTAACGGCCCAGCGATCTGGCGCACACCCTGGCTTGGAGTCGCTAGGCGTGCCACCTGATCAGGAAGGTGTGATTCATGAAATTCCTGTAAGCACAGATACTTGTAAAGGTTAGTCCGAGCCGTGATCGGCTCATCACTCCTCCCCGGTATCGGCTGTAAAGAGCCGATTGCATCAATACCGGATCGGACCTTCGGGTCAAATAACGTATGTAAACAATAATGAAATGAAACTTGCTTTATAGATATTGATCTAATCCAATCCACGATAACTAAGCCCTCACTACACGATCGGAACGTCCTACACGTGATTGAGCCTAACGAATACGCAAAGCATTAGAACAAACAACCTAAACAGAGATCCTAAAAACAGCTAAAGAGCCGATTCCTAAGGAATCCTCTACCCAGGCTAAGATCCGATACTAACATACTGCCGGAACTTTCAACCCGTTTGCAAGGCCTAATCATGCACATATTGAGCTAAATCCCTAATAAATAGAAACTAGCCATAACAGATCAGATCTATCAACATAAACAAAGCAAGGTGCGACCATTGCATCCATAATCGAGCACAGTGATCGCGGAGCGCGCAAGAACAATGAACAGAACATGATCATGATACAAATAAAATAACATTACTCTATGCGTGCTATGATAACTAATGCTACTCGCCATCTACAAGGCTTCAGAATGAGCAACACATGAAGTAAACAGGCAAGAGCAATGCGCCCCCGATCACGCGAAGCGTGATCAGGGGGCCACATGGCACTTACCTGATAGAAAACCCTGGAACAGGGGAGGCGATGCGCCGTGAGTTGTTGATGAATGAATCTCTCTTTCTTGTTTATTCGTGGTACATATTTATAGTCCGTAGACTTGCCTTCTTTAACTAACCCTAACCAAACACAACACGAATCCTAACTGCCTAAACCTGAGTTTACACGGCCTTACTGGCCCCAAACACTTGTACGGGAACCGATCTGTAATCGTGCTGAAACCTTCTCCTAGGCCCATCTTGCTCCTCGGCCCACTTCTGGCCCGTCCAGAATATGGCGATAACACATGCCCCCCTGGTTTCGGCGATGGTAATTCCGAAATCATTTATTTTAAAACCACCTTGACCCTTCGGCTTCCGATCCGTATATGCCTTTTCGGCTTCCAACCGATATGACTGCCCTGTATCAATCTCCTCAGGAACTGTCACGATGCCGATTCACCTTACCCCTTGATTTACCTTTATAAACTTACCCACGGCAATTTCCCCAGTCATCTTTTTTCTACGGCCATACCAATTACACTCCTCCTCTTCTTCCACCATGGCTTCTTCTTCCTCTGCCTCCTCCACCATTTCTTATGAATCCGAGTCCTCTCGAGAGCCAACTCCGGAATACGATCCGATCGCCGCCTACGAGGTCCGTGCCCCCCTGCATTGGGATGCAGAGGAGTGGAACTTCCATTACCAGTCAGAAGATGATGATTCCCTGACTGATGGCGAGGATCTTGCACTCCTCCTCGGGGTCGAGCTGGAGGAAGATGAAGACGACGCATCTTGGGGGGAAGACCTTTCTTCCTCGGAGGAAAGAGCCGATTCCTCCTCCTCCGAAGAAGATCCGATGGCAGGTACCTTCCTTCTTGGCAGGTCATCGGACGATACTTCCGACGGCAGCGCAGGAGCCGTAGACGATGACAGCTTCACCAGTGACGGTAGCGGAGACGACGACGACGGCAGCGATAGCGGTGACAGTGGCCCTAGCATTGCTCCGCCGCCCAAGCGCCGCAAGATTTCTGGCGTGTACTGGTGGTAGATCGTAGTATCCCCATTAGGCCACCTTTAGGAGTAGTTAGCTCCTCTTTTGTATTTACTACCCCGCTGTGAATAAAATCTACCTTTGTATCAGCAATTCTTCTTATGCGCAATAATCTGTTTAAGAGCCGATGGCAACGCATCGGCCTTGGAATATACCGATCCGGATCTGAAGTAACCTTTCAATTTACTTTACCCTTCCACTGGCCTTTCTCCTGACACAAATCTCCGAAGATTCTGGGATCCAGATCAACTCCGATCTCCTTTGCTCACAAACCCTAGCCACAAGATCCTCCCCGGTCCTTGAGACACATATCCGATCTTGCGCCACCAAACCTAGATCCGCCCTCCAGGATCTCGATTCAGGATTCCCGATGGCAGAGTCTTCGCGCACCGCCGCCACCGTTTTCGGTCTGAAGGTGAACTCCGACCCCCATTAATTTAACACAATGTCTGCAAGTTTTACTGCGCGGTTAATTAACTCCTCCCTCGGCAATCTTGTTTTTCTTAGAGTTTTTTCAGGCTTCCGATATCTTCTTGCCGCACCCTTCTTCCCCCAACTCTTTCTGCCTTGGGCCTCGTTCCTATGAGAAACCCATAGATTTGATTTCTTGTGAAGCCAATCGAATCCCCTTTGTGAGTCAGGATATAGACCTAGAATCTTGGTCGGACAGCCTCCGCGCTTGGCCAAATCCCCCTGAAAACTGGATAGTTTGGTACAACAGAGTAGCGAGCGCTTACCAGCCCTTATGGGAATCCATCGGGATAGCCGATGCTCTGTCTCTGTCCCTCTCTCCCCTCGAAAAAGATGAGAACCTTCTGAAGACCATCGGCTATTTCTGGTCTGACGCCTTGAATTGTTTTCTCTTCGGGCACAGCCTGTTAGCACCAACATTGTTAGACGTTATGATGATTACCGGCTTGGACATATCATCAGCCTGCCCTTCTGCTTACAGCCTCCCTGTAGTCCCTTATAAACTGTCTTCCAAAACCGAGTGCACTAACTGGAGCACATACCTGAGCCAACACCAGAAAAGCAAGGGCCCTGTATCGGAGAAGGAGCACACAGCCTTTCTGAATCTATGGCTCGAACATTTCCTCTTCTGTGGCCCTTCCCTCGCCCCAACCAAGAACTACCTCTCCTTGGCTTATGAGCTGGCCAGGGGTCAATCTGTTGGCCTTGGTAGACTATTTCTCGGGGAACTTTACAGGTATCTCCATTTGATGACTTCCAGCCTTCTTTCTCAGAAGAAAATCAGAACCGGTGGCCCATGGTGGTTCATCCAATTGTGGGCTCGTCTTTATTTTCAAAGTTCTGACCCTGATTTCCCTTCCTTAGTCGGCAATTCCTTCCCTGATCTGAATGGGAGACAGATTAGGTGCACTAGTTTCGGGCAGGCCTTGTACAGTCTCCCTGGCGGGAAACTGAATCCTTTAGATGCTTCCCGTTGGTTCAAGATTTTCTACAAAGGCCTTGACAACCCAAACTTCCTTCCTTATGCCGATTCTGAGCTCTTCGAGAACCCGGCTACCTTCCGATTAGCCGATATTGCCTATGATACCGATACTAGGCGCCTTTACTCCATCATGGTTCGGCCCTGTCTTCTCCCAGTTGGCATGAGTACCTCTAACCGGATCCTCAAGCCTGGTTATGAGTTTTACCAGCCGGTTGTAGCAGCCCGGCAGTTCGGTCTTGCGCAAGTGCCTCCCCACTTCCTTCTCCACCTGTTGACATCAAACAGGGTGGACCTTCCTGACGCCTTGACCACCCACAGGTGCTATAGCTTGTTCACAGACCTCCCCTTATCTGACCCTGCCAATCTTTCCTTTACTTCTTCGGCCGTCGACTTTGAGGGATGGTGGTCAATGTGGAAAACTCACATTTTCCGAAGAGCTCTGGGCCCGATGCTGCAGCAGATCCATCTTGAGTATGATATTCCCGCCGGAGAGGTACCGCCTTTTGATTGACGTCTCTTCTTTTAACTTTTACTAGACCCCTCCTGAATCCATTTTCTGTTTCTGCAGCAAGAAGACGGCCCAGAGCCGATGAATGATGATGGATCGCCCTTTTGCTTCCTGGCGGTTGCTCCTGTGGTTCTCTTCGGCAAGAGTGCGCCTCCTCCTTCAAAAAGCGTGATGCAGATTCATCCGAGCACCGTCAAGTTGACCCCCAAGCGAAAGCGACTTTTAGAAGCTGTTGCCCCCCGGGCTCGCGCTAAGACGAGGAAGATTCTTGTCAGAAAGGTCCGGAAGGAAGCTACGCCGTCTTCCCCCATTCCGTCATCTCCAGTCACTAACCAGGTTTGGCCCCTCCTCTTTGCAATCGGACTTTTATTCATGTCTTCCTTAACGGTGTTCTCTTCTCTTGTGGCCTGCCGTTGTAGAAGTCTCCAGCGGAAAGGAGCCCCCATGCCAGAAGGGCTCATCTTCGGAGGTGCCAGAGGACGTGGATGCGCCCATCAGGGCCTTGATCACTCTCCGTGATCCTGGCGCAACAATCTTGGAGGATCCTTCCGCATCGGCTGTTATCCCAACTGCCTCGCCAAGCCCGCAGGCGCCGATCATGACTTCATCTCCTGCTGGCCCCTGTTTGGAAAGACCCTCTACTGCCTCAGCCATTGCCGATTCCCCTGCACGAGAGGTACGTCCCGCGAAGCCGACCGCCATCTCATCGGATGTCCCTCTCGCAGAGCCGACTGTTGCCCCATCGGCTGTCGCCTCTTCTTCTGGAGGTGCGGTTCATACAGCCTCTGCCGCCATCGTTCATCCTTCGGAAAGGACGCACCCCCGGGAGCCGATTGTCCCTTCGTTGGCCATCGCTACTTCCTTCTCAGGACAGGTATGGCTTTTCTTATCCTTCGCAATTGCTTTGGTCTTCTCCCGCGATGCCTTGCTTACCCTCTTTTCCTTCAGAGCCTGGATCTTTCAGAACTCCTTGCGTTTGATCCTGCCACGATTGGGTCGACCATATTGGAAGCCGATGACTCTCCCTCGGGCCAGACCAGCACTGCCGATCGGCTCCTCCGCGTGAAGGATCTTCTGTCGGGTCCGATCTCCGCCCTGATTCAAGATTCCAGTGCAGCTAAACAGATCCTTGACGAGGTCAGTTCCCAGCTCCCTGTGAGCCTCCAGGCCAAGCTCTTGCCGGCCGGATACCTTTCTTCCTTCCAAGCAAAAGTGGCAGAAGCTCGCCGCAGGATCGAGACTTGGCGTTCCCAATCACTCCTAAGGACCATCATCGCTGAGATGTGTCAGTCGATCAACAAGAAGAAGGCCGCACTCGACGCAAAGGTCGACACATCTGCTTCTGCCCATCGGCTTCGCCTCTTGGAGAAAGAACTGGAAGATCTTGAAGCCAAAGTCCGGGCCGCCAAGCGGCGCATCCAGGAGGAGAAGGATCTCATTGCGGGTTCTAAGCAGGAGGCAGAAGCTTTGATTTCCGAGCTGAAGACGGACTTGGCCGAGCTGAGCAACTTGAGCAAACAAGTGGTGCCGGGGGTGGACGAAGAGGATGAAGCGGTACTTGCTGAGGTCGACCGTATCCGCCTTGATGCTATCGCTGCTATAGACGCTTTCCTTCAGTAGTCCTGTTTAAGATAAACTTTGTACCTTTATGTAGTGAACCCACTGTGTTTTCATGTAGTGAGCCTAGAGTCGATGGTGACACATCGGCTGTCTGATAATTTGTGATGCTTGATTGCCATAAGCAAAACTTCTAAAAGTCGATGGCACCTCATCGGCTGTTCTAATCCTTTCTATTAGCGTACGGGCCGATCAACGCTTATCGGCCTTTTCCCGTTTCCTGTCTTGCCAATGCCAACGTCGTTGATTCAGCCTTCGCCCCCCTTCTCAGCCTGCTGGTTGCATCGGCTTCTTGCCTGATGGGTGCCATCGGCTTCATTGTTCGTTAGCCCACATACTTGGGAAGTATTTCTTTAGGTGTTGGCCGTTGACTGCTACTGGAAATTTGACGCCGTCCAATTCTTCGAGCATGTATGCGTTCCCGGGTAGGACCTGGTCAACCCTGTACGGCCCGTGCCAGTTTGGGGACCACTTGCCATACGCTGCGTCTTTGGTTCCCAACGGTAATACTGCTTCCCAAACCAAGTCTCCTTCCTGAAATTCCTTTGGCTTGACCTTTTTATTATATGCACGGGCTACTTTAGCCTTATTCTCCTTAATCTTCTCTAGTGACCATAACCTGAGTTCCGTGAGGTCCTCCACATTATCACTCATCAGAGTAGCATATTCTTCAGCGGATAGGTCATTCTGGAACTCTATGCACCTGGACCCGGCTGTAACCTCCCACGGTAACACGGCTTCCTGCCCGTAGACCAAATGATAAGGGGAAGTTTTTGTCGCCCCATGACAAGATATACGGTATGCCCATAATGCTTCTGACAAGACTTCGTGCCAGCGTCTGGGATACTCATCGATCTTCCTCTTAATCAATTTGATAAGGCTCTGATTGGATGCTTCAGCTTGCCCATTCGCCTGGGTGTAATAAGGAGATGACCTAATCAGCTTGATACCCATATCAGCAGTAAACTTCTTGAATTCTTCTGAAATAAAAACCGAGCCACCGTCCGTTGTTATAGTTTGTGGGATCCCAAATCTGTAAATAACATGTTCCTTGACGAACTGAATCACATCTTTGGATGCTACTAACTTCATTGGGACGGCTTCTACCCATTTGGTGAAATAATCTGTGATAGCTAAAATGAACTGGTGACCCTTGCTAGACGGAGGATTGATTTTGCCGATCATATCCATGCCCCAGCCTCTAAACGGCCATGGTTTAACAATGGGATTCATTACGGACGCTGGCACCGTCTGGATTTTTCCGAACTTCTGGCATGCTTGACATCCTTTATAATACTTAAAACAATCTTCAAGCATAGTGGGCCAGTAGTATCTTGACCGCCTGATTAGCCACTTCATCTTGTGAGCTGACTGATGAGTCCCGCACGTTCCTTCATGAACTTCATGCAGGAGCCGATTGGACTCAGTCGGCCCTAGACATTTGAGCAACAGCCCCTCCAAGGTCCTGTAAAACATATCATCTCCTATCAGGACCTACCTCATGGCTTTATATCGTATCTTCCTGGGTGCCCCCCGAGCCGAATCCTTCAAGTAGTTGAAGATATCGGCTCTCCAATCTCCCTGATCCAGGAAATACACCTGATGTCTTGACCCATCGGCTTTGTATCCTGAAGCCAGCTGCGCGAGATCATTAGCCTCTGCATTCCGAGCTCTAGGTATCCAATAAAAATTTATATACCTGAACTGGGCTATCAGTTCCTGGCATTGCATCCACAACGGAAACAATAGCTCACTTTCACACCTGTAGTCCTCTGTGAGTTGGGAGATTACCAATTTAGAGTCTCCGAAGACCTCTACGGCTTCAGCTCCGACCTCCAGAAGCAATTCCATGCCTTTACGCACCACCTCATACTCTGCAAGGTTATTAGTACAAGTGGCTGGTAACCTAATTGAGAAAGAGTATGTTGCCCCCCGAGGCGATACCAGCAAGATGCCGATTCCACATCCATCTCCACAGGCGGATCCATCGAAATACATAGCCCAGGCTCGTATGGAAAGCACTGCTATGTTGGTATTAACCCTCTCAGCAATGAGGTCTGCCAATGCTTGCCCTTTAACTGCCTTCGCGGGTTGATATCGGATGTCGAATTCTGATAATGCAAACATCCATTTTCCCAATCGGCCTTTCAACACAGGAGCCGATAGCATATGTTTTATAACATCCGATTTGCAGATGATAATTACCTCAGCCGATAGCAGGATGTGACGAAGCTTGGTGCATGTAAAAAATAAACAAAGGCAAAGTTTTTCCATGTCAGAGTACCTTGCTTCGGCGTCCAACATCCTTCTGCTGAGATAAAACACCACCCTCTCC
This sequence comes from Panicum hallii, assembly GCF_002211085.1. NCBI lineage: Eukaryota > Viridiplantae > Streptophyta > Magnoliopsida > Poales > Poaceae > Panicum > Panicum hallii. The sequence continues at coordinate 28,278,762 of NC_038044.1, read as the reverse complement.
TTGCCATCATATAATTGTACTACCACCGAAGCAATTGAGGTGTCACCGACCGATAAATATATGTAAAATGGCCTGTCTTGCTGTGGTGGCACCAACACAGGTGGTCTCGACAAATATTCTTTGATTTCTTCAAATGCCCGTTGTTGTTCTGCCCCCAGCGGAACTCTTCATTGGTTTTGATTTTTACCAATTCCATAAAGGGTTCAATCCGCCCAGATAAGTTAGAAATAAACCTCCTGACGAAGTTAATCTTACCAATAAGTTGCTGGAGTTCCTTCTTGTTAGTGGGTGGCACCATAGTACGCACGGCTTCCTGGCTTTTTAGGCCAATCTCTATTCCTCTTTCATGAACCAGGAAACCCAAGAACTGCCCAGCTATTACACCAAAAGTGCATTTTTTCGGATTCATCCTGAGCCCGAATTTTCTGGTTCGTTCCAGAACTTGCCGTAGATCATCCAGGTGCCCTTCGACTGATGCTGACTTTACCACGACATCATCGATGTAGATTTCTACCAGATTGCTGATTAGGTCGTGGAAGATGTGGTTCATGGCACGCTGATATGTTGCACCGGCATTTTTCAATCCGAAGGTCATATCCACGTACTCGAACAGCCCCACCGCTCCGGGTACTCTGAACGCCGTTTTGTGTATATCTTCGGGGGCCATAAAAATCTGATTGTACCTAGCATTACCATCCATGAAACTCAAAATCTTGTGGCCGGCAGCTGCATTGATTAATATTTCTGCAACAGGCATTGGATATTCATCTTTTGGAGTGGCCCTATTAAGATCCCTGAAATCCACGCAAACCCGCCATTGGCCGTCTTTCTTTTGTACAGGTACGACGCTTGAAATCCATTCGGCATATCTGCAAGCCCTGATAAATCCGGCTTCTATCATTTTCTCTATTTCCTTTTTTACTTCGACCAAGACATCGGCTTTCATCTGACGTATCCCTGTTGGAACGGTCGAAATCCACTTTTGAGAGGGAGCCGATGCTCCACTATGCTCCTATCGAGCCCAGGCATCTCTGTATAATCCCAGGCAAAGCAATCGGCGTATTCCTTCAATAGAGTTATCATCGGCTCTCGCAACGACGGATGCAATTTTTTACTAATGAACGTTGGTCGCGGCTTATCCCCGGGACCAATATCGATTTCTTCAAGTTCATCAGCCGATGTGAAGCCATATCCTAACTTCCCGTCCTCCGTTAGATCAATGCTGCAGATAGGAAAAGAAGATAACAAAACGATTTCCAGCCGATCGTTAGTATCGGCCAATACACATATTTCATTATTTTCCAAGTTTTTATGAAAAGAATCAGGCCGGCTGTCAGTGCTGGCCATCCCATGACAACTATGTAAAACACCTGTCACCAAAAATTCATTTTTTGGGGGCCGATTGCGCGAATCGGCCTCAATAGGTACATTATCGTGATGCTCTTCATGCAACTTTTCTATTCTGTAAGGCCAGTGGATAAGACCAGCCTTACTCCGTTTTTTGTAGCCTCGATGCAATCACACCCTTCTAAGCTTATCCCTGAAATTGGCTCTTGGTCCTCCGCATCCCAGATGCTCATGGCAGCATGCGAAATCTCGATTGAGTCGTCTGCCTGGACTACCTCCACTTCATCTCCATCCCATTGGATCAAACATTGATGCATTGTTGAGGGGATACAACAGTTGGTGTGGATCCAGTCCCTGCCGAGTAAGATATTGTAGGTGCTTTTGCTGTTGACGACGAAGAAGGAAGTCGGGACGGTCTTGCTCCCGATGGTGAGATCTACACTGAGGACACCCTGAGCTTCTGAAGTTGCCCGTTAAAGTCACTTAACGTGACATTGGTCTTGATCAAGTCTCCGGTGGATCGCCCCAATCGGCGCAGAACTGAATATGGCATAATGTTGACTGCCGCTCCATATCCACCAACATTTTATTAACGGGCTGACCATTGATATACCCTTTGAGATACAATGCCTTCAAGTGCTTGTAATTCTTGGCTTGCGGCTTCTCGAATATCACCGGCCGTGGTCCCAAATCAAGCTGGGCTACCGACGGCTCTTCATAGGTCCGGGCATGGAATTCTGCAGGAAGCACAAAAACCATGTGCGTATCAGCCGATACCTTCTTATCGGCTTTTGTTGACTTGGGTCGCCATTCTTTCCTTGAAGCGCGCGGTTTCTTTTCCTGCACATAATGAACCTGTTCTGCCAGATCTGGTCGCGCTTTCTTCAATGTCTCATGTATCTGGCCTCAGCTTCCTCCAAGCTCCGTAGCCTCTGAATCCTACGCTTTTGTGAACGGTTTAGTCCATCCGGGCACCAACGTGGCGATGATACCTATCCTCCTCTTCATCTTCCCTTCGTGGTGATCGAACCCGCTCTTGCTGATTTGGCGCAGGTCCTAACCGTCGAAAACTGATTCCCTTGCCTCTGTCTTCATAGATCCACATTCTGGGCAGTCCCTAACAGTAGGCAGTCGGTTCATACCGGAATCCCAACAGTACCTGAAGAATGGGCAGTGCCAATGATCACGAGCATCCTCATGCTTCTTCAAACGCTTCCCGGTGCGATGCTCATATTCCTCATCTTCAGATTCCCGCCGGAGGCGCTGCTGGTACTGATACTCATATTTCCTGAGAAGATCAGAAGAAGTTGGACGTTGATTCCTTACATACCTTACTTCTCTTCTGTGACATATCCTTTTTTATCCCTTTGGGGCCGATTGCTGGAATAGCCTCTTTATTGGTGGCCTGGTATCGCGACGCCATCCCTGCCATGTTGATGCCGAGCGCGAAGTCCAACTGTTGCCTTGCAGACCGATCATGATGTTCCACCATATTTACACCAGGAAAAGGCTGAGTGTCTACCTTCATGGAGTCTGCATTTGGAGTCATGCCATTTACAATATGATCTTCCTTTTAACTCCTGTGCCGTGGGAAGTTTATGTCCCTCTGGAAACTTCAACTGCTTTTCTTTTAGTAATAAGTCAAAAATTTGTTCGACTTTACTCACATCAAAGTCAAACCCTTTTGCAGGACCAGTTTGCTTCAGCCATTTACAAGGCACAGGATTTGCGCCACGAGCCCACTCAGCAACCGACACCTCCAGTTCTTCTTCCGAGTCATCGGCTTCTTCCGCGTTGGCTACCGCTACTTGACGCTTAAACTTATCTTGGTATAACTCGGGATGACGCTGCTCATATGTCGACAGTTTCTGGACCAGATGCGCCAAAGAGGTGAACTCCAGTTGAAAAGCCAGATCTCTGATCGGCTTTAATAATCCTACTGATGCCAATTCGACAGCTTCTTTTTCTGAGATCCGTGTTGAATAACACCTGTTCTTCATCTCTCTGAAACGTCGAATAAACTCCGCTACGGTTTCTCCACGCTTTTGTCGGAGCTGCGCCAGATCGGCAATTCCTGCTTCCGCGGCTTCTGAATGATACTGAATATGAAATTGCTCCTCCAGCTGCTTCCAGGTGCGGATGGAGTCCGGACCTAATCACGTGTACCATCCAAAGGCTGGTCCTATAAGCGATTGCGAGAAGAACCTTACTCGCAATGGATCTGATACAGAAATCATACCCAACTGAGCTAAATATCGGCTCACATGCTCGATGGAGCTAGATCCTTCTGCCCCACTGAATTTGGTGAACTCGGGGAGCCGATACTTGGGTGGTAACGGATTAAATCATAATCTCCTGGATACGGCTTAGTATAGCCGATCGCTCTCCTCTTTGGTAATATGCCGAACTGATCCCTTAGGATAGTGCTGATTTGCTCCGCTATCTGTGACCCAGGGGCCGAGTGCATACTGTCATGACTCGGCCCGGTAGCGTAAGTTGCTAGCCACGCTTGTTTGTCCGCATCAGCACCAGAAACCCCTCCAATTGTCTTCTGTACAGGATGTACCGGATTGTTACTGTCCGGTATATACGCACACACATAACCATGTGGGATCTCCTTGGGTGGCTCGCTGAAAAACTGGTGATCCGTGGGATCACCACCCTCTCTGTAAACTACATAAGCTGGAGCACCATGGGATTCTGCAGCTGCAAGTGTATAAGGCAACGGTGGTCTAGTTTGGAACGGCAATTCTCCCCTATGGCTCCCCAAGGTAGGTCCAGTTGGGGAATGTTGATGCTTCATAATCTCCTGGACCACACGCAGAGCCACGCGCTCGAAAGCATTAACCAAACTTTCCGAATGTCGGTGCAATGAATGAGCCACCGCATAATTCACTTCCTGACGTAGCGCTCTAGTACGATCTTCAGATGGAATAGATAAAACTACTCCATCAAGAGCACCTTCAGGTGAAAATCCCTTCCACCTGACACCATGGCTGCGAGTCCTTTCGAAAGAGCCGATGAGATCGGCTTCAAACTGAGTCTTGATTTCATCGTACTTCTGCTTATGTTCAGCAGAGAGTTCCTCGTAAGTGATCGGATCGTCCCTTGACATCCTGCTGACCACTACTAACAGAGCTGACGAAGATGACGAAGTCGATGAAGAAGATGCAAACGCCGATGACAAAGTCGATGAAGATGGTGCAAACGCTGATGACGAAGTCGATGAAGATGGTCCCACTGGGCGTGCCAGAATGTGTTGTCGACCGAAACCCACCGGCGAGCAACGACAGGCAACACGAGGAGCCGGGAGGCTTCCGGGACGGCTGGCGGGCCCCGGTCCCTCGGTCAACGGCCCAGCGATCTGGCGCACACCCTGGTTTGGAGTCGCTAGGCGTGCCACCTGATCCTGTACCTGATCAGGAAGGTGTGATTCATGAAATTCCTGTAAGCACAGATACTTGTAAAGGTTAGTCCGAGCCGTGATCGGCTCATCACTCCTCCCCGGTATCGGCTGTAAAGAGCCGATTGCATCAATACCGGATCGGACCTTCGGGTCAAATAACATATGTAAACAATAATGAGATGAAACTTGCTTTATAGATATCGATGTAATCCAATCCACGATAACTAAGCCCTCACTACACGATCGGAACATCCTACACATGATTGAGCCTAACGAATACGCAAAGCATCAGAGCAAACAACCTAAATAGAGACCCTAAAAACAGCTAAAGAGCCGATTCCTAAGGAATCCTCTACCCAGGCTAAGATCCGATACTAACATACTGCCGGAACCTTCAACCCGTTTGCAAGGCCTAATCATGCACATATTGAGCTAAATCCCTAATAAATAGAAACTAGCCATAACAGATCGGATCTATCAACATAAACAAAGCAAGGTGCGACCATTGTATCCATAATCGGGCACAATGATCGCGGAGCGCGCAAGAACAATGAACAGAACATGATCATGATACAAATAAAATAACATTACTCTATGCGTGCTATGATAACTAATGCTACTCGCCATCTACAAGGCTTCAGAACGAGCAACACATGAAGTAAACAGGCAAGAGTAATGCGCCCCCGATCACGCAAAGCGTGATCAGGGGGCCACATGGCACTTACCCGATGGAAAACCCTGGAACAGGGGTGGCGATGCGCCGCGAGTTGTTGATGAATGAATCTCTCTTTCTTGTTTATTCGTGGTACATATTTATAGTCCGTAGACTTGCCCTATTTAACTAACCCTAACCAAACACAACACGAATCCTAACTGCCTAAACCTGAGTTTACACGGCCTTACTGGCCCCAAACACTTGTACGGGAACCGATCTGTAATCGTGCCGAAACCTTCTCCTAGGCCCATCTTGCTCTTTGGCCCACTTCTGGCCCGTCCAGAATATGGCGATAACAGTACCATACTGAATAGCACAGGCTCGAAGCATATCCTCCAACACTTGGTTGGTTCTTTCTGTCTGCCCATCTGTCTGAGGATGATAGGCGGTACTGAAACGTAACTTCGTATCCAACGAATCATGCAACTGCTCCCAGAACCGTGAAGTGAACTGAGATCCTCGATCAGATATGATCTTCTTCGGAACACCATGCAGACAAACAATCCTGGAGATGTACAACTCTGCGAGTCTAGCGCCGGAGTAAGTAGTGTTCACCGGAATGAAATGGGCAACCTTCGTCAACCGATCCACTACTACCCATATAGAGTTGTACCCTTCTGAGTACGAGGCAAACCAACAATGAAGTCCATAGTGATCTCCTCCCATTTCCACTCTGGAATCTTCAACGGCTGCAATAGACCTGCTGGCCTCTGATGCTCTGCCTTGACACGCTGACAAGTGTCACAGATAGCCATGTACTCCGCAACGGAATGTTTCATTCCATACCACCAGAATCGTTCCTTGAGATCATAATACATCTTCGTGCTGCCCGGATGAATAGAATATGCTGTATCATGAGCCTCACTCAGAATCAACTTCCTGAGATCTGCCACATCCGGCACACATATCCGGCCCTTGTACCACAAGGTACCCTGATCATCCTCTCTGAAATGAGGGGCTTTACCAATCTTAAGCAATTCACGGATCTCCTGCAGCTTCTTGTCATCTTTCTGATGCTGCCTGATCTCGGCCTCTAGAGTGGGTTCTGCCTCGAATGAGGTACCCGAGGTGTGATGCAAGAAACCCAGACTCAACTGCTCAAACTCCTCGCATAACTCCTGAGGCATTTGAAAAGCTACGGCCATGTTAACATAGCTCTTCCTGCTCAGAGCATCTGCTACAACATTAGCCTTGCCCGGATGATAGTGAATCTCCAGGTCATAATCCTTGACCAACTCTAGCCATCTTCTCTGCCGCATGTTCAGCTCACTCTGAGTGAAAATATACTTGAGGCTCTTGTGATCGGTGTAAATGTCACACCTTTGCCCAAACAAGTAATGCCTCCATATCTTCAGAGCATGCACAACTGCGGCTAACTCCAGATCATGAGTGGGATAATTTAGCTCGTGCTGGCGCAACTGCCGCGAGGCATAAGCTATCACTCTGCCTTCCTGCATCAGAACGCAACCAAGACCATCCCTCGAAGCATCACAATACACTGTGAACCTCTTGCTCTGGTCTGGCAGAGTAAGGACTGGCGCCGTAGTCAGCCTCTTCTTCAGCTCCTCGAAGGCCTTCTGACGCTCATCAGTCCAAGAGAAATCCACACCCTTCTCTAGCAAGGAAGTCAAAGGCTTCGCAATCTTGGAGAAATTCTCGATGAACCTCCGATAATATCCCGCTAAGCCCAAGAAAGAGCGGACTTCCTTCACTGTCTGCGGTACAACCCAGTCAAGCACATCCTTCACCTTCCCGGGGTCCACAGCAATACCTCCCTTGGAGATAACATGACCGAGGAATGGGACCTCGTCAATCCAGAATTCGCACTTGTTGAGCTTGGCATACAGCTTGTGCTCTCTGAGCCTCTGCAACACAAGCCTCAGATGCTTCTCATGCTCTACTTCTAACTTGGAATATATCAGGATATCATCAATGAATATCACCACAAAGGTGTCCAGATAATCCATGAAAACCTTATTCATCAGATGCATGAAGAAAGCCGGAGCATTGGTCAAGCCAAAGGACATGACCATATACTCGTATAGCCCATACTTGCAGGTGAATGCCGTCTTCGGGATATCCTCGGAACGAATCTTCAGCTGATGATAACCCGAACGCGGATCAATCTTCGAGAACACACAAGCGCCCCGAAGATGATCGAAGAGATCCTCAATACGCGGCAATGGATGCTTGTTCTTGATGGTGACTGCATTCAGTTCCCGATAATCGACGCACATTCTCTTCGCGCCATCCTTCTTCTCTACAAGCAATACAGGAAAAGCCCAAGGAGAGAAACTGCGACGGATATAGCCCTTGGCTAGCAACTCATCGATGGTCTTCTTAACTTCCTCATGCTCAACGGGAGCCATACGATAGGGCCGCTTAGCAATAGGAGCTGTGCCAGGCAAGAGATCAATAGAAAACTCAATGTCGTGATCAGGTGGCATACCTGGCAAATCATCCGGAAAGACATCTGAGAATTCAGACACCACGTGAATACCATCCGTGGGTCTAGCCTCCATCTGATGAAGAAATCCAGAAGGTCTTGTAGCTCCAACAGTGACCTCCTGACCATCCGGTGCTGACAGAAGAACCGTCCTCTGAGCACAATCTATCCGGACTCTCCACTTAGCAAGAGTCTCCATCCCGAGGATCACATCAATACCCTTGGTGTCTAGCACCATCAGATTAGCACTGAACTCTACCCCCCTTATGCCCACACTGACTCTGGGACAGAAGACATGAGACCTCAACTGTCCTCCCGGTGAAGATACTAACATGCACCTCTTTAATGTGCTAGTAGGAATGCGTAGCAGGGTGGGTATTGACCATGAACGTACCAATAACCACGTTGGGAGCCTCGGCCGCTGACTCGGCTGTCACGTGGTTCACCCTGCCCTGAGCTGGGGCCTTGGGCGGGGTTGCACGGCCCTGCTGTCCTGCCTGCGCCTTCCGGGGACAGACGTTGGCGTAGTGCCCCGGCTCGCCGCAGTGGAAGCACACTCGCGGAAATGCAGCAGCCTGCTGCCCGGCAGGAGGAGTGGGCACTCCCTGCCTCTGAGCTGGTGGAGCCGGAGGTGCTGGAAGCCTCTGACCCTGTCCTGCCTGCTGCTGAGGACGGGGAGGATACTGCTGCCGTGCTGGTACTGCTGGGGCGGCCTCTGCTGCTGCTGTGGATGCTGATATCGGGGAAGAGTGTTGCTGCCCGAAGAGGATGGAGCCATCTTCCTCTTCTTATCCTCAATCTCCCGGCGCTTACGCTCGGTGTTGAGGGCAGCATCAACCAGTTGGTTGAAACTGTCAAAGCGGTGGTTCAGCAGCGCATACTGGATGTGATCATCCAGCCCTTCCTTGAAATACTCCTGCTTGTCGCTATCACGGGCGACGTCAGCAGGGGCATAGCGGGCAAGCTGAAGGAAACGGTCACGGTACTCCGTCACCGTCATCGATCCCTGAAATGACAAACACAAATAACAAGGATAGAAATCGCTCAATATGTCAGGCTCACGAACGAGATCAAGGATAGATCGAAGCTCCAAAGAAATTGTAGGGAATTTCCTTCAATTTTACCTGCTTAAGGGCACGGAACTCCTTCTGCTTCATCTTCATAATGCCCTCAGGAATGTGATGGTTCCGAAAGCGCTCACGGAACTGGTCCCACGTGAGAGCATCACGATCCCTAGCTGGGTAGGACTCCCACCAATCGAGAGCGGAGCCTCGCATCTGCCCTGCTGCGTACAGAACTCGCTCACGGTCGTTGCACTGCGCAACAACCAACTGGCGCTCCACCGAACGAAGCCAGTCGTCCGCCTGGAGTGGGTCCGTGGCGTGAGAGAAGGTCGGGGGATGACCTCTCAGGAAATCCGCACGCCGATCACGGGGCTGAGGCCGCGGAGGAGGCGGGGGCTGGGCGTGGATATGCTGCAGAGCCTGAACAGTATTGTTCAGGGTAGCCATCATCTGCATCTGGAGCTGGAAGAACTGCTCCGGGGTCAGTGGTGGCGGCATCGGCAGCGGCTGACCAGTACCCTGGTTGTTCTGCTCCTGCTGGTCAGAACCGGAACCGGTGCGCCTGGTGTTCACCATCTGATCGCAACAAACGAACTTTCATGAGAACGAGATATTGTGCAGCTGTGGAAATGAAACTTCGGTAGGATATGACAGAGAGAGGAAATATAAGTTTTACCCCCAACGTTCTAACTCAATTTTATTAATTAGTTCAAGTTGGGTTAGGTCGGTTTGCATGAACAAGTTTATCTACTAGACTATGCAATCAACCAAAAATCCAAATCAAACATTTGCACCATAACAAAACATTCAATATTCACAACTTAGTCGAGTTTATCACACCACTCGACTAACACACTCGTTCTAGCGTATTTTCATCGGGACAACCTAAGCATATAAATTACAGGATTAGGCGACTCAGGCCAACGTCTACGGAAAACTCAAGCTATTTCTCAGAAAAGACAAGAGAGAGATAGCAAATCAAGGGCTTAGGACTCAAAGAATAGAAGCAGAAAAAATGATTTTAGAATATTTGCGGAGGCAAGGCAAGGGAAAAGAAGTCCTATACTCATCAAGATCTATCTAGGCTTCGTCCTACAGTCGATATGGCTCTGATACCAATCCTGTCACACCCGATTTATAAAGAACATAAATCGAGCCATCATATATGCGCCAGGATCAAGTCACGCATATATACAACAGAATCATCAAGATATCATAACCCATATCACGAATAACATTAATATAAATCGTAAATAAATTATTTTATTACAACCGAATCAAGAATCGGTTCAAGAGTTGCGGAAGCGTAAAAGAGATACATGAAGAGCTGGGCGCCACAGGGACGTCGACTGGGAGACAAATGCCTAGAAGTCGTCGAAGCCGCTGACGTAGTCCTCCATGTTGCCGAGCGCTGAGCAGCAGTCGAAGATATCCAAGAGAACAGAAGAGAGGAAGAGGCAAGTGTGAGTACAAACTCGTACTCAACAAGTATAACACGAGTATGAGGCTCTAGGGTTAGCTGACTCAACTGCATTAGCATTTAATCTTGGCAAATTTTATTAAAGCTAATTATTACAAGTGGATGAATTACCATAAACCCGAATTGCATAATAAATTATTCAATATTAATTAAGAACTACTGAGAACCATCCAAACCAAAACCATCCGGGGAATCTCCCTAATCAAAGGTTGATAACCCCACTAATCAGACGGAGGATCTGGGCCGCTCATGACTGTGAGCACAGCTGATATATCAGTTTTACACTCTCGAGAGGTTGCACAACTTTACCCACAAGTCGTGAGCTACGCTAGTTGTTCATCACACTTCCTTAGGTGAGATGGCTAGCAAGCGCACTACGAGACCGTTACAAAGGATCACATTGGTAAGGTGTAACCGCTAAGGATTCTGGATCAGCAACGATGGGGCCCACCTCCGGGGGTACAAGACACATAGCACAGACCAAGCCGGAGGAGCAGGGACCATTGAAGCTTACCACCCCTCTTGCCCACGCAGGTAAGTTACTCCCGAACCAACACGACCTAATTAGTAAGTCAAGACCGTCCCATTCCAGTCTTGTGGTTGCGCGGTTGTCCCAGGTTGTCGCTCTATGAACCGGTCCTTATGGAGAGTGGCCAACCAAGCACTAAGCACCGTGCTGGCCCCCTAAACCAAGTTTCTAACAAAATATTTTTTTTTACGGAGACGTGAGCCACTCAAGCACACAGCATAGAGGGCCACGCTCAGGATTAAGTTGCATAAGACTATTAATCAAATTTAATTAAAAAGGACCAAGATACGTTATAGCGCAGCAACCTAGCACAACTAACCAAAATGCAACCCAAAGGATATAAATATAAGGATAAAGGTGGCTAGGAAATCCTTATAGGTATATAGTATTAAAATGCAATATGAAATTGTATTTAAAAGTGGTAGGATGTTCATGTTATACTTGCCTTCCTCAAAGTTCTCCTGCTGCTGCTCAAAAGCTTCAGAAGATGGTGGCTCCTGGTACTCATCCAAAGGCTCCGCTCTACTCACGATCACCAAGCATGGTCCACACATACACACATGCATAGACAATAGCAAACTATAAAAAAAAAGTACACCAATACAATAGAACAGCACACAAAACTGGCCTAGAACTATTCTACGCGTTACAACGATCACGTGGACATAAAGAACACCTAAAACGGAGCTGAAACGCGAAATCTACGCTTGAAACAAGATCCAGGGACCTTTCTGCAAGAAAAACTGGGCCACAGGGGGGGTTCTGGACAACAACCAGGGACCTAAACCTAATTAAAGGGTAGACACAGGGGCTAGCCTGTAAAACTACCAGGGCTGAACGGCGGACACGAAAACCAGAAAGCTCAGGGGTCTAAGCGATAAAAACAGGACCTATCTGCAATTAGTTTTGAACTAAGGGTGGACTGCGGGTTGGTTTTCGAAAAACTCAGGGGCTCTTTAGCAAAACTAGCAGAGCGAAGGGGTACGCGTCTTCTAATCTGGGCCGTCGGATCTGGATCGAACGGTTCGGCGCATTCCGGTTCGGACGGTCCGATCTGAACAGCGTGGTTCGGACGGTCCGATCTGGATCAGACCGGTCCGATCTAGCTGGCTCGCGGGGATGGCGGAACGGTCGCCGGAATTTGACTCCCGCGGCGGCGCGCGGCTCGGGCTCGCCGGAGTTCCTCAAATTTGATGCTCCGAGGGTCAAAACTACTCGAGCTCGGATCTAGCATGGCCTACGCGACATGGGTAATCCACCTAGGGTTACTGCAGGGCTCGGCGAGGTCTCAGGCGGCGCGCACGACGACGGGGCGGATCGGCACGGCGGTGCATCGCCGGCGCGCGCGTTCCAGTCTAAGAGAGGGCTAAAGATCTATGACATCTAGTGCAAAAAGGACCAAGGAATGGCGGGAAAGCTCACCCAGGTCTCGTGGTGGTCGGAGCTGCAGCGGAAGATGGTCGGCGACGAGGTCCGAGCGGTGGAACAGGCGGCGCTCGTGGGGAAGGCTGCTGCAGAGAGGCTCGAGGTCCCTTGGACGCGCGGATCGGTCGGGGAACTCCCTGCGGAGGTAACCAGGGGGTTAAGACGGATCAGGATGCAACGACGATTAGGAATTCCGACGGTGGAGTGACTCACCGTCGAAGGTTCCTTCGGGAAATTCGGTCGATGCCGAGGCGTAGGGCTAGCGGAGCTTCGGGATGGCGAGAGGGAGCGGACCCGGGGTTGTGGTGGTCCGGGGTGCAGCGGAACGGCCGGTCGGCGGTGAGGCCGAGGCGTCTGCGCGGCGGAGGGAAGAAGGAGGCGGCGGCGCTGCGGGTCTCCAGAGGTGCTGCTGCGGCTAGGTTTAGGGTTCTAGGGCGCGGAACCTTCTTGTAGGGCAGCGGCCCACATTGGCGTGCGGGCCCGAAGCGAGAGAGCTCGCCGGAAGTTTCGGGGGCCGTTGCGCGGCCGGTAGAGGAAGAAGGAAGAAGGGGCCGACAGGTGGGGTCGAGCTGGGGAAATGACTGAGAAAGAAGGAATGACTGAGAAAAGAAGGAATGACTGAGAAAAGAAGGAATGACTGAGAAAAGAAGGAATGACTGAGAAAAAAAGGAATGACTGACCTACTTTTCCGTTTCCTTCCTTTTCTTTTCCCGCACCAACTCAAAACTATTTGAATTCAACCCCTATGCACTCAACTAGATAAAACTTATGCACCAGCATGAATGCACAAACATGTTGAACCTAAAATAAATTTTAATTCTTTATGAATTAAATTATAAATAAATGCAAGCTAGGCAAAATAAATCCTTAGAAAATTACTGGAGCCCAATTAAATTCATTATAAATCTCGAAATTTTACCTTAGGGTGTTACAAATCTACCCCCCTTACAGGAATCTCGTCCCGAGATTCAGATAGGCTAGCTAGCAAAGAGATCTGGATATATCTTCCTTAGCTCATCTTCTTGCTCCCAAGTAGCTTCGTCCTCTGTGTGATGACTCCACTGAACACGGCACATCTTGATTTTCTTGTTCCGTGTAACTCTCTCAGATGTCTCCAGAATCTTCACCGGATGCTCGATGTAAATCAAATCTTCCTGCACATCTAACCCTTCCAGCGGTGCTTGCTCTTCTGGCACTCTTAAGCACTTCTTCAGCTGAGACACGTGGAACACATCGTGCACTCCTGAGAGACTGAGAGGCAACTCCAAACGATATGCCACCCCACCTTTTCGTTCCAACACCTTGAACGGGCCAATGTATCGAGGAGCTAGCTTCCCTCTTACGTTAAACCTGTGGATTCCTCTCATCAGCGAAACCTTCAGGTACACATGGTCACCCACTGCAAAGGTCAGATCTCGACGACGAACATCCGCGTAGCTCTTCTGACGAGTCTGTGCGACCCTCAGGTTCTCTCGCACCTGCTGTACCAACTGCTCTGCCTCTTCAACAATATCTGGACCAAATACCTGCCTCTCACCAATCTGATCCCAATATAGCACAGGCTCGAAGCATATCCTCCAACACTTGGTTGGTTCTTTCTGTCTGCCCATCTGTCTGAGGATGATAGGCGGTACTGAAACGCAGCTTCGTATCCAACGAATCATGCAACTGCTCCCAGAACCGTGAAGTGAACTGAGATCCTCGATCAGATATGATCTTCTTCGGAACACCATGCAGACAAACAATCCTGGAGATGTACAACTCTGCGAGTCTAGCGCCGGAGTAAGTAGTGTTCACCGGAATGAAATGGGCAACCTTCGTCAACCGATCCACTACTACCCATATAGAGTTGTACCCTTCTGAGTACGAGGCAAACCAATAATGAAGTCCATAGTGATCTCCTCCCATTTCCACTCTGGAATCTTCAACGGCTGCAATAGACCTGCTGGCCTCTGATGCTCTGCCTTGACACGCTGACAAGTGTCACAGATAGCCACGTACTCCGCAACGGAACGTTTCATTCCATACCACCAGAATCGTTCCTTGAGATCATAATACATCTTCGTGCTGCCCGGATGAATAGAATATGCTGTATCATGAGCCTCACTCAGAATCAACTTCCTGAGATTTGCCACATTCGGCACACATATCCGGCCCTTGTACCACAAGGTACCCTGATCATCCTCTCTGAAATGAGGGGCTTTACCAATCTTAAGCAATTCACGGATCTCCTGCAGCTTCTTGTCATCTTTCTGATGCTGGCTGATCTCGGCCTCTAGAGTGGGTTCTACCTCGAATGATGTACCCGAGGTGTGATGCAAGAAACCCAGACTCAATTGCTCAAACTCCTCGCATAACTCCTGAGGCATTTGAAAAGCCACGGCCATGTTAACATAGCTCTTCCTGCTCAGAGCATCTGCTACAACATTAGCCTTGCCCGGATGATAGTGAATCTCCAGGTCATAATCCTTGACCAACTCTAGCCATCTTCTCTACCGCATGTTCCGCTCACTCTGAGTGAAAATATACTTGAGGCTCTTGTGATCGGTGTAAATGTCACACCTTTGCCCAAACAAGTAATGCCTCCATATCTTCAGAGCATGCACAACTGCGGCTAACTCCAGATCATGAGTGGGATAATTTAGCTCGTGCTGGCGCAACTGCCACGAGGCATAAGCTATCACTCTGCCTTCCAGCATCAGAACGCAACCAAGACCATCCCTCGAAGCATTATGAATATATAATTTGCAGTGTAATAAAATAGCGGTTTATGTCCGGGGCTTGCCTTCGCTGGTGGGGTTGGGGTCAGGGATGTCAAAAATTTCTGAACCTTGGTTTGGGGCTTCAGTTAATTCCTCGGCGACGTTCACTTGGTCTTTAGAAAACCTTTGCTCGTGTTCCGGGAGTAGTTCGTAGTCCCCGTCGTCGAGTGTCGTTGACTCTACATGATATGCAATGATTTGAATTAGGTGGTTCTTGAGTTAAGAATTTTACTTCACGATAAAGTTGCAATCTAACAATGGATAAATATAACTTCATTATACAAGAAATTTGAATTCAACCCTACTATTTGTATCTTAATTCAATTATCATAATCAATTGAATTAATTGAATTAGGTTAACAAGTTTGATTTTTATTTTGAAATCCATAAAGGCTATGGCCTTAAACTTTTGTGGGTACGCTTACTTCTAGCAGATAAGCTTACTATGAATTTTTCATAATTTTATGAAAATAGAAACTAAAGCATTTGAATTAAGTTCAAATTTTAAGTTTAAATTCAAACCTTAGACAAAACAATGCCATAAATTCTTGAAAGATTTACTATGAATTACTCAATTACAGAATATCCCATGGTAAAAAGATCTAAGCATGAAAACCTTAGTAATGGGCTTGAATAAATTTAAACCATTTCAAGCTTGATTTGCATAAGTTTAAATTAGTTCAAGCTAGGGTTCAGTACTGTAAGTGAAATTTGCACATAAGCTCACTCATACCCTAAATAGGCCACACACCAAAAATCACAAGCAATAGATCTAGCATGCAAAAGTTACACATAAGATACCCTTTTGCTAAACTTTAAAATAGCTCAAAAAGCATTTGGTTTCACATTAAAACCTTAGTAACAAAAGTTGTAGAATTTACTTTAAGGATTCAAACAAAACTGGTTTGATATTTTTCTGAGTTTCCTACAAATTTCTACAAATTCTGAAAAATCACTAATTTTGAATTGAGGGGAGGGACTGGAATCTTGCAGCCAGGCCCTCAGAAAGATTTAAATCCACACAATTGGATCCTTGGTTCATCGGGACAGAGAAGCTGGAACTCGCCGGCCAAATTACGGCAACGGTGGTCGCCGGCGGCGAGGGGAAACCAGCCAGGGAGGACCAGGGGACTAGGGGGAACCTTGCTGGAGGTGATGTGCAGGTCAGGGTTGACCGGAGTAGGTGGAAAAGCGACGACCCGGGACGGCGGCGGTGGAGCTCGACTATGGCGGCGGTGTTCCGACATGCTGGAGATTGGAGAGGGGTGGGGGTGTGATCTAGGAGCTGCACCGGGGTGATGTGGTTCGGGTGGTACGCTTGTCGAGGGCGGAGAATGATGGGAGCGGCGGGTCAACGGTGAGCCGAACGGCGGCGAAGAAAAACTGCGACGGCGACCATTGGTAGAGCAGTCTCGTGGGGAATTGATGTCGGGGTAAGTTCGGGGAGCACCAGTGCGCGATGGGGAAGCTTGCTCAGGGGTCAATTTGAGCAGGGGCAGGCTGACGGCGGCTGCCCACGGTGAGCAGAGCTCGCCAGGGACGAAGAACGGGCGGTGATGGCGGATCCGGGGCTGCGATCTTGTTTTGCACTTATGAAGTGGTGTAATAGCACAATAGTGAGCTCAGGAAGCATCAGGGCAAGAAAAGAGAGGGCTTTATAGGCTGCTGGGGTGCTGACCACGGCGACGGCGAGGTGGCGGCTCGGTCGGGCGGCGGAGGTCCTTCGAAAGTAGTCGAGCAGAAGAAGAAGAAGGCAACAGCGGGTGCGTGAGGGGATAGAAGAAGTCGAGGAGCATCCTGGGACATGCTTCAAGATCAGGAGAGGGCACGGCGAGCAGTAGCTGCTGCTGGCGGCCGACGACGGGCGTGGTGGCGGCCGGGCAGGGCTCGGCAGAGTCAGGGCGACATGGAGTGCGCGGAAGAAGGCCAGAGGGGAGGAGCTAGAGCGGCGGCCGGCCGGAAGGCGACGCGTAGGAGCTGCCAGAGCAGGAGGTGGCGCCGGCAGAGCTGTAGCGATGGTGAGCTACGGCGACAGCGTGGCACGCTCGGGGTAGGCTAGCGGGGAAGCGCTGAGACGGTGGGCGAGCTCGGGGGCGACGCGTGGGGGTCAGGGGAGGCAGAGGGAAGCCTCAGGCAGCGCGGCACGACGGCCTGCGGCGGCGCTGCAGCGCGGCAGAGGGAAAGCAGAGGAAGAAGAAGGGGGGCGCTAGGGGCTAAATTGTGAACTTTAAAAACTCCAGGGACCTTACCATAAACCAAAATTTCCCACTGTTCTAAAGCTCAGATTAGAAAATGGTCAAAGTAAAAGTTGTAGAACTTTTGAAACCTTACAACTTCTGTTTAGGGTTCAAATTCAAAAACTCAAGGGATGGAGCTTTATTTTAAAACTTTGGACTCAGCTCAAACTTTTCAAAGTTTTTGTCCTTAGTTAGGAAATTTTCATGTATTTTTGGACTTAATTGCAAGTTTTATGCACTGCAATGATGACTAACATTTTTACACTTTGACCCCTAGTGAAATTTAAGAGTTACCTTTGTAATTCAAACATTTTACACAAGAGGATTCATATTTTTGAAATAATTACACATAGGTCCTTATTTCCAC
Organism: Panicum hallii; assembly: GCF_002211085.1. Classification (NCBI taxonomy): domain Eukaryota; kingdom Viridiplantae; phylum Streptophyta; class Magnoliopsida; order Poales; family Poaceae; genus Panicum; species Panicum hallii. Next base: position 28,260,984 of record NC_038044.1, on the reverse strand, counting down.
ACATTCACTCAATTTCACACAATTCAATACACACATTACACATTCTTTCCTAATGTGTTACAATTTTGATACCTAGGGTGTCACATAGATGTGGCGCAAGAATGAGAGGAAGAGGTGGATGATTTTTGTACCTTAGTCCCTCTGGCCATGAGAAAAAAGAAGCGTCATCTTCATCATCGGATATGTTGTTGAAGAGTTTCCTTGAAAGCTTGGATATGGCTAGATTTGACATACCTTCATGATCGGAGTCTTCATGACTAGACTCCCACTCTTGACTAACATGAGCATGATCTTGATATTTCTTCTTGTAGTCCTTACTCTTCTCGTTGTACCTCTTGTCATCCTTTTCTTTGTTCTTCAATTATGGGCAATCGGCAATGTAGTGGCCCACTTCTTTGCACTCATAATATCTTCTTTGTGATGGCTTCTTCTTGTCATCACCACCTTTCTTGTAGTACTTTTTCTCCATGAACTTCTTCAAGTTTCTCAACACCAAGGCCATCTCTTCATCGGAGCCTTCAACACATGAATCTTCCTTCCTTGACCTTAGTGCCTTGGGGCTTGATTCAACCTTGTCACTTGAGCTAGCATTGAATGCTACATTCTTGTTCATTTTGTGGCTAAGTGACTTGGCTACATCTTTCTCAACCAACTCTTGATGAAGAATTTCACCAAAAAGTTGATTAGGTGTCTTGATCTTGAATTTGGGATCTCTTGTAATCATTGTTGCAAGAGTAGGGTTCTTTGATGTGAAAGCCCTAAGCAACTTCTTTGTCACCTTGTGATCTTCCCATTCCATGCTTCCAAGAGATCTAATGTCCGACACAAGGACCATTAGTCTATCATACATTTGCCTCACGGTTTCTTCATCATGCATGACAAAGTGCTCTAGCTCTCCTTGCAACAAATCCATCTTTCCTTCTCTAACTTCATCGGTCCCCTCATGAGCTTCTCTCAATGTGTCCCAAATTTTCTTGGCTACTTCAACATTGCGGACCTTGTTGAATTCTTGGGCACAAAGGGAACTTGTGATGACCCTCACGGCTTGCGCATTGCGGAAGTAGTATTGAGCTTGTTCGGCCGTGGGTACACCATTCTTGGGAGGAGTCACACCTACAACCACAACTCCCCAAATAGAGAGGTGAAGCCCGTAGAGATACATTTTCATATCATAAGACCACTTGGAATAATCTGTCCCATCAAAGAAAGGAGGTTTTCCCAAGTGGACCGATTGAAATTGAGAAGTAGGATATTGAAATAAAGCATAGTTATGAGGAACTTGATGTAACCCAAAGAAAGGATGCTCCTCGCTTTCTTCCTTGATTCGCTTCATCATCAACTTCTCGGCTTTCTTCCCAATTTTGGTCTTCATCTTCTCTTTCCTCCTTCTTCTTGCTTCCCATATCTCACCCTCGCTTTTATCACTTGAACTTGAGTCGGCATCATGAATGGAGGGTGGACGGCTTGTTTGCCCAAAGGGATTTCTGGCACCATCTAACCCGATACCGGCATCGACTTGAGCAGCGACAGTTGCGGCGGCGTCGGCACCATCCCCAACTAAAGACATCTTAATATCCTTTAGCGGTAAAGCCTTAATCAAGAGATTAGACTTTGATACCACTTGAAAATATCTTGGAGATGCCTAGAGGGGGGTGAATAGGCGTATTTGAAAAATTCTTCGCAGCAATTAAATTTATCGGAACTTCCAACACTATGTAGGAAGTTCCGATGGTTTAGAACTTCCGACACTAAACCGGAACTTCCGACAAAAGGAAAGTTCTTGTACAAAATTCAAAATTGAACTTGAAATTGTAGAACCTAACTGAATCAAAAGATGTGCAATGACAATAGGAGACTTCCGCAGGTGATCTTTCAAGCACAACAACTCAAGTATGTAGATCGACATAAAACAAACTCTAGGTCAACAAGAACTAAATAAATGCAATAAGCGCAAGACACAAGAGATTTGTTCCCGAACTTCACTCCCACTAAGGAAGCTACGTCTCCGTTGAGGAGGTCACAAAGAGCCGGGTCTTCCACTAACCCTTTACCTCACTCAATCAACCACAAAGGAGGATTGATTCACTTACTATGAAATCCATAAAGGATGGGTAATAAAAACTTTCCGGGGCGCGCGCACACATGAGAGGATGCTCAACCGGGCAACACCAAACCGTCTAGAAGCAAGCTTCAAAAGTAACAAACATGAATCGATGGATGAGTATACTTTAAGTGCTCTTGAGATGAACTTGGTTGCCCTCACACTCAAATGGTTAAGTCTCACACTTCAATCTTGCTCTCACCCAAGCTCTAGCTCAAATCAACTAAAGGATTAGCTCTTGGAAGGATTGGGGAGGAGTAATAAATGCTCTTGGAGGTGTTTGTCTCGGGTTGGGTCAGCAACAAATGAAGGAGGGGCTGAGGGGGTATAAATACCCAAGCTCCAAAAACTAGCTGTTAGTGTGCAGAATAAGTGATTGTCGGAACTTCCAACCCAGCTAAAATCAGCTGGCCGATAACCTCTTATCGGAAGTTATAGGGAACTTCCGATTGGTGCCGGAACTTCCGAAACAGGATCGGAACTTCCGACCTAGCTAAAATAAGCTGGCTGAGAACACCCTATCGGAACTTCCAACACACACTGAAACATTCAGAAAACTAGGTGCACAAGTGTGTGATTCTATGTCTCTCTTTGATGGTTAGCATCTCAAATAAGCACTTTAACACCTTCATGCTATCGATTCGCATCCCTCTTAATAGTACGATATTTCCAATACTCAAATTCAAAATAGAAAATATTAAAAGATCTTATTTTAAGCCCAACATCGTCCTTTAAGCAAATTTGGCGTCTTTTCTTGCTCTTTCTCATTTCATTGAATTTTAACTTATCCATAACTTGATAAACTCATTAGCTCCTTAATTTTGTATGTCATCAACACCAAAACCCACTTAGTGGGCCAAATGCACTTTCATTACCTTAGTCATCTATGGGGCTTCTTAGCTTCTCCGCATCTTGAGCTGTTGAATGTTAGAATAGTCGATCGAGCAATACCTACCTTCTTTTTGTTCAACTATCCATCTGGAGGTTTTCTTTTTGAATTTTGAAAACAAGACCAAGTTCCTCGAATGAATCTCTCGGATCCCTCAAGGTGTATGAATCCTTACCAGGGCAATCTTTGCCTCCTCATATCTAGAGCCTTTGTAGGGCTCAATGTATGGAATGGATGAAACATACGTGCATTTCATATATCGCCAAGACAAAGAGTGGATCCATGGAGAAACAAGTCATAAACCAAGATCAAGATGTGCACGTGTGTGGATTGATGAGGGTATGATTACTCCTCTTTTGTGTGACCCCTCTCTCCTTTATTATATTTTTTTGGACATAGCTATCCCCTTTATTCTTCTCTCTTTCTTTTTTCGGGTCATGCTTCTTAGCATGCCTTTCTTTTTCTTTAGGGTAACCATATCTCCCTTTTTTCACGGATACTTGGGGAGAGATCACATAACACATGGAGCATTTATTTGGTGGATGGATGGATAGGCTAATTCTCAGTGTAGGAATTTCACGATGGGTGTGGACTGTGCGTGATCTTGATCAAGAGGATATGAAAAGCATCTCACTAGGGTCACAACAATTTGGCAAAGTTCAATGAAATAGCAAGTAGCAAATGTATAGGAGTTTTTCAGTGTATAAAATATGGCTCTGGTAGGACTTGTAGCATCATTGAGGAACTTGTCTTCCCTTTATTTTTGAAAACAAAGACTCCAGATATCATGTCTTACTCAAGAGGAGATTATAAAGCTCTATATTCCACATCTATACTCACAACAACCTAGACTTGCATGAAGCATGTGTAACCCACGAGATTTTTAGGTTCATGGCAAAGGTTTAAACAGCCAACAGACTCAAACTCAGGAAACACTATGCTTAGGACTTAGGCAAAACAGACGAGCAAGAGTATAGCAATTATTCATCCTTTCAACTTAGGAAAGTTAGAGCATTCATTACTGCACATATGGAAGGGAAAATTAAGTAGAAAAGTATTTTTATTGTTTTTATGGTTTTTATATTTTTACTGAAAGTGGTAAAGATACAGTTCACTTGGCGGAGAACCTCCCCCAAGCTAGCTCCTGGTTTAAGGTCCGATGAGCAGGACTCTCTCCATACCTATTTAACAAGGTGCATGCAGGACTCGCGGATGGTGATGTCTTCTTTGCTCGCCACACCTTCTTCTTCTTCTTCTTCTTCTTCTTCTTTGATGTTGTAGGTGGTGTGGGAGATGGATCCATGTTCTTTGGAGCGGGATTGTTAATCTTTGGCTCCCTTCTCTTTGTTTTCCTTCATTCATCTCTCATGAATTTCCTCATGAAGGTGATGAGATTATCCTTTTTAGGAGGTGTTACTTCGACATCAATGATTTTATGAGGAATTGGCACATATTTGATCCGGATCATTGCGCATTGTTCCCTCCTTGGATGGAAGTCAAACTTTCCCTCCTTGCCATTGATGTGGAGTTGGATTTCTCTAGCCCCAACATCGATATGAGCATCTGCTGTGCTGAGGAATGGCCGGCCAAGAATAAGTGTTGTTTCCTTGGGATCATCCATGTCCAGCACCACAAAGTTGACGGGGATGAACAACCCCGCACCCTCACTGGAATATCCTCTATGATGCCTTCTGGGTACCGAACAGAGGATTCAGCCAGTTGCAACTGCATTGGTGTTGGAGTCAAACTTGAGTAGTTTAGTTGATCAAATACTGCCTTGGGCATGATAGTGACACTAGCGCCCAAGTCACATAGAGCCTTATCGAAGTTCTGTGTCCCAATTGAACAACTGGTAGTGGGACATCCTGGATCCTTCTTCTTCTCAGGAAGCTGTTGGAGTATTGCTGCACTATACGCCTCGGTGAGCTTGATTACCTCGGTAGTGGGTAACGGTCACTTGTTGGTGAGTATGTCCTTGAGATAGCGAGCATAGGTTGGTACTTGCATCACTTCCAGCAAGGGTACACTGATGTTGATGCGCAGAATTATATCCACAAAGCGGTTGAATTGCTCATCCGGTGCCAGCCTCTTGATTTTGCTAGGGAACGGCAACAATTGAGTGTCATAGAATTCATGAGGAGCCATTTTCCTTCCATGCACCTTTTTAGTGTCATTGCTATTGGGCGGCTCTTATGCCATCTAGTTCTCCTTCTCCCTACTGGAATTGTCAGGATAAGGGGGGTCACGAGTGGTTTTACCTCCTCTCGTTGTTACCACATTGATGTTCTCCATGGAAGATTCGGGTTATCCCGGGATCTTCCCCATCTCAGCAGAGGGGACAACAGCAGCCAGCTGAGCTAATTGAGTTGAAGCTTAGCTGGTTCTTGATTGCAGAGGAGATGCCATTCATCTTTTCTTGAATGGTCTCCAAGGATTTATTGTTGGTAGCAAGCTTCTTTTGTAATGATTCATTGATTTTTTCTTGGCCTAGGAAAAGATCCCTCAAGGAAGGTTGGTTAAGATTAAATGAACTTAAATTACCATTACCTCCTCGGTAGTAGGGGTGCAGCTGAGTCCACCCCTGACCTCCTTGTGGACAAAACCCGTTGTTGTTGTTGATCATGTACATGACGTCTTCATGGGTTTCGGGGCAGTTGTTCCCTGAGTGTCTGGTGTTTCCGCAAACCTCGAAGTCATGTGAGCATCTAAGGCTTGAAGTGCTTGTGTTGGAGCCTTATCTTGGGGACGTTCTTCTATCTTCTAAGGAGGAGATCTAGCTTAGTGGCCAGCATGTCCATCTCCTTGATGGTGTGCATGCCCCGCTAGCGTGGTTGGAGATGTTCATCATTCCAACCTTGATTGGACACCATCTTCTCGATCAAAGTTTTGGACCGAAGAAAGCACCACCTGCAGCAGCGTCGATGTGGTTGCGGGCTACTGAAGTTAGCCCGTTATAGAAATTTTGAAGAATGAGCCAATCATCCATCCCGTGGTGAGGACATGCTAGGATGTACTTCTAAAGCCATTCCCATGCTTCAGCTATTGACTCATTTGACACCTGCTGAAATCCAAAAATTCTTCCTTGAAGAGCATTGGTTTTGCCCATGGGAAAGAATTTGGTGCGGAATGCCATGGTACAATTATCCCAGGTGTCTACTGCACTTCTTTTGGTGTAGAACCACTGTTTTGCCTTCCCCAGAAGGGAAAACAGAAACAGATGGAATCAGATTGCATCTTGGGTGACTCCCTTGATGAAAAAAGTACTGTAGAGTTCCAGGAATTGTTGGAGATGTGCGCTGGCATCCTCGTTGGCCTTACCACAGAATGGGCTAGCCTGCACCATCGTAATGAGACCCGTCTTGATCTCAACATTTTCAGCTCCAGTGTTAACGGATGGCCCGATTGGGATATTATCAGCAGAAGGAGCAGAGAATTCACGGAGCATCTTCTGGGTCATGGCGTTGGTGATTGTTTCGACTATCAAGAGTGATATCTGAGGAGGCATGACACGAGGTCGAACTCTTCTCAGAAGTGACTCCGGATTCTGAGTGAAATTTTGCGGCAGATCGAAACCAGTCATACACTACCCTAATCTCACATCAAAGAGAAAACAAAGATAGTTAGCATGTTTAAACAATGAACACCAATTAAGAATTTAATCAACAACTTTATCTATTCTTTTAACAAGTGCCTTCCCTAGCAGCGACGCAAAAAATGTTTGTTGGCATTTCATAGCATCATCACCAGGATGGTTAAGCCTCGGCGGTGACGCCAGAAACCTCATGTGGCATTTGTTACGCCGATTCCTTCTTCTCCGAGGAAGATCCGATGGCAGGTACCTTCCTTTTTGGCGGGTCATCGGACGAAACTTCCGACAGCACTGAAGCAGCCGAAGACAATGACGGCTTTAGCAGTGACGGTAGTGGGGACGACGACGATGGCAGCAGCGATAGCGGTAGCAGCGGCACCAGCATTACTCCGCCATCCAAGCGTCGCAAGACCTCTGGCGTGTACAGGTGGTAGACCGTAGTATCCCCACTAGGCCACTTTCAGGAGTAGTTAGCTCCTCTTTTGTATTTACTGCCTCATTGTGAATAGAATCTGCTTTTGTATCAGCAATTCTTCTTGTGCATACTAATCTGTTTAAGAGCTGATGGCAACGCATTGGCCTTAGAATATACTGATCCGGATCCGAAATAACCCTTCAATTTACTTTACCCTCCACCGGCCTTTCAATCCAACGCAAATCACTGGAGATTCTGAGATCCAGGTTAACTCCGATCTCCTTTTGCTCACGAACCCCAGCCGCAAGATCCTCCCTGGTCCTTGAGACACACATCCGATCTTGCGCCACCAAAACCTAGATCCGCTCTCCAGGGTCTCGACTTAGGATTCCCGATGGCAGAGTCTTCGCGTACCGCCACCGCCGTCTTCGGTCTAAAGGTAAACTCCGACCCCCATTAATTTAGCACGGCATCTGCAAATTTTACTGCGCGGTTAAGTAACTCTTCCCTCGGCAATCTTGTTTTTCTTTGGGTTTTTTCAGGCTTCCGATATCTTCTTGCCGCACCCTTCTTCCCCCAATTCTTTTTGCCTCGGGCCTCGTTCCTACGAGAAACCCATAGATCTGATCTCATGTGAAGCTAATCGAATCCCCTTTGTGAGTCAGGATATAGACCTAGAATCTTGGTCGGATAGCCTCTGCGCTTGGCCAAATCCCCCTGAAGGCTGGACAGTTTGGTACAACAGAGTAGCGAACGCCTACCAGCCCTTATGGGAATCCATCGGGATAGCCGATGCTTTGTCTCTGTCCCTCAACCTTCTGAAGACCATCGGCTACTTCTGGTCTGATGCCTTGAATTGTTTTCTCTTCGGGCACAGCCCGTTGGCACCAACACTGCTGGATGTTGTGATGATTACCGGCTTAGACATATCATCAGCCTGCCCTTCTGCTTACAGCCTCCCTGTAGTTCCTTACAAACTGTCTTCCAAAACTGAATGCACTAACTGGAGCACATACCTGAACCAACACCAAAAAAGCAAGGGCCCTGTGTCGGAGAAGGAGCACACGGCCTTTCTAAACCTATGGCTCGAACACTTCCTCTTCTGTGGCCCTTCCCTCGCCCCGACCAAGAACTACCTCTCCTTGGCTTATGAGCTGGCCAAGGGTCAATCTGTTGGCCTTGGTAGACTATTTCTCGGGGAACTTTACAGATATCTCCATCTGATGACTTCTAGCCTTCTTTCTCAGAAGAAAATCAGAACTGGTGGCCCATGGTGGTTCATCCAGTTGTGGGCTCATCTTTATTTCCAAAGTTCCGACCCTGATTTCCCTTCCTTAGTCGACAATTCCTTCCCTGATCTGAGTGGGAGACAGATTAGGTGCACTAGTTTCGGGCAGGCCTTGTACAGTCTCCCTGGCGGGAAATTGAGTCCTCCTGATGCTTCCCGTTGGTTCAAGATTTTCTACAAAGGCCTTGATAACCCAAACTTTCTTCCTTATGCCGATTCTGAACTCTTCGAGAACCCGGCTACCTTCCGATTAGCCGATATTGACTATGATGCTGACACTAGGCGCCTTTACTCCATTATGGTTCGGCCCTGTCTTCTCCCAGTTGGCATGAGTACCTCTAATCGGATCCTCAAGCCTGGTTATGAGTTTTACCAGTCGGTCGTAGCAGCCCGGCAGTTTGGTCTTGCGCAGGTGCCTCCCCACTTCCTTCTCCACCTGTTGACGTCAAGCAGGGTGGACCTCCCTGATGCTTTGACCACCCAAAGGTGCTACAGCCTGTTCACAGACCTTCCCTTATCTGTCCCTGCCAATTTTACCTTTACCTCTTCGGCTGTCGACTTTGAGGGATGGTGGACGATGTGGAAAACTCACGTTTTCCGAAGAGCTCTGGGTCCGATGCTACTGCAGATCCATCCTGAGTATGACATTCCCGCTGGAGAGGTACCGCCTTTTGATTAACGTTCCTTCTTTTAACTTTTGCTAGATCCTTCCTGAATCCATTTTTTGTTTCTGCAGCGAGAAGACGGCCCAGAGCCGATGAAAGATGATGGATCGCCCTTTTGTTTCCGGGCGGTTGCTCCTGTGGTCCTCTTCGGCAAGAACGCGCCCCCTCCTTCAAAAGGCGTGATGCAGATTCAGCCGAGCACCGTCAAGTTGACCCCCAAGCGAAAACGACTCTCTGAAGTTGTCGCCCCCCGAGCTCGCGCTAAGACGCGGAAGGTTCTTGTCAGAAAGGTCCGGAAGGAAGCTACGCCGTCTTCCCCTAATCCGTCATCTCCAGTCACCAACCAGGTTTGGCCCCCCCTCCCGCTTTGCAATCGGATTTTTGTTCATGTCTCCTTTAATGATGCTCTCTTCTCTTGTAGCCTGCCGTTGTAGAAGTCTCCGTTGTAGAAGTCTCCAGCGGGGAGGAGCCCCCATGCCAGAAAGGCTCATCTTCGGAGGTGCCAGAGGACGTGGATGCGCCCATCAGGGCCTTGATCACTCTCCGTGATCCTGGTGCAACAATCTTGGAGGACCCTTCTGCATCGGCTGTTGTCCCAGCTACTTCACCGGGTCTGCAGGCACCGGTCGTGACTACATCCCTCGTTGGCCCCTGTCTGGAAGGACCCTCTCCCGCCTCAGCTACTGCCGATCCCCCTGTACGAGAGGTACGTTCAGCGGAGGCGACCGCCATCTCGTCGGCTGTTGCTCTCGCAGAGCCGACTGCTACCCCGTCGGCTGTCGCTTCTTCCTCTGGAGGTGCGGTTCATGTGGCCTCTGCCACCACCGTTCATCCCTCGGAAGGGATGCACCCCCGGGAGCCGATCGCCCCTTCGTTGGCCATCGCCACTTCCCTTTCAGGACAGGTATGCCTTTTTCTTTGTAATTATTTTGGTCTTCTCCCGCAATGCCTGTCTCACCCTCTTTTTCTCCAGAACCTGGATCTTTCAGAGCTCCTTGCGTTCGATCCTGCCTCGATCGGGTCGACCATATTGGAGGCCGATGACTCTCCCTCGGGCCTGACCAGCACTGCCGATCAACTTCTCCGCGTGAAGGATCTTCTATCGGGTCCAATCTCCACCCTGATTCAGGATTCCAGTGCAGTCAAGCAGATCCTGGACGAGGTCAACACCCAGCTCCCTGTGAGCCTCCAGGCCAAGCTCTTGCCGGCCGGGTATCTTTCTTCCTTCCAAGCGAAAGTGGCAGAAGCTCGCCGCAGGATCGAGACTCGGCGTTCCCAATCGCTCCTGAGGACCATCATCACTGAGATGTGTCAGTCGATCAACAAGAAGAAGGCCGCACTCGACGCTAAGGTTGACACATCTGCTTCTGCCCATCGGCTTCGCCTCTTGGAGAAAGAACTGGAAGACCTTGAAGCTAAGGTCCGGGCCACCAAGCAGCGCATCCAGGAGGAGAAGGATCTCATCGCGGGATCCAAGCAGGAGGCAGAAGTTTTGACTGCCGAGCTGAAGACGGACTTGGCCGAGCTGAACAGCTTGAGCAAACAGGTGGTGCCGGGGGCGGATGAAGAGGATGAAGCGGTACTTGCTGAGGTTGACCGTATCTGCCTTGATGCTATCGCTGCTATCGACGCTTTCCTTCAGCAGTCCTGTCCGAGATAAACTTTGTGTTTTTATGTAGTGAACCTATTGTGTTTTTATGTAGTAAACCTAAAGTCGATGGTGGCACATCGGCTGTTTGATAATCTGTGATGCTTGATTGCCGTAAGCACACTTCTAAAGTCGATGGCACCGCATCGGCTGTTCTAATCCTTTCTGTTAACGTACGAGCCGATCAACGCTCATCGGCCCTTTTTCCGTTTCCTGTCTTGCCAACGCCGAACGTTGTCGACTTAGCCTTTGCCCCCCCCCCCTACTTAGCTTGCTGGTTGCATCGGCTTGTTGCCTGATGGGTGCCATCGGCTTCATTGTTCGTTAGCCCACATACTTGGGAAATATTTCTTAAGGTGTTGGCCATTGACTGTGTGGCAGAACCAACCTGAATTATACCGGCTCAAGTACGTGAGTCCACTCCCGAGGGCTCCAACGTGCTTCAAACGGTATAATCCCTTGGCCTGTCGGGTAACGTCCCGATAAACCACCGATACACAGGATCAAATAAGGTTACCTCACACGAAGGTGAGTCCAGAGATACAATCACCATCACATTTTACATCATAGAGAATTACATTACAAGAGTTTCCAAAAAGAAGTATGAATTTTTCAAATTTAGAGAAAAGATTACAAACTGTAAAGCTAGGGTTAAAAGCAGCGGAAAACATACGCGAAGAATCACAACACGTCATCAAGGTGGATGTCATGCTAAGCCCAGACACGACATCACTCGAGATCACCAGTATTGGTCGGGGACGGATCCCATTCCTCGGACCAATCTTCTGAAAAAGCACAGGGCCATGACAAGGAAAGAGTAGGGTCTTCAAAAGCTTTACCTGAAAAACATAAAGCTAGCAAGACTGAGTATACTAATACTCAGCAAGGCTTACCCGGGATTGGGTATACTTTAGCCCATAACTAGACTTATGAAGGTTTATAATGGTTCTGGATTTAGTTTCAGCTGAAAAGCAACTAAGAGTGGATCCTTAATTTCAACTTTTAGCTTTCAGATTCTAGTTGATTATCGATTCTAGGTAAACACCTGTAACTACTCAAGTATGGTAAAATCTTTGATCAATCATCATCTTTGATAATCATAAGATTGCTCTTATTACTCAATGTGACAAAGGAATTAAGCAGTCTCAATCATCGTGAGAAGCGGACGATTCGAATCGAATTTAACCTTGCAAGGTAAACCTAACACACACGCTTGGAACACCACAGGGGTGTTCCGAAGCAACCGTTTGCCTTTCATTCCGACTCATGGATCAGAGCCACCACAAGCGACTGCAGGTCATACGCACTTCCAAAGTGCAGGACGTACGTCTGTAGCGCGACTACAAAACCCGTACTCCTGGTTGCCCAGCAACACGTATGCCTACACGTCGAACATAAGTAACCAAAAGAAGCAAGACGAGTGGTGGGAGGTATGTCCACTACTCGGGCCGATTGGCTACTAGGCTTACCGCTTACCATATTTCACGGCATGTGGTCAGTACTTTCAAACGCTTAATCCCGATCACCACACGCTGCGACCTTATCAGAATTTTAACAACACAGACGGGGTATCACCTCAACCATGATACCTCACAAAACTCCCGTCCGTCATCCTTATAGTGATAACAGGAATGTAAACATTACAACTCCTATATCGCGCGAGTGACAGGAAATCACCCGACTTCTACCGGCCCTATTAGCATGGCAGCTAGCCGGACTCAAATACTAGTATTCAATACCTCGGTTTCTAGGAGAATGCAACTAGGGTTTCAAGCAATTCCTAGAACTTAATGCAGAGATAGACATAATAATATAAATTGTAGAATAAATAAAGTAGGGTTTATGTCCGGGGCTTGCCTTTACTGGTGGGACTGAAGTCAGAAATGTTAACATCTTCCGAACTTTGGTTCGGGGCTTCAGTAGATCTCTTGGTGACGTTCACTTGATCTTCAGGAACCTCCTTCGTAGACTCTGGGGAGATCTCGTAGGTACCGTTGCCGAAGAATTCGTATCCACATGCAATGCAACATTACATTCAAATGTGCACACAAAACTATTTTACTTCACAACAAAGTTGAAATTCAACACTTATTTAACATATTACTCACATAGCAACCAAAAAGATTGAAACTACACTTAGATAGAACTTCAAGAGGACATCAAATTAGGATCGGCTACTTGTTGAGGGTTATAACAGAGCCGATTGGAAAGGTGCATCGTGTTCTTAGATGATCGATGAAAGCATCGATTACTTTGGCAGAAGGATGATTCCTAAAGCAATTGTCTTAACGGAGATGTGCTTAGGTGTTATCTTAGATAACTAGGGGTGGTTGCATCGGTTCGATTACGTCAGCACAACAATTGAGTGACGTACTGCCGACGGGAGTGTGGTTGAGGATACCTGACCGATAGATATAGATAGCCGATCTCTTAGTCGATAAATCGGCTGATAGAGGTGTGTGAATATGGATGGGAAAACTAAGGATCGATCGGCTCTATGTGACCGATATGGAGAGCAACTAGAATCGGCTTAGGTCGGCCGATGGCAAGAACCCTAAGATTGTGTGTGTCTCTCCGATATAGCGACTCTGTGTAGTTGATGTAGGACAGACCAGAAGAACTGTATCGGCAGTAGCTGATACTAGAAAGGTAACAATCGTATCAGCTAATCAGCCGATGGTAGAAGTATCGACTGACAGCTGTTACATGGGAACATCCTAGACTCAAGGGAAACGGATGCTTAGCGGCTGAGCTGATGGCCTGACATTGAAGCACAGCTGCCGAGATGTAGTGGCTGAGCAGCAGATGCACATGGACTAACAAGGATCTTTATACGAAGAGAACCTTCATGAAATGGCAATCAAAACAAGGACAGGGTCTGGATGGCAGGAATTTGAGTACTCGTGTAAAAAGATTAACTAGAGATCACCCATCTGCACTTAAGACATATATCCTATGATCTATATTCAGTTACAACACATGCATACAATATATATGGTACAAACAAGCATTCATTCCCTAACATTTAACCTAGACCACAGATCAAGACTTTCAATTCAAGAGCATAACACAAACTTGTAAATGTTCACTGATTTGAAACAAAGAAGGTTTTGAAAATTTTACAAAGGACACCCTAGAACTTTCTAAAACATAGCAATCAAGTCCCTGGTCCGGGAAAACAGTTAACAGGAAGTTAACGACGATATTCTGGCAAAGGAATCGCCGGCATTAAGAAGATTCAGAGAATCAGGGCAAACCTTGGGGTAGCCTTGGTTATGAAGAAGAATACGCGGAAAGTAAATTCCCGCGGTGAATAGGATTGGCGACGATAAGATGAGCTCGACGATGACGAGATCCTAAGGATGACGAAGAAGTTTGCCGGGGATTGTTGCCGTGGGTGGAAGATGGCCTGTTGTCTTGTACATGCACGCGCTTGCTAACTCGAGTCGAGCCGGCCACTGGTAGAGCACTCTCGCTCGTATCCGTGGACGTGCTAGTCCAAATCCGTCCGGACCTTCGTTTTCGCCTTGCCGCGCCACACTCGCCTTCTCTGCCTCTGCGAGGGCCATGGTCTGCTTGCACCTGACCACCTCCAAACCCTCCACGAAAAGTTCAACAGCAGGACCCTCGCGTTCTCCAGCACCACGCGTATCGACATTTCGTTATACACCTGAGCTGCGTCCTCGAGACGGTCATCACGTTCCTGCATCTCGCACAATAGTTCTCCACCACAACTCCTCCTGCGCGGCCGTTGCTCGGCACGTCACACTTCAGTATCGCCTGCTCGCGCTCATGGGCCCGCTCTGCTCTGGCCGCCTAACACTTGCACACATCGCCAGCTTTCGTGCGTCACCGCGCGCACGCTCGCGTCACCCGCTCGGCGTCGCTCAGGTTCACTCCTACACCGCCCGCGAACCGCTCCAGCGCCGCTTGGCTCGTGTGCCACTCACGCATCAGCGTCACGCCTCCCGCGCGAGCAGCGTCCACACCCGCGCCTGCGCGCTCCTGTTCGCACACACCTCCGGCCGTGCGCATGCTGCTCCTGCTCCGGCCGAGCCATTTGCGCGCACGCGCCGCCAACCGCGTCTCCAGCGCCCTCCGCGTTCGCGAGCCGTCCTGCCTGTGTTAGCTCGCCTGGCCGCCTGTACATACTCTAGGCTGCATGCCAGTGCAGTCTGCGTCCTCACGCTCCACTCCTCCCACTGCCTGCTCACTCGCCTGGCCACACACCGCTCGGGCTCCCCTCGCCCAGCGCGCCCCGCGCGCCTGCCGCGCATGCGCCCGCACGCGCGCGCCCCACCAGCGCTGCGCCTCCGCTCGCCCCGCTCGCGAGCCATCCGCACCGCGCACCACCTGGCCTGGGGCCGCGCTCGCCGCTCGGGCCGCCTGCCTGCGCTGCGCGCCTGGCCCAGCGCCGGCTGCTCGCCTCCGCCTGCGCGCCGCTCGGGCCGCTGCGCTGGCCCCGAGCGCCCGCCAGCCCGCGCGTCCGCGCGCGCCCCAACGCCTGCTGCTGCGCTTGCCCGGGCCCGCCGCTGCCAGCCGCCGAGCGCCGGCCCGCTCCGCTTCGCACGCGCGCGCGCCTGGGCCGCACGGCCGCTCGCCCGAGCGCTCGCTCACCCGGGCCCGCTCCGCCCGGCCTGGGGCCGCTGCCGTGAGTCCCGACCTGGTGCCGCCCGTCGCGCCTGCTCCAGCGCGCTGTCGCCCTGCGCAGGAGCTCGCCCACGCGCAGCCGCCCAGCACTGCCGGCACCCGAGCTGCTGCCATGAGCTGCCAGAACCGGTGGAAGAGGAGAGAGATAGAGAGAGAGAGCTAAAGGAGATAGGGATGAAGCCAAGAAAGGATATATGCCGCCGATGGAGATAAGAACAAAAGGGAGGCATCAGGATAAGGAAGCAGAGGAGGAGAAGGATGAACAGACTTCCCCAAGGACCTTTGCATAAATACAGAAAACTACAAGGGCCTGCCTGTAAAACAAAATTTCCCGTTGATTCAAAATCCAAACGAAGAAATGCCAAAAATGAAAGTTGGATAGTTTTTCAAACTCTACAACATTGCTTTAGGGCTCAAGTTCAAAAACTCAAAATTTATATTTTTACATGTGAATCTTTGAACAAAAGTCGGATTTGAGTTGCTTTTGTCCTAAAAGTGTAATTTTATAAAATTCAGGACTTAAATGCAAGCATTTATGACACGTCATAATGACGGGATAGAATCGTCATAATGATTGGATAGACATGTCATGATGACTTGCACTTTTACACTTTAGTCCTGAGTAAATTTAAAAGTTACTTTTGTAAATCAAACTTTTGCATAAAAGGACTCGTACTTTTATAAAATCACATAAATACCCTTATTTTTACCACTTTACCCAAAAATTTTACACAATTCAACACTTGCATTTTCAATGCAACTTTTGGATAAATATATATTTTTTTACAAGGAATAAAATAATAAAAACATGTTTACCAAAACCACCTTTCTTATATTTTGAAATTATCCTTCTCCAAATACATTTTGCAAAAATAACCCTAGGTTTTTCTGTAATTACAAAAATACCCTTTTTATTTGCACTTTTAATTTTCAAAAATTTCACATAAACATACACAAGCTTTACACTTAACAAACACATATTTCACACTAACAAAATATATGCCTAGCATTAACAAACACATATTTCAGAGCTATAAGGTTACCCTGGAGATACATTTTACCTTAAAAATGATTTCAGTATAAAGATTTGACCAACAAAGTATTTGGCAAAACTACATTGGATTCGTTAAGAATTGTACTTAGTACGTAAAGCCCTAGGGTAATGTTTATGAGGGAAATAGAGGTGGCTATATATATATATAACCCTAACTACCAGCATTACTTTTCTGTCAAAACTTAGATTCATGCACAACTCAACTTTACTTTCTGTAACGACACCTTCGATGATAAGGTAAGAAGGTAAGGATCCTCAGCCAACTGAGGGAGCTTGGCCTTCCTGTCGGTGATGCGAGCCGAACGCTGTTTCTCAAGCAGTGGCCTACTTGAGATGCTGCCAATGTACCAACTTCGGTTGATTACATTGGGAGTATATAGTTAGGTACAGGGTATGAACAGCAATACCCCCGCATTTTGCGGTACCCCCGTGAATACGTTGTTTCGACGATGTATGTTAACGTTGTCTGTACGGCGATAATTGTACAGATGCTGTTTCTATAGTGAACAGTAATGATTGGGGACGCTTTCATGACATGCTGGCATGAAAGGTTCAGTATATACATACTGTGTTTTCTGCAGGTACACTAACCCTGTTACGTAAGTTGAAACGTAAGAACGACTAGTATATATATAGGGAGAGACGTATTTATATAATGCCACCGTAACTAACCACGTAAGACCGAGATTACTTGGCAGTTATTTTTGGTTGTGAGGACGTGTACAACGTGCATGCATCCTGACATTTTGGATTGATTGGATTGCCTTGTTTGTTACGTTGATATACTGATATATGTGCTTGTATCTGAATGCCTGTTTTGACTTTGTGTAGTAGGAGCCAACGTAATTTGCTAGGCTATCTTAGAGTTAAGGAAGTCTTTTGTGAATAAAGTGGATTGGGTTGTGTCTGAACCCTATCATCGATCTTAGCTTGACAGCTAAATCAAACCCTTGATCCTGCTTTTCCTTGAGGGTTGAATTTTGATAGTTTGTCAGCAAACCCTTGGATCCATTAATCGGCGAATCATCTGTTCTCTCTTGATGTTGTACCATATCTTGTTGTCTATTCTGGTTACAACATCTGAAAGTTGCACCTTCAATTTTTGCTCAGATGATTTTGAGTAAAATAAAAAAAATTATGGCAAAAGTCATGCATTATAATACATACCATCTTTGATCAGTGCATGGTGTTGCATCGTCATCGACAATCCGTAGACTAACTAACGGGTGTGCCTCCGGTGCAACTTAGGATTGTCTTCGGTTTCCTAAGATCTATCTTGCTGCTGTTGGCACTATAGGGTTGCTATTCCTCTTTTGTGGTGGTGTTTAATCACATGACCATGATGCCGTGTCGGAACCTAAGGCCTCAGGTGTGCTGCAGCCACATGATTGAGCCATTAGGGGCGCACTGGTGACTAGGTCTATGTGACGTAACCCCACTGCAATCTTTTCTTATGCAACCTTACTAGTGTCCTAACTTTTGATCCTTGCTTAAGGATATAGAACTACCCAAGTGTTAGTTACGAGAGAACGGTTGTAGGGCGCGAGTCACGTGCATCATCAACTCATGAGGGTATGCATCATACTTCATACATATCATACATGCATACATTGCAAGCATCATCATTCTTGCATCATAGTGTATGCATCATTCGGTCAGCATCATGGCAATTGCATTGTGTCATATGCATCATCTCGGTCGTACATGGGATCCCTCATCCTCATGTTGCATCATCATTATAATCATATATCTCAATAATGCATCACATTCATGGTTATATATCGAGCATTGCACCCGGAGTAGAGCATTTTGTCATTATTCCTTGATTGCATCGGCCTAAATAGGCATGTTTTGCAATAACATCATTTAAAATTATTCAGGTAGCAAACTCTGAGCAAGAATATCTCAAACATCACTTTGTCAATCCCTTATACTATCCTTTCTTGTTATCCATGAGTTTTGTGATGAATGTCATCGACATTTATCGTCCTTATGTATAATTTCTTATCTTGTTAAACTCATCTGTGTACCATCTCTTCATGCTCTCGTTATGCTCATCTCGTCATGCTCTCGTCATCAACCTCAATCTTCTCTACTGTGATTGCTTTTGTCACTTTTGGTGTGTGATTCACTTCTCTGCCCCTTAGAGCCTTTCGTCCGAATCTCGGGACGAGATTCTTTTTAGGGGGGAGGATGTGACATTTCGTGTATTTGTAATGCTAGGCATATATTCTGTTAGTGTGAAATATGTGTTTGTTAAGTGTAAAGCTTGTGTATGTTTATGTGAAATTTTTGAAAATTAAAAGTGCAAATAAAAAGGGTATTTTTGTAATTACAGAGAAACCCAGGGTTATTTTTGCAAAATGTATTTGGAGAAGGATAATTTCAAAATAAGAGAAAGGTGGTTTTGGTAAACATGTTTTTATTATTTTATTCCTTGTAAAAAAATATATATTTATCCAAAAGTTGCATTGGAAATGCAAGTGTTGAATTGTGTAAAAATTTTGGGTAAAGTGGTAAAAATAAGGGTATTTATGTGATTTTATAAAAGTACGAGTCCTTTTATGCAAAAGTTTGATTTACAAAAGTAACTTTTAAATTTACTCAGGACTAAAGTGTAAAAGTGCAAGTCATCATGACATGTCTATCCAATCATTATGACGATTCTATCCCGTCATTATGACGTGTCATAAATGCTTGCATTTAAGTCCTGAATTTTATAAAATTACACTTTTAGGACAAAAGCAACTCAAATCCGACTTTTGTTCAAAGATTCACATGTAAAAATATAAATTTTGAGTTTTTGAACTTGAGCCCTAAAGCAATGTTGTAGAGTTTGAAAAACTCTCCAACTTTCATTTTGGGCATTTCTTCGTTTGGATTTTGAATCAACGGGAAATTTTGTTTTACAGGCAGGCCCTTGTAGTTTTCTGTATTTATGCAAAGGTCCTTGGGGAAGTCTGTTCATCCTTCTCCTCCTCTGTTTCCTTATCCTGACGCCTCCCTTCTGTTCTTATCTCCATCGGCGGCATATATCCTTTCTTGGCTTCATCCCTATCTCCTTTAGCTCTCTCTCTCTATCTCTCTCCTCTTCCACCGGTTCTGGCAGCTCATGGCAGCAGCTCGGGCGCCGGCAGTGCTGGGCGGCTGCGCGTGGGTGAGCTCCTGCGCAGGGCGACAGCGCGCTGGAGCAGGCGCGACGGGCGGCACCAGGTCGGGACTCACGGCAGCGGCCCCAGGCCGGGCGGAGCGGGCCCGGGTGAGTGAGCGCTCGGGCGAGCGGCCGTGCGGCCCAGGCGCGCGCGCGTGCGAAGCGGAGCGGGCCGGCGCTCGGCGGCTGGCAGCGGCGGGCCCGGGCAAGCGCAGCAGCAGGCGCTGGGGCGCGCGCGGACGCGCGGGCTGGCGGGCGCTCGGGGCCAGCGCAGCGGCCCGAGCGGCGCGCAGGCGGAGGCGAGCAGCCGGCGCTGGGCCAGGCGCGCAGCGCAGGCAGGCGGCCCGAGCGGCGAGCGCGGTCCCAGGCCAGGTGGTGCGCGGTGCGGATGGCTCGCGAGCGGGGCGAGCGGAGGCGCAGCGCTGGTGGGGCGCGCGCGTGCGGGCGCATGCGCGGCAGGCGCGCGGGGCGCGCTGGGCGAGGGGAGCCCGAGCGGTGTGTGGCCAGGCGAGTGAGCAGGCAGTGGGAGGAGTGGAGCGTGAGGACGCAGACTGCACTGGCATGCAGCCTAGAGTATGTACAGGCGGCCGGGCGAGCTAACACAGGCAGGACGGCTCGCGAACACGGAGGGCGCTGGAGACGCGGTTGGCGGCGCGCGCGCGCGAATGGCTCGGCCGGAGCAGGAGCAGCATGCGCACGGCCGGAGGTGTGCGCGAACAGGAGCGCGCAGGCGCGGGTGTGGACGCTGCTCGCGCGGGAGGCGTGACGCTGACGCGTGAGTGGCACATGAGCCAAGCGGCGCTGGAGCGGTTCGCGGGCGGTGTAGGAGTGAACCTGAGCGACGCCGAGCGGGTGACGCGAGCGTGCGCGCGGTGACGCACGAAAGCTGGCGATGTGTGCAAGTGTTAGGCGGCCAGAGCAGAGCGGGCCCATGAGCGCGAGCAGGCGATACTGAAGTGTGACGTGCCGAGCAACGGCCGCGCAGGAGGAGTTGTGGTGGAGAACTGTTGTGCGAGATGCAGGAACGTGATGACCGTCTCAAGGACGCAGCTCAGGTGTTCGACGAAATGTCGATACGCGTGGTGCTGGAGAACGCGAGGGTCCTGCTGTTGAACGAGGCGTCAAGGGTGCAGGACGCCGTCGGGCGGATGTTGCAACGGCGTGCAGGAAGGTCGCACGTAGTGCGGGAGGTGCGGCGGTGCGACGATTCGGGGCGGACCCACCCAGGGAGCAATAGGGCCGCGCGTAGAAGACGTCGAAGGCCGTTGAGGAGAAAGCAGTGGACGAGATCAGGCGGCACTATGAACTTTTCGTGGAGGGTTTGGAGGTGGTCAGGTGCAAGCAGACCATGGCCCTCGCAGAGGCAGAGAAGGCGAGTGTGGCGCGGCAAGGCGAAAACGAAGGTCCGGACGGATTTGGACTAGCACGTCCACGGATACGAGCGAGAGTGCTCTACCAGTGGCCGGCTCGACTCGAGTCAGCAAGCGCGTGCATGTACAAGACAACAGGCCATCTTCCACCCACGGCAACAATCCCCGGCAAACTTCTTCGTCATCCTTAGGATCTCGTCATCGTCGAGCTCATCTTATCGTCGCCAATCCTATTCACCGCGGGAATTTACTTTCTGCGTATTCTTCTTCATAACCAAGGCTACCCCAAGGTTTGCCCTGATTCTCTGAATCTTCTTAATGCCGGCGATTCCTTTGCCGGAATATCGTCGTTAACTTCCTGTTAACAGTTTTCCCGGACCAGGGACTTGATTGCTATGTTTTAGAAAGTTCTAGGGTGTCCTTTGTAAAATTTTCAAAACCTTCTTTGTTTCAAATCAGTGAACATTTACAAGTTTGTGTTATGCTCTTGAATTGAAAGTCTTGATCTGTGGTCTAGGTTAAATGTTAGGGAATGAATGCTTGTTTGTACCATATATATTGTATGCATGTGTTGTAACTGAATATAGATCATAGGATATATGTCTTAAGTGCAGATGGGTGATCTCTAGTTAATCTTTTTACACGAGTACTCAAATTCCTGCCATCCAGACCCTGTCCTTGTTTTGATTGCCATTTCATGAAGGTTCTCTTCGTATAAAGATCCTAGTTAGTCCATGTGCATCTGCTGCTCAGCCACTACATCTCGGCATCTGTGCTTCAATGTCAGGCCATCAGCTCAGCCGCTAAGCATCCGTTTCCCTTGAGTCTAGGATGTTCCCATGTAACAGCTGTCAGTCGATACTTCTACCATCGGCTGATTAGCTGATACGATTGTTACCTTTCTAGTATCAGCTACTGCCGATACAGTTCTTCTGGTCTGTCCTACATCAACTACACAGAGTCGCTATATCGGAGAGACACACACAATCTTAGGGTTCTTGCCATCGGCCGACCTAAGCCGATTCTAGTTGCTCTCCATATCGGTCACATAGAGCCGATCGATCCTTAGTTTTCCCATCCATATTCACACACCTCTATCAGCCGATTTATCGACTAAGAGATCGGCTATCTATATCTATCGGTCAGGTATCCTCAACCACACTCCCGTCGGCAGTACGTCACTCAATTGTTGTGCTGACGTAATCGAACCGATGCAACCACCCCTAGTTATCTAAGATAACACCTAAGCACATCTCCGTTAAGACAATTGCTTTAGGAATCATCCTTCTGCCAAAGTAATCGATGCTTTCATCGATCATCTAAGAACACGATGCACCTTTCCAATCGGCTCTGTTATAACCCTCAACAAGTAGCCGATCCTAATTAGATGTCCTCTTGAAGTTCTATCTAAGTGTAGTTTCAATCTTTTTGGTTGTTATGTGAGTAATATGTTAAATAAGTGTTGAATTTCAACTTTGTTGTGAAGTAAAATAGTTTTGTGTGCACATTTGAATGTAATGTTGCATTGCATGTGGATACGACTTCTTCGGCAACGGTACCTACGAGATCTCCCCAGAGTCTACGAAGGAGGTTCCTGAAGATCAAGTGAACGTCACCAAGAGATCTACTGAAGCCCCGAACCAAAGTTCGGAAGATGTTAACATTTCTGACTTCAGTCCCACCAGTAAAGGCAAGCCCCGGACATAAACCCTACTTTATTTATTCTACAATTTATATTATTATGTCTATCTCTGCATTAAGTTCTAGGAATTGCTTGAAACCCTAGTTGCATTCTCCTAGAAACCGAGGTATTGAATACTAGTATTTGAGTCCGGCTAGCTGCCATGCTAATAGGGCCGGTAGAAGTCGGGTGATTTCCTGTCACTCGCGCGATATAGGAGTTGTAATGTTTACATTCCTGTTATCACTATAAGGATGACGGACGGGAGTTTTGTGAGGTATCATGGTTGAGGTGATACCCCGTCTGTATTGTTAAAATTCTGATAAGGTCGCAGCGTGTGGTGATCGGGATTAAGCGTTTGAAAGTACTGACCACATGCCGCGAAATATGGTAAGCGGTAAGCCTAGTAGCCAATCGGCCCGAGTAGTGGACATACCTCCCACCACTCGTCTTGCTTCTTTTGGTTACTTATGTTCGACGTGTAGGCATACGTGTTGCTGGGCAACCAGGAGTACGGGTTTTGTAGTCGCGCTACAGACGTACGTCCTGCACTTTGGAAGTGCGTATGACCTGCAGTCGCTTGTGGTGGCTCTGATCCATGAGTCGGAATGAAAGGCAAACGGTTGCTTCGGAACACCCCTGTGGTGTTCCAAGCGTGTGTGTTAGGTTTACCTTGCAAGGTTAAATTCGATTCGAATCGTCCGCTTCTCACGATGATTGAGACTGCTTAATTCCTTTGTCACATTGAGTAATAAGAGCAATCTTATGATTATCAAAGATGATGCTTGATCAAAGATTTTACCATACTTGAGTAGTTACAGGTGTTTACCTAGAATCGATAATCAACTAGAATCTGAAAGCTAAAAGTTGAAATTAAGGATCCACTCTTAGTTGCTTTTCAGCTAAAACTAAATCCAGAACCATTATAAACCTTCATAAGTCTAGTTATGGGCTAAAGTATACCCAATCCCGGGTAAGCCTTGCTGAGTATTAGTATACTCAGTCTTGCTAGCTTTATGTTTTTCAGGTAAAGCCTTTGAAGACCCTACTCTTTCCTTGTCATGGCCCTGTGCTTTTCCAGAAGATTGGTCCGAGGAATGGGATCCGTCCCCGACCAATACTGGTGATCTCGAGTGATGTCGTGTCTGGGCTTAGCATGACATCCACCTTGATGACGTGTTGTGATTCTTCGCGTATGTTTTCCGCTGCTTTTAACCCTAGCTTTACAGTTTGTAATCTTTTCTCTAAATTTGAAAAATTCATACTTCTTTTTGGAAACTCTTGTAATGTAATTCTCTATGATGTAAAATGTGATGGTGATTGTATCTCTGGACTCACCTTCGTGTAGGTAACCTTATTTGATCCTGTGTATCGGTGGTTTATCGGGACGTTACCCGACAGGCCAAGGGATTATACCGTTTGAAGCACATTGGAGCCCTCGGGAGTGGACTCACGTACTTGAGCCGGTATAATTCAGGTTGGTTCTGCCACAGACTGCTACTGGAAACTTAACGCCGTCCAATTCTTCAAGCATGTACGCGTTCCCAGGTAGGACCTGATCAACCCTGTACGGCCCGTGCCAGTTTGGGGACCACTTGCCATATGCCGCGTCTTTAGTTCCCAACGGTAATACTGCTTCCCAAACCAAGTCTCCTACTTGAAATTCCTTTGGCTTAACCTTTTTATTATATGCACGGGCCACTTTAGCCTTATTCTCCTTAATCTTCTCTAGTGACCATAGCCTGAGTTCCGTGAGATCTTCCACATTATCACTCATCAGAGTAGCATATTCTTCAGCGGATAAGTCATTCTGGAATTCTACGTGCCTTGACCCGGCCGTAACCTCCCATGGTAACACGGCCTCCTGCCCGTAGACCAAGTGATAAGGAGAAGTTTTTGTCGCCCCGTGACATGATATATGGTATGCCCAGAGTGCTTCTGTCAAGACCTCGTGCTAGCGTCTGGGGTATTCATCAATCTTCCTTTTGATCAGCTTGATAAGGCTCTGATTGGACGCTTCGGCCTGTCCATTTGCCTGAGCATAATATGGAGACGATCTAATCAGCTTGATTCCCATATCAGCAGCAAACTTCTTGAATTCTTCTGAAATAAAAACCGAGCCACCATCTGTTGTAATAGTCTGTGGAATCCCGAATCTGTGAATGACGTGTTCCTTGACGAACTGAATAACATCCTTGGATGCCACCGACTTCATCGGGACCGCTTCCACCCATTTGGTAAAATAATCTATGATAGCTAGAATGAACTGATGACCCTTGCTAGATGGAGGATTAATTTTGCCGATCATGTCCATACCCCAGCCTCTGAACGGCCATGGTTTAATGATGGGGTTCATTACGGACGCTGGCACCATCTGGATCTTTCCGAACCTCTGACATGCTTGACACCCTTTATAATACTTAAAACAATCTTCAAGCATGGTGGGCCAGTAGTACCCTGATCGCCTAATTAGCCACTTCATCTTGTGGGCCGATTGATGAGTCCCACACGTTCCTTCATGAACTTCATGCAGGAGCCGATTGGATTCAACCGGCCCCAAACACTTAAGCAGTAACCCTTCTAAGGTCCTGTAAAACATATCATCCCCTATGAGGACATATTTCATAGCTTTGTATCGTATCCTTTTGGGTGCCCCCCGAGCCGAATCCTTCAAGTAATTGAAGATATCAGCTCTCCAATCTCCCTGGTCTAGGAAATATGCCTGATGATTTGACCCCTCGGCTTTATACCCTGAAGCCAGCTGCGCTAGATCATTGGCTTCGGCATTCCGAGCCCTAGGTATCCAATAAAAATTAATGTACCTGAACTGAGCTATTAGCTCCTGGCATTGGACCCACATTGGGAACAGCAGCTCACTTTCGCACCTGTATTCTTATGTAAGCTGGGAGATAACCAATTTTGAATCTCCAAAAACTTCCACTGCTTCGGCTCCGGCCTCTAGAAGCAATTCCATGCCCTTACGTACCGCCTCATATTCTGCAAGATTGTTGGTACAGGTAACAGGTAATCTGATCGAGGAAGAATACGTTGCCCCCCGAGGCGATACCAGTAAGACGCCAATGCCGCATCCATCTCCACAAACTGATCCGTCGAAGTACATAGCCTAGGCTCGTATAGAAAGTGCTGCTATATTGGTGTTAACCCTCTCAGCAATGAGATCCGCTAACGCCTGCCCTTTAACCGCTTTTGCAGGTTGATATCGGATATCAAATTCTGATAACGCGAACATCCATTTCCCCAATCGGCCTTTCAATACAGGAGCCGATAGCATGTGTTTTATGACATCCGATTTGCAGATCACGATTACTTCAGCCGATAGCAGGATATGGCGAAGCTTGGTGCATGTAAAAAATAAACACAAAGTTTTTCCATATCGGGGTACCTTGTTTCTGCATCCAACAACCTTCTGCTGAGATAAAAGACCACCCTCTCTTTGCCATCATATAATTGCACCACCACTGAAGCAATAGAAGTGTCGCCAACTGATAAATATATGTAAAATGGTCTATCCTGTTGTGGTGGCACCAACACAGGCGGTCTCGACAAATATTCTTTAATTTCCTCGAATGCCCACTGCTGTTCTGCCCCCCAGCGGAACTCATCATTGGTTTTGGTCTTGACTAACTCCATAAAAGGTTCCATTCGCCCAGATAAATTAGAAATAAACCTCCTGACGAAGTTAATCTTACCGATAAGCTGCTGGAGCTCCTTCTTGGTGGTAGGTGGCACCATAGTGCGTACAGCTTCCTGACTTTTTAGGCCAATCTCTATTCCTCGTTCATGAACCAGAAATCCCAAGAACTGCCCGGCCGACACACCAAAAGCGCACTTCTTTGGGTTCATCCTGAGCCCAAACTTTCTAGTTCGTTCCAGAACCTGCCGCAGATCATCCAGATATCCCTCGACCGATGCTGACTTTACCACGACGTCGTCGATATAAATCTCCACTAGGTTGCCGATCAGATCATGGAAAATGTGGTTCATAGCACGCTGATACGTAGCACCAGCATTCTTCAAGCCGAAAGTCATAACCACATACTCGAACAGACCCACCGCTCCAGGCACTCTAAACGCAGTCTTGTGTATATCTTCAGGGGCCATGAAGATCTGATTATAACCTGCATTACCATCCATGAAACTTAAAATCTTGTGGCCGGCGGCAGCATTGATCAATGTCTCTGCAATGGGCATCGGGTATTCATCCTTCGGAGTGGCTCTATTGAGATCCCTGAAATCCACGCACACCCTCCATCGGCCATCTTTCTTTTGTATGGGCACAACGCTGGAGATCCATTCAGCGTACCTGCAAGTCCTGATAAATCCAGCTTCCAACATCTTTTCTACTTCTTTCTTTACTTCAACCAGGACTTCGGCTTTCATCTGCCGAGCCCGCTGTTGGAATGGTCAAAATCCACTCTTAAGAGGGAGCCGATGCTCGACTATACTCCTATCCAGCCCAGGCATCTCTGTGTAATCCCAGGCAAAGCAATCGGCATATCCCTTCAGCAAAGCTATCATCGGCTCTCGTAGTGATGGGTGTAACTTCCTACTTATGAACGTTGGTCGTGGCTTATCCCCAGGACCAATATCTATCTCCTCAAGTTCGTCAGCCGATGTGAAACCATACCCTAGCTTCCCTTCCTCTGTTAGATCGATGTTGCAGGTGGAAAAGGAATACAATACACAAAAACTCGGCCGATCGTTAAGGTCGGCCGTTCCACGCATCCCATTATTTTCCAAGTTTTTATAAAAAGAACAAGGCTGGCTGCCAGCGCTGACCATCTCATAACAACTATGTAAAACACTTGTCTTTACAAATTCGATTTTTTGGGGCCGATTGCAGGAATCGGCCTCTATGGCTTTGCTACAACGTGTCGCTCCTTGCAGCTCCTTTACTCTGTAAGGCCGGTGGATAAGACCAGCCTTACTCCATTTTTTGTAGCCTCAATACGGTCACACCCCTCTAGGCTCATCCCTGAAATCGGCTCTTGATCCTCTGCATCTCAAATGCTCATGGCAGCATGCGAAATTTCGATCGAATCGTCTGCCTGGACCACTTCCACCTCATCCCCATCCCACTGGATTAAACATTGATGCATCATGGAGGGAATGCAACAATTGGTGTGAATCCAGTCTCTGCCAAGTAAAACATTGTAGGTGCTTTTACTGTTGACGACGAAGAACGACGTCGGGACGGTCTTGTTTCCAATAGTGAGATCCACACTGAGGACGCCCTGGGCTTCCGAAGTCTGCCCATTAAAATCACTTAGTGTAACGTTGGTCTTGATTAGGTCTCCGGTAGACCGCCCCAAACGGCGCAGAACTGAGTACGGCATGATGTTGACTGCCGCTCCTGTGTCCACCAACATTTTATTAACAGGCTGACCATTAATAAACCCTTTAAGATACAAGGCCTTCAGGTGCTTGTAGTTCTTAGCTTGTGGCTTCTCGAATATCACCGGCCATGGTCCCAAATCGAGTTGGGCTACCGACGGCTCCTCCTGGGTCCGAGCATGGAACTCTGCGGGAAGTATAAAAACCATGTGTGCATCAGCCGATACCTTCTTATCGGCTTTTGCTGACTTGGGCCGCCATTCCTTCCTGGTGGGCGCGATTCTTTTTCCTGTACATAATGAACTTGCTCTGCCAAATCCGGTCGCGCCTTCCTTAAAGTCTCGATGTACTTGGCCTCGGCCTCCTCCAAGCTACGCAGCCGCTGAACCCTGCGCTTCTGGTAACGATTAAGTCCATCGGGGCTCCAACGTGGATGATGATACCTATCTTCTTCTTCGTCTACCTTTCGTGGTGACCGAACCCGCACTTGCCGGATTGGGGCAGGTCCTATCCGCTGGAAAACCGAATCCCTTGCTTCTGACCTCCTTGGTCCACACTCTGGGCAATCCCTGATAGTAGGCAGTCGGCTCATACCTGAATCCCAACAGTACCTGAAGAACGGGCAGTGCCAATGATCGCGGGCGTCTTCGTGCTTCCTCAGGCGCTTCCCGGTGCGGCGCTCATACTCCTCTACCTCAGATTCCCGATGGAGGCACTGCTGGTACTGGTATTCGTATTTCCTGAGAAGATCAGAAGAAGTTGGCCGTTGATTCCTTACGTACCTTACTTGCCTTTCTGTAACGTATTCCTTCTTTTCTTTTTGGGGCCGATCACTAGGATCAGCCTCTCCGTCCTTGCTCTGGCGGCGTGATGCCACCCCCGCCATGTTGATGCCAAGTGCGAAGTCCAGTTGTCACCTTGCGGTCCGATCGTGATTTTCCACCATATTAACACCAGGGAACGGCTGAGTGTCAACTTTCATGGCGGTCTGGCCTAGGATCAATCGGCCCTGCTCAATAGCCGATTGGATCTGCCGACGGAGCTCCTTACAGTCGCTTGTGCTGTGGGTAAAAGAATCATGCCATTTGCAATATGATCTTCCTTTCAACTCCTGCGCCGTGGGGGGTTTGTATCCTTCTGGAAACTTCAACTGCTTTTCTTTTAATAATAAATCGAAAATTTGTTCCACTTTGCTCACATCAAAATCAAACCCCTTTGCCGGTCCTGTTTGCTTTACCCACTTGCACGATACGGGATTTACACCGCGAGCCCATTCTGTAACCGATACTTCAGCTTCTTCCCCGGAGTCATCGGCTTCTTCGGTATCAGCTAGCGCTACTTGGCGCTTAAACTTTTCTTGGTACAGCTCAGGGTGACGCTGCTCGTGCGTCATCAACTTCTGGACGAGATGTGCCAACGAAGTGAATTCCAATTGAAAAGCCAGATCTCTAATCGGCTTCAATAACCCTAGTGACGCCAATTCTACAGCTTCCTTTTCTGGAATCCGTGTTGAATAACACCTATTCTTCATCTCCCTGAAGCGTCGAATGAATTCTGCCACAGTTTCTCCACGCTTCTGTCGCATCTGCGCCAAGTCGGCAATCCCTGCTTCTGCAGCTTCTGAATGATACTGAATATGAAATTGTTCTTCCAGCTGCTTCCATGTACGGATAGAGTCAGGACCTAATGACGTATACCATCCGAAAGCCGGTCCCGTGAGCGATTGCGAGAAGAACCTTACTCGCAATGGATCCGATACAGAAATCATACCTAACTGTGCCAAATATCGGCTCACGTGTTCGATAGAACTAGAACCTTCTGCCCCACTGAATTTGGTAAACTCAGGGAGCCGATACTTGGGTGGCAAAGGAATTAGATCATAATCGCTTGGATACGGCTTTGTATAGCCGATCGCTCTCCTCTTTGGTAATATGCCAAACTGATCCCTCAGAATGGCACCAATTTGCTTCGCTGTTTGCAACCCGGGGGCCGAGTACTGCATACTGTCGTGACTCGGCCCTGTAGCATAAGTTGCTAGCCATGCTTGTTTAACCGCGTCGGCTCCAGAAACCCCTCCAGCTACTTTCTGTGCAGAATGTACCGGGTTATTACTGTCCGGAATGTATGCACACATGTAACCATGTGGAATTTCCTTGGGTGGCTCGTTGAAGAACTGGTGGTCCGTGGGATCACCCCCCACTTTGTAAACCACATAAGCTGGAGCACCACGTGATTCCGCCGCTGCAAGCGCATAAGGCAATGGAGGTCTGGTCTGGAATGGCAACTCTCCCTTATGGCTTCCCAAAGTAGGCCCAGTCGGAGAATGTTGATGCTTCATAATTTCTTGGACCACTCGCAAAGCTACACGCTCGAAAGCGTTGACCAAACTTTCAGAATGCCGGTGCAACGAATGAGCCACCGCATAATTCACCTCTTGCCGCAAAGCTCTGGTACGATCTTCGGATGGGGTAGACAGATCCACTCCATCAAGAGCACCCTCAGGTGAAAACCCTCTCCACCTGATACCGTGGTTGCGAGTCCTTTCGAAAGAGCCGATGAGGTCGGCTTCAAATTGAACCTTGATTTCGTCATATCTCTGCTTATGCTCGGCAGAAAGCTCCTCGTAGATGATTGGATCATCTCTTGCCATTCCACCGTCTATGATTGACGAAGTCGATGAAGGTGATGAAGTCGATGCAGATGGTGTCAACGATGACGAAGTCAATGAAGACGGTCCCACCGGGCGTGCCAGAATGTGTTGTCGGTCAAAACCCGCCGGCGAGCAGTGACAGGCAGCACGAGGAGCCAGGAGGCTTCCGGGACGGCTGGTGGGCCCCGGTCCCTCGGTCAACGGCCCAGTGATCCGGCGCGCACCCTGGCTGGAAGTTGCTACGCGTGCCACCTGACCCTATACCTGATCAGGAAGGTGTGACGTGTCAAACTCCTGCGTACACAGACACATATAAAGATTAGTCCGAGCCGTGATCGGCTCACCACCTCCTTCCCGATATCGGCTATAGGGAGCCGATTGCATCAATACCGGGTCGGATCTTTGGAACATGCAGCATACGAACATATAAATATACTTAAATAAGACTTGCTTTATAAATATCAATCTGATCCAACCCACGACAACTAAACCCTCATTGCACAATCGGAACATCCTACACGTGATTGAGCCTAACAAATACACGAAAGCATCAGGATGAACGATTGTCACACCCGATTTATAAGAACATAAATCGAGCAATCATATATGCGCCAGGATCAAGTCACGCATATATACAACAGATTATCAAGATATCACAACACATGTCACGAATAAAAGCGTATAAATTAATAAATGAATATCTTTATTACAACTGAATCAAGAATCAGCTCAAGGAATGCGGAAGCGTAAAATGAATACATGAAGAGCTGGGCGCCACAGGGACGTCGACTGGGAGACAAACGCCTAGAAGTCGTCGAAGCCGCTGACGTAATCCTCCACGTTGCCGGGCACTGAGCAGCAGTCGAAGATAGCCGGAATAGAACAGAAGAGTAGAGAGACAAGTGTGAGTACAACTTCGTACTCAACAAGTATAACACGAGCATGAGGCTCTAAGGTTAGCTGACTCAACTGCATTAGCTTTTAGTCTTGGCAAATTTTATTAAAACTAATTACTACAAGTGGATTGGTTACCATAACCCAAATTGCATAAGAATTAATCAATATTAATTAAGAACTACTGAGAACCACCCAAACCAAACCACCCGGGGAATCGCCCTCGTCAAAGGTTGATAACCCCACTAATCAGACGGAGGATCTGGGCCGCTCATGACTGTGAGCACAGCTGATATATCAGTTTTACACTCTCGAGAGGTTGCACAACTTTAGAGCTACGCTAGTGGTTCATCACACTTCCTTAGGTGAGATGGCTAGCAAGCACACTACGAGACCGTTACAAAGGACCACGTTGGTAAGGCGTAACCGCTAAGGATTCTGGATCAGCAACGATGGGGCCCACCTCCGGGGGTACAAGACACACAGCACAGACCAAGCCGGAGGAGCAGGGACCATTGAAGCTTACCACCCCTCTTGCCCACGCAGGTAAGTTACTCCCGAACCAAAATGACCTAATTAGTAAGTCAAGACCGTCCCATTCCAGTCTTGTGGTTGCGCGGTTGTCCCAGGTTGTCGCTCTATGAACCGGTCCTTATGGAGAGTGGCCAACCAAGCACTAAGCACCGTGCTGGCCCCCTAAACCATGTTTCTAACAAAAACATCTTTTAAGGACGCACAAACCACTCAAGCACACAGCACAGAGGGTCGGCCCCAGAATTAAGTTGCATAAGACCATTAATCAAATTAATTACAAAGGACCAAGATTTGTTATAGCGCAGCAACCTAGCACAACTAACCAAAATGCAACCCAAAGGATATATATAAAGGATATAAAGGTGGCTAGGAAATCCTTATAGGCATACAGAATTAAATGCAGTATGAAATTGTATTTACAAATGATAGGAGGTTCATGTTATACTTGCCTTCCTCGTACTCTCCCGGCTGCTGCTCGAAGTGCTCGGAAGACGGCTGCTCCTGGTACTGCTCCAAAGGCTCTGCGTCTACTCACGATCATCAAACATAGCCCACACATACACACATGCACAACAAGAACAAACCATAAGAAAACAGTACACCAAAACAACAGAACAGCACATGAAACTAGCCTAGAACTAATCTACGCGTTACAACGATCGCGTGGATATAAAGAACACCTAAAACGAAGCTAAAACGTGAAAACTACGCTTAAAACAGGATCCAGGGACCTAATTGTAAGAAAAACTGAGCAACCAGGGGCTTCTGGACAAAACCCGGGGGCTAGAACGTAATTAAAGCTTAGACTCAGGGGCTAGCGCATGAAAACCCGAGACATGGACTGCGGCCACAAATTCCAGGAAACCCAGGGGTCAAACGGAAGGAAAAGGACCTATCTGCAATTATTTTTGACTCACGGGTGGACGGCGGGTTGATTCCCCAAAAAGGCAGGGACTCTTTAGCAAAAGGGGCGGATGAAGCGGTATGTTTTAATCTGGATCCTCGGATCTAAATCGGGCGGCTCGGATTAGATCTGTTACGCGAAGGGGTACGCGCAGATCTCACCCGTCCGATCGGGATCTAACGCGCCAGAGCCGATCATAACGGAAATTCAACCCCACGCGCCGGATCAAAGACGGACGGCCTGGATTTAAAATAAGGGCGAACCGGTACGCGCGGACGTGGTCGCTCGGATCAGGATCTTACGGCTCTCATCGAAGGGCTTCACGATCTAATCTTATCCGTGAACACCAGATCGGACGGCCAGAGAGAACGGGGACCCCGGGGGCGGCGATTGCTCGCCGGCGACCTCCCCCGTGGCGGCGCTTCACCGGAGTTTGCCAACATCGGTGCTCCGGGGGTTCTGGGTGGTCGGGATCGTGCCGGGGAGAGAGGCTGGACAGCGGGGAACTCGTCTAAGGGCTTGGGACGGCTGATTAGGGCTCGGGTAGGGGTCTCCACGACAGGGGCGGCTCGGGGTAACGGCGGCAAGTGGGGCGCGCACGTACAGAGGGGAATAGGGAGGGAAAAGGGGCACGGCGCGCTTCTTACCTCGCCGGGGTACTGCGACGGCGGTTGGAGGCCGAGGATTAGCGGCGCCGGCGTCGTCTCGCGGTGGCGCAGGAGCTTGGTTGGCGGCGGCGCAAATCCGAGCGGCGGCACGGCGGCGCTAGGGCAAGTGGGGAAAAGCTGGGAGAGGCAACGACGACTGAGGGGAAAACGTGAGGAAGGGGTCGCGGCTAAGAAGGGGCGGTCCTCGGCGTGCGGTCCTTCGTTCAACGGAAACTCCGCTCCTCACGGGGTTGCCGCGATCCGATCCAATCCGAGCGCGGCCGGCTTCCAGAAGGATCCAGACGGGGGGGCTAGGCCCGCGTGCAGCTTGGCTGAGCACTGCGCAGGAGGGGAGGGCCCGGGATGCGGTGGCGCGGGCCACATCCAGCGGCCAAACGACCCGACCGGGGAAGGGGGAAAAACAGAGGAGGAGCACGGGGAAGGAGAGGAGTCTGACCCGTGGGGCCAGCAGGTCAGAGAAGGGAAGGGAGGAAGAGCTCGCTCGGGCTGGCGCTGAAGGAAGAAAACGGGCCGGCTGCCGGGCCGTGCGGGGAGAGGAGGAGAGAAAAGAGGAGGGCCCGAGGGAGGAAGTGGGCCAGGGGGGGAAAAGAAAAGAGGGAGAGAGGGCCCGCGGTTGAGGGAGAGAAGGGAGAGGGTTTTGGGCTGGGCTGAGAGGGAGGGAGAGGGAAAAGGGGAATTGGGCTGGGCCAAGGGTTTGGGTTGGGCTGCCTTCTTTTATTCCTTTTCCTTTTCTATACTCAAACATTCAAACAAACTATTTGAATTCAAATACAATTTGAATTCGAATCTACACACTCAACACAAATAAAATAATGCTGCGGCATGAATGCACAACCACTTTAACCCTATGATAAATTTTATTTCCTTGTGTTATAAATTACTTTAAATACGAGATAATTTAGAGAGAACCCTGGAAAATTTATTCAAGCCCAAATAAATTAATTAAAATATGAGAAATTTACCTTAGGGTGTTACAACGATCTAAACAGAGATTAAAGAAACAACTGAAAAGCCGATTCCTGAAGCAACCTCTATTCAAGCGATAAGCCGATACAGAGCATACTGCCGGAACATTCAACTCGTTTATAAGGCCTAATCGTGCACATATTGAGCTGAGCCTCTAAATAAACAGAAACTAGCCATAACAGATCGGATCTACTGATAAACACGAAACAAGATATAACCATCGCATCCGTAAACGAACACGAGGATCAAGCACACGAGAGCAACGAACAAAGCATGGTTAAGATGCGAAAATAATAACATTACTCTATGCGTGCTAGGATAACTAATGCTACTCGCCATCTACAAGGCTTCAGAACGAGCAACATATAATAAATGAGCAAGGATAATGCTACCCCGATCACGCAGAACGTGACTGGGATCGCATGGCACTTACTCGATGGAAAACCCTAGAACAGGGGAGGCGATACGCCGAGAGTTGTTGATGAACGATTCTCCTTTCTTGTTTATTCATGGTACATATTTATAGTCCGTAGACTTGTTCTCTTTAACTAACCCTAACCAAACACGACACGAATCCTAACCGCCTAAATCAGAGTTTACACGGCCTTACTGGCCCCAAACACTCGTACAGGATCCGATCCGCAAGCTTACCGTAACTATCTCTTAGGCCCATCTTGCTCCTCGGCCCACTTTTGGCCCGTCCAAAATATGGCGATAACAACTCCACTATCCTAAGGACTAAGCAAGAGAGGAACTTGAGAGAGAGCAACTTGAGGTGTGTCTTCATTTGGAGCCCCTCCTCTCATATTTATAAGTGTGCCCATGGGATCTTCGTACCGTGCAAATATCTGAAGCCATGGAGAACCGACATTGAGGTGCAATGGGGAGGTGCCACGTGGAACAGGTAAGGCGGTGGAGCTTGAGCTGGTTCGGCCAAACCACCTGGTTCGATCGAACTAGGCTTGGCCCCATCTGAACTCAGCCTTTGCTAAGTGGTTGATAGGTGGGCCCTGGTCACTCTTGTGCAAGGCTTGGAGCTGTCTTAAGGCGGTTCCTTGCTCTGGTGGGCCCTTTGATCCATATGAGACTAAATGGTGCGTTCTGATTGGTCGATAGCTTTTGCCTTGAATTCAAGGGTATATTTTTCCTCCATTTCTGCTCAATTTACTGCATAGCACTAATTTCCAAGGGACATATGGAAATGGCATTATTCTTAGATAAATATGCGGGCGAGGAATGCTAATTCTCCTAATTTTCTAATCAAATTGACGGTCAAAATTGGTCTGTAACGAGCGTCAACAATTGGAAAGGTGGGCAACATTTCAACCTGGCCCGCGTAAGCCTTCACTTGTTGGGAGGGGGATGTGGGCCTGGGGGAGCTCTATTTATGAGGTCCCAGTACATTAAATGGAAGATAGATAAGCAAGTCATCTTCCAGCCCATCAAAGGTCCACTGTTCATCTTCTTTCTCTACTCCGTGAGCTTCATTTCCCATCGCCCCCGCCCCACCCCATCGTACCGCCTCCATCGCACCACGGGCGCCTCACTGGTCGGCAGCTCTCGCCACCTTACTGCCCTGCCTAGTCCCCACCGCCGCCGCCTCCGCCCCGCCGCCGCCCCGGCTAGTTCTCACCATGGTCGCCACGAGCCCACGACTGTGTTGCTCGTTGCCCCTACCGCCGACCCCGCCCATCTGATTGTCTCTTGCCGCCGACCCCCCCCCCCCCCTCTCGCCCACCACCACCGCCGGGCCAACCGGCCGCCCCAAGCTCCTTCTAAAGCCGCGGACACCGGAGAGGCCCCCGGAACCGGAACCCAAACCCTAAGACCCCCACAGCGGTGGCTCCGCCACTCCGGCGTGCGTGATGGCGAGCCCGAGAGTAGAGAGAAGACGCATGGAGGAGGAAGGAAGAAAAGATCCGATAGATTATATGTGCTTGCATGAATCTCAAACTTTGAAAGATAAGTGGGCTTCCATCCTTCCGGAAGATATATAGGATCTCCGCCTATTTACCTTCCGGAAGACAGGAGGAGGCTACACGTCGCACAGCCCACTACGGGCCGTTACAGCGCTGACGCTGAGCAGCCCATGAGTTTGCTACGGACCGAAACACATTGTACTGGGAAGTTTGTCCCTCCTGCATTGCCTGTTCCATTTGCCCTCCTGTACGCGCGCATCCAGAAGACTAGTAGTTGTACAGCTTGTGGTCAATTTAGCCCTAAAAAAGCTTGTGGTCAGTTTCAAAAAAAGTAAAGCTTGTGGTCCATAATCCACGGCGAGGCCACGGGTACAGGTTGTTTTTTCTTCCAACATTTTGAATAACTAGATTCAACAAATCTCAAAACCCTATTCAACAATTTGTAAACGCTAGTTCCACATTTATGTGAAAATGTTAAAAATAATGCCAAATAATTGGTAAGTGTATGATTGCTAGTCAAAATTTGAAAATATTAGATTCAACTTTTCTTAAAATTTAATTCATCATTTTGCAAAAACTATTTCAACAATTTTGTGTAGATATCGGAATAATATACTTAGAAATGTTGAAACGGTAAGTTCAAAATGTTGAAACGGTTATTTCAAATTGTTAAATATTTAAAAAATTAAAAAAAGCATATTAGATCTTATTTTAATATATGGATTCTTAAGAATACCATGGTTCAAACGGTTTCGAGAATAAAAGAACAGTTTAGGAGATAAATGGTTTTGAATCTTGAAATTCAACTAACGCCATCCACCTGTGACCTGTCTTCCAACAACAGTCTGTCGTTGTGTTACGTGGGTACTATTGCGCGAGCTACGCCTACATGGCTGGCTGGCTGCATGGTTTGCTATGCCTATGCGCATCCGCGAATCTGGTCCATCCAATCCTTCAACACAAATCTCAAACATTGGTAGATAAATAAGATTTTTTTCTTCCGAAAAATTCTGGGTGGGGGGGGGGGGGGGGGGGGGGCGGCTCTGGAAGCGCTGCATGAGCTGGTTGGCTAATGTTTGGATGGTTGTGTGGCCCATTTGTTGGACGGTGTTACATCATATATATGTGAAGGTTTAACATGATTTGATCATGGGAATAACTCGACAATAATCAAGTAAAATTTGTAATGGCGTCACTCAATGTTTAGACTAATAGGATAAAGACATGTAGCATTTCCAGCTAACAAAAATTGAGTGACAAGAAATCCAAAAAATCAATCGATTTGCCTACCAAACCTGCGAGGGAAAAATCTTTCCCTCCACTGAAAATCCAAATCTGAATCAACCGAATAAAATGAAAGTGAGGCTCATGGCCCAATAGATATGCACGTATATCAAAGTTTCATGGCAGTGTGCATGATCAGTTTAGTTCAGTCGACTGTTTCAATTAGTCCCTTTTTATTTAATTGCTAATGTTGGTACAAATGTAATATAAGGTTCACCAGCATTGTTGCTCGGTTTAATAAAAGCATGCTTAGTCATTAGTTGAGAGTTTGAACTTTAGATGTAGTATGTGTAGGCTACTAGGTTTATTATTACTAAGATGCGCATACATTGATCCCATATTTTGCGGCTTGTCCTTTGAGTCCACTACAGCTAATATATTTTTGGTTGAGTCCATCACCGATAGCACCTTTAAAGATTTAGCAAAAACAAACGTTTCACTACTACAAAAAAGTGACTTCAGGAAAATCAACTAATAAAGCGAACATAACAGGAACACTAAAATCTTACTGCTTCATTTCACCTCATACATATCTTGTTTAAAAAAACTATTTATCCACAAAGATAAAAAAAAAGCCCCACTAAGGCTTTAACGGTCTTGTCACTACATTTCAGAAAGGTCATTCACACACATAATTAACATACTTTGGAAGTACAAAACATTACAGTTTCGTTACAAATTCTATTAATTTGATCTGACCTAAAGAGATTAGGCCATGAAAAAAACAATAAAATTTGCCCGGCAAGGAAAAACGTATGTCGCCATGCCATGAGATTGACCGCTAGCATGCCATCTTAGTGAACAATAGTACTGCAAAGAGAAGGGAGAGAAGAAAATGAAAAATGACACATACAAAACACACATCTGCTGGTTTAGATGACAACACGTGATCAAAAGCAAGTACAAAACTTCCTGATTCATCTAAAGTAACCTAGCTGATCTTGCTTGGATAACCACGCACTAATGAGTTGAATCCACAACAACAATCAAAATGCACGGTGGTGCCTCATTTCTGATACTTTTGCTTGCTACTCTTTACATGCCCATAGGTTATATGCAAATCAAGAAATGGGCATGATATTATTTATTGCCAACTACAGGTACATGAGTAGCCTTCTTCAGTTTTCACTCACGTCTGGTGTTTTGTTTGGGTAACCCACTAAACCACATGGTTAGACCCAAAATAGCACTGAAAATTTATGGGTTGGCTCCATAGAGTTTTAACACCATTTCTTGTTGATCGGGTTTTGGGTCGCTGGGTCGACCCAGCCCAACCTGCATCCTTAGTTGCCCATTTTACCAAGCACGCAAATAATGTATATGATTCGAGGCCAGATCGAATAGCTAGTGAGAATGATGAGGTGGCAAATAGGGATGTAAATGGCGCGGATATCCGGATGCTGTTCCAGAAATCGGATACTTAAATTGGATATCGGATTTGGATATAATATGATCAATATCCGGCGGAAATTGGATATTCGGTCGGATAATCTGGATAGTCAATTCGGATACTAGATTCGGATAGTTGTATTATTCCCAATATATACATTAAAAAATCTAACTTAATCTCTAAAAGTTTATAACTAATTCATTTCTAATTAGAAAAATATAAAATTAGCACCAAAATTTTCTTAAAAATATAATCTATCTATTGGTACTATATTGGAGTTGAATCTTGTTTATTCCTAGTTTGAGAATTAAACTCGAACTCTAGTAATAATTCAACAATAAAAAATAGATTTATTCCATCTTTTTTCTAAAACTCAATATCGTATAATAGTTCGAGCTCTAGCAATAATTTAACTGCTTCTATATATTTATGCATGTATGTCAATATCGTGTAATTTAGTGCCCAAAATGGTATGTTATCTTTTGTTAATTTGGTTAATCAAGCTTGATTTTAGTTTGAATCTGGCCTCCTTGAACAGATGAATTGATTCGAGTGCTTGTGAAGTATCATCAATATAATAAGTTATAATGCTGTTAATTGAGTGTCTGCAATCTATGCTATATTGTAAGTTAGAATGTCATGTAATCTACATAGTAAGTTAGAAATGTCATACAATTGTTTGTTAATTTATTTTGTTAAGCATAATCTAGTTAAAATTTGGACTCGTAGGGTGTTTGAATGTTACAACATGTGTGATATGAATAAATGTTGCCTTTACTCGATATCCGAAGAAATATCCATATTTGATAGTAACCGCATCCGCTTCGCTCCGTATTCGATACATAAGCAATCCATATTCGTATGTGTATCCGAGTCTATCCGCGTTCGAATCCAAATCCGATAGAAAATGTGAAAACAAATACAATATCACTGATATCCATCCGTATCCGATCCGTTTACATCCCTAGTGGCAAAAGATACATGCATGACACAAAGACTTCGGGGAGCTAGGCCACCAAAATCATGCTCTTAAATTGATGCTAAAATTCGGTGAAATTTGCCAATTTTTTATGTTTCTACTTTATAAATTAAAACTTTGGATTCTGTAAATTTAATTGAGGTTATATATTCCATGTGTTTCAAAATAAGTGCACTAATAGCTTTCTCCTAAGTGAAAGGGTCTCTAGCCTAGTGGTTAGACGTATTACCCGTAGGAGTAAATTAATCGGTTTTGGAATAAAAAGAAAATATACAATAAAAAATGGCTTTCTCCTAAGTCAAACAAAATTTAGACCAAAATACACCATATATATGATACCGAAATTACTATTAGATTTATCATGAAATATATATTTTATAATATACCTGCTTGATTTTATAAAAATCCATACGTTTCTATATAAATATGATCAAACTTAAGATTGTTTGACTTATTACAAAACTAAAAGTGCACCTATTTTGAGACCAAGGAGTAGGTTGGATGCTATTTTATTTTCTACTACCAAAACTAAAGTGCATGCGTTGATACCGTAAACTGCTCTATTTCTAACTTTCGGTGACTGACAAGTGGGATAAATGTGATCGAGGCACTAGGGTACGATACATGACATTAATATGAAATAGTTAGTACTAGAAAAATTTAAAATATATACGTTTACCTAAATTCTCTTTTTTTTAATGGAGGAGTCCCAAGGTGGAATTTGCAATGTAATGAATGCTCTCTAACTAACAAAAATTCCATTCACGAGCCGTAAACAAATATTCTAAAATTTGCAATTTCAGGAATTTCCACAGCGACTAAAAAGTTGTAAACTGGAATATAAATCGACCTCTGGCTAAAATGAAGACATGTATGCCGATAAAAGGAGACATTGATTTCATAGAAGAATGAAAGATACAAGAATGCATTCACAATATATAGATTCATAAGTGACTTCCTTTTTCTTG
The DNA here is from genome assembly GCF_002211085.1 of Panicum hallii. Lineage (NCBI taxonomy): Eukaryota > Viridiplantae > Streptophyta > Magnoliopsida > Poales > Poaceae > Panicum > Panicum hallii. Next base: position 28,219,972 of record NC_038044.1, on the reverse strand, counting down.
GCCTCAGGAATTTCTTTTAATGGCTTCGATAATCCTAACTTCCCCTGCATTTTTATTGCAACCTCGGCCAGTCGCCTTGTTCGTCGTGTCAGAATTGCAATACACAGAAAAAATATGCAAAAAACGGCTTCCGCAAATAAAAAAGAAAAACAGAATTTTTTACGCAGATAAGCTCCGAAAGTATAAAGTGCTTGCCGCCATCTTTCCCCTTCGCTTTCAGCCAGATGTGCGTGCACGCAGCGTCGACGGGCGGCGAGCCTCGCGTGGACCGAAAGGGCAGAATCTAGGCGGTTGCGCCCCCTAATAATGGCCGCCCGTTTTTGTTGTTTACCGCGCGCCACCCAGACGTCTGCCACTGATCCGTCTCCATTCTCCACTCCCACCACCGTCCCACGAATACCGCCGCCCCCTTTCCGCGTCTCCTCCTCATCCTCCTCCCTTCTCCCCGTTGTTGCCGTGGGGATTGGATTTCTCCACCTGCAGGAGGTCGCTCGATCGCAAGAGCAGAGATGGCGGCGGTGAGGGTGGACAAGGCCACCAACGAGCTGCTGCTGGGCCCCGACTGGACCCTCAACATAGACATCTGCGACGCCGTCAACTCCGATCACGGGTACGTCGTCTTTTCTCCCTCCATCAGCTTTTTTTCTTCGTCTTTCGGGGAGACCTGGGAGGCTCTGTTTTGAATTCTTGGTTCCTGTGCCACCGCAATAATGGCGAACGGTTCGTGTTCTTGGCACCCTACGAACCGAACGGAAAAGTGGGCTCCTTTGATTGTTGATAGGAGAATTATTCTTGTTCTGCTGTGTTCTATTCTATCTTGGGATGATCACGCTGCGTGGCTGCGATTGATGTCAACAGTCGATTATTCCCCACAATATTTCATCTTTTTTTTTACTTTCCCCTGGTCTCTCTGTTCTCATCAGCATCACAGACAGTAACGGCGCAATCTACCAATTTTTCTCTGGAATCTCCTTTGCACTCAAAGGATAACGCTTCACCTTTTCTTGGGGAAAAATTATCCAATCGAATCCATGATGGTTTCCATTTCCCAGTATTTTCTTCACGTCGCCTGAAATTTAGTAATTTGCTCTCATGATTGCACTCTGTAATATATTGAGTATACCCGTTTAGTATTTCCTGTAGTGCAACATAAGAAAATCTTGTTCAGAGCAGTCGCCTCAATAGAATATAGTATCACGCATTGTTGCCTGACGGGGATGCAATAGATTTTTCTTGTAAAATACATTTAAAGATGGAATTGAGCCATAATCATTTTCTAACCTTTTCTCTTCATGCGTGGTCCAAAATACCATAACTAACTTTTTCACAAGGGAAAAAATGCTAGAAATGTTTCAGATAAAAAGGTACTTGATCTTTGATTGTGTGTTTGACCCTAACATGCATTGACTTTGCTGAAGTTTATGCTAACGGTGGAAATTAAGCCATTAGACTCAATAGTTTGGTTTGAAATATGTAGGTCAAATAGATAAGGAATGGATCAAACTAAAAGTGTATTATCAGAACATTTTCTCCCAAGGGCCCTCTTCAAGCACTTTCTGAAAATAATTGTGGATAGTTATTTTTAAATCATCACAGCATCCAGCAAAGAACTTGAAGCGATTCATTGTTTTGTGACAATCCACATTAGCTACATGTTCTGAGTGGCCATAATCTCATTTTTCGTAGTTACTGGGCTAATGGGAATATATACAGCATACAACTTATCCGCTTCCTGCAAAACTCCTGGCGGGATCTTAATTTTTTTTGAGTGGAAAAGAGCTTTCCATTTAACTTATAGACTCAGCGATATTGCTGGCCACCAGGTCCTCGACCTCAGTCAGTGTACTCTCCCAATGGAGCATGTCACCTTGAGGACACTTGCACCTCAACGCCGCTAGGGCGTGTGCAACCTTATTACAGCATCTAGGGACAAAATTGATTACATGAGAAATAAAACTTGTCGAGATGAGATACTGCAGCTCGCATATCAAGCCTCCCATCGTCGCCAGCCTATAGGAAGAATCCGCCAGGACCTGCTTCAGTATCAGTGAATCCGTCTCGATTATCAGTCTCCCAATCCCCTGATCAATTGCTAGCTTCACCCCTGCCAAGCAGGCCAAAGTCTCTGCATGTAGTGCATTAAGGGCATTTGGTAATCGCCCAGCTTCAGCTATCGCAAGTCCTCCTTCCGCATCTCTGATAACTACACCCCAGCCCCCTTCACCTCTGTCAGCAGAAAATGCACCGTCAGAGTTTACTTTTAGCCACTCCTGCCCAGGCCGTTTCCACTTCTGCTTTGCTGCGACCACATTCTTCTCCTCATGTTTATACAAACTAAGATATTCAGTGGCTTGGCTTGCAGCGATAAAAGCTAGATCTCCAGCTGATCTTCTCTTCTCTCCTTCACGTACTCTATTTCGCTCCTGCCACCAGAGCCAAATCAGTGTGATCACCTTCATTTGCACATCTCCTTCCAGCCCCATTATATATTGCGTAGTCTCCATAGCTGTAACATTTTCCGGCAAGGCTGGCTCGGTGTTGCTCCAAGCCCATCATACTCCAGACATGCTTGCATTTGAAGAAAAGATGAGCACCGTCCTCATCCAGCCTGTTACAAAGAGCACATCTAGTGTCCAGTTCCATCCCTCTTCTTTTCAATTCTATTCTCAAGGCCAAGCTATTATGTGCAAACCTCCAAAGATGATGTTTGATTTTCCGTGGACATTTCAAGCCCCACAATTTCTTCCAAAAGCCCTCTTTGTTGCTGTCAGCAGATCCTGACGATGAAGGTATGCCTCTTCTACTTGTTCTTTTCTCGTGTGCTCTCTGTACTGCATTCGCTGATCGCACGGTGAACAGCCTTCTGTTATCATAGTGCCATGCAGCCACATCTTCCATATCCACATGTGCTGGAATCGCAAAGATCACCTCCGCATCTTGTGGCCAAAAGGTTTGGCACACCAGCTTTTCGTCCCATTCTCCTCTGGCCGGGTCAATCAATTCATCTACCAGCCTTTGAAGATTGTTACCTCGCGGAGTCACCAGTTGCCTGGTCCATTCACGAGGTATCCATGGATCTTCCCATATCTTGATCCCTCTTCCATCTCCAACTCTCCAAATTAAACCTCTCTTTAGCACCTCAAGCCCTTTGAGAATACTATGCCATGTGTACGACATGTTACTGTGTGTTTTTGCTTTCAGCACATCTCCTTCAGGATAATATTTAGCTGACAGGACCTTAGCACACAAGGACTCCGGATTCTGCACTAATTGCCAGCTTTGTTTGGCTAGCATTGCCAAATTGAACACGTGAATATCTCTGAAGCCGAGCCCCCCTTCTCCTTTCGGTTCAGTAAGTTTCACCCAGCGAATCCAATGCATTTTATTTTCACTGTCCTGGTTACTCCACCTATATCTACATATCATTGTGCTAATTTGATCACATATCTCCTTAGTAATATCAAAGCATCCCATCGCAAAGGTCGGGATTGCCTGCGCAACAGCCTTGATTAACACTTCCTTCCCAGCTCGGGATAACATCTTCTCCTTCCACCCCAGGATACGATTCCAGATTCTTTCCTTTAGATAAGCAAACACTTTTGTCTTGCTTTTCCCCACAAAGACTGGTAATCCCAAGTACTTCTCACTCATTGTCTCCTTTTGTAAGGACAGGGCCTGCATTACCTCATTCTTCAAAGTAGAAGTGGCATTAGGATGAACATAATGGCTGACTTTTCTTTGTTGATCATTTGGCCAGAACTCTCCTCATACAAATCAAGAATACGCTGTAATTCCTGCGCGTCCTCCCCTTTTGCACGAAACAAGATCAACGAGTCATCGGCAAATAGCAAGTGTGACACGCTAGGAGCTCTCTGGCACACCTTCACACCCTGCAACCTTCCTTCCTGTTCAGCCTGGCTCAACAATGCTGAGAAGCCCTCCGCACATAGCAAGAACAGATAGGGTGACAGCGGGTCGCCCTGACGTAGCCCTCACTGTGGATGAATTATATCACTGAGCACACCATTAACATGTATATGGTATGTCACCGACGAAACACACTTCATGATGAGAACAATAGTGGTTTCGTTCTATCCCTCCGGCCAAAATTTTTTGTAAAAGAGCGCTGGCATCCCATCAGGTCCCGGGACCTTTAGATCACCAATTCCGTCCAGCGCTTGTTTGATTTCCTCGGCTGTGAACTCCTCCAACAAGTTCTCATTCATTTGAGCCGTCACCATAGCCTGCACAGCATGGATAAGTTGCTGTGAGGCCTGTCCACCACCTGTCCTGTAAAGGTCAGAGAAATAGTTAGCAATAAACCTTCTCTTCTCCTTCTCCTCCACCCAACTCCCATCTTCCTTCCTCAATATCCCGATTTTATTTCTCCTCCTCCTCTCTGCGCAGGCTGCCTGAAAAAAAGGAGGTATTTCGGTCCCCCTCTTGCAGACATCGGACATGGGCTCTTTGCTTCCAGTAGAGATCAATTTGTTCCTCCAGCTGTTCCAATTTAAACCTGAGGATTTCCTCCCTCACCACCTGATTTGGACATATAGCCATCCTTCTACACGTCTCCAGCTCCCTCTTGATTTTTTTAACTCTCTTCTCCAAATCGCCAAGAATATTTGTACTCCAATCCATTAGCTCTCCTGTAACCACCTTTAGAGCAGTATGTGCATTTGGTTGCGTATTATTCATCCCTCTCTGCTAAGCCTCTTCTACTACCTGCCCACACTTCCTCCTCTTGCAACCATGCAGCCTCAAAATGAAAACTCCTGCCCCCCTCCCTCCTTTCACGGTCTACAGGTCGATCAGTCATGATTATGACCAGCCTGTGGTCCGAATGACGTGGGTCTCCATTAATTACTCGTGCACATGGAAACCTCCTCCTCCACTCCTCATTAGCCACTGCACGGTCTAATCTTTCTCTTAAGTAATCAGCTGCAATGTGATTATGGTTTCTCCATGTGAATATATCTCCATCGAACCCAAGATCATGCAGCCGACAGTATTCAAGTGTTTCTCGAAATCGATCCATACATGACTGACTCCGAGGGCGCTCTCCATCCTGAGAGAATAGTATCTCATTAAAATCTCCCGCACACAACCAAGGCTTCACTGGATTGACATGTAAATTCCTCAGCTGTTGCCATGTGCGAAATTTTAGCTCACTCCGAGCCTCCCCATATACCCCCGTAAACCTCCAGCAAAAGCCATCCTCCTTAACATTGCGACATGTTCCGCAATGAAACATCAACCCCACTCCGCCAAAACACAGCAACTCCCCCCCTCCCCCCTCCTTCCCTTCCCCTTCCTGGACTAGCATATTTGTTAGTCCAAGCAGCCAACGAAATCTTTCCATTCTGCACTTGTCCAATCTTGTTTCTGACAAGAACAAAATATCTGTGTTCTCCGACTTCTACAAACGACAGAAGTCCCCGAACTGCCTGGCGCTTACCTAACCCCCGGCAGTTCCAAGCAATCACCTTCATTGGGTCCTGTAAGGCTGGTCCGCCAGCCTCGCGTTCTTTTGTTTTTTTTTCCAAAACCTTCCTCCAGCACAACTTCCTCTTCTCCCTCCTTCATGACAATATCCTCCGACCCTCTCTTCCGACCAGCACGCTTGTCAATCTGTTCAGTTTGTGACACTGTAACAGACCTCTCCCTCCATTTGTAAGTACCCCTCTTCTTACTCCCTTCCACCTTCTCACTATCCTCTTCCAAACCAGCCGCCTTGCGATCGACGTGCATGGATTGTAGGGTCCTGTTCACGTCACCCCCATCTGCAACCTCCACTACAGCTGCCGCCTTCTTTTCCAGAGCCTCCTTCTCCACTTCATCCCCAAGTACATCATCTCCCCTCTCATCTCCCACCTTCTCCCCTGCCATTGGAAAGAGTGACCTCTTGGAGCGGGCACCAGTTTTGCCGGTGTCTTTTGGTTTCTCCGGGCTTGTAACCTCATCTTTTTCCCCACGCCGCCGAAAAGCATCCTTTCTCCCATCCTCCCATGACTTCCTCCATGAGGGTGCATCACTTCCTGCTCCACCTGACCACGATCGATTGCCACTCCCACTAAAACTGCCATGGCTTCCACCACTCATTGACCTCCAAACACCAGCACCCCTACTCCCCCTGTATCTGTCGGTTACCACCTCCACCTTCTTCTTCTCAGGACTATATCGCAGCTGCCTCCCAAATTGCTCTATTTCTCCCTTTAAGACCCTCTTGCAGGATTTATCCCTGTGCCCAATTAGTCAACAAGTATAGCAAAAGTTTGGGAGATACTCTACACGAGAGGACACCACATCTCTTTATTCTTGTCACCCACATTCAGTATGACCCCTCGCATCAGGGGTTTGCAGATGTCAAGTCGGATCTTAATCCTTAGGAATCTCCCCATCTCCACGAACTCTCCAATCTCCTCTCCGATCGCCTCCCCCACTGCCTTATTCATCATGCCCAAAGGCATTTTTGTAGCTCTCACCCAGATTGGGATATGTGCGAATTCCATCTCGTCCACAAGCATTGTTTCATTGTAGTCAATCATCACCACAAGGTCCTTCCCAAACATCCATGGGCCATCCTCGAATGCTCTCCTTTTCCCTGCATGCTGAAAGAAAGTGAAGAGGAAGTGATTCTCACCCAGATCTCTACAACCAACCCCCCTTGATGGGGCACCAGATCCTTCCAAGCGCTTGCGCAAGACCATCTGCATTGACTGGCTTTTCAGCGAACACCTTCCCAACTGCCTTCAGATCCGGCGATACAGGCCTAGCTGCCACCTCCTTGCCGATCTTGATCCCCTTCCATTCCGCTGCCGTCAAATTCATCCACCTCATCATCTCCTCCACTGATTCCATGGTTGTTGGAACAGCCGGGAGGAAAAAAAACCCTACCAGGTCGGCACTACAATAGGTTAGCAGATTGGGCTGGCTCCCCCTGGGAGGATCACAACGTGGACATGAATGATGGATGGGACGTGGACTCGACGACCGATCACAAACCGTGACCAACTCAGGAAGTTTGGGGAAGGATGGTGGAGAACGTAGAAACCCTAGATCGCATTGACCAGGAGTCCAACCTCGAGTTGCCTAAGTGCCGAGGACTTTTTTGCCCATTGCCCATTGCCGATTGTTCTAGCTGCCAGCTTTGGTGGGATCTTAATTTTTCATAAAAGAAAATTAGAAGGGATCATAAGTTTTTTATTTTTAGATATACTCTTAATTAAAGCCTAAAACTACGTTTTTTCAGAACTAGGTCTATAATCCTAATCTGAAAAATTAATATGATAAAATCCTCTTTGTTTTGGGTAGCATTTTCAATTAGATATGGAAAGATATTGCATCAGAAAACTATGACCACTGAATAAAGAAATCCAAATCCAAGACTATTTAGGAGGAAGTAGTCAACTTTTTATTCAGATGAAATGGGCGTATTCAAGATGAATATGGCTCAAATCTGTGTTGTACACCCACACCTCTGGCCAACCACAACCCCCATACTCCATTGGAATGTTAGCATCTGTAAAGGTCAACATGCTATTTTTCATATATTCAGGCAAGCAAAAGAGGTGATTAAAGCTTTGAAAAAACGTCTTCAGCACAAGAATGCGAATGTTCAATTTCTTGCTTTGACGGTATGCTTCCCAGCTTGAAGTACTTTGCAGTGCTATGGTGTTTGTCCTTATGAATGCTCTGAAATTGCTTTTTAGCTTTTAGAGACTCTAATAAAGAACTGTGGGGATCACGTGCATGTTCAAGTCATAGAGCGCAATATACTGGAGGAAATGATGAAAATTGTGAAGAAAAAGGTCAGTTCTCTGTGTTCCTTTATGGCATTTTTGGGATTTGAGCTACATACCATGCAAGTTTGTAGTAGAGAAAAATACAACCTACAGCATTATACTCAGTGAGTGTCAGTAGTTCTGAATTATGGAACTTTATGTGTTTCACAGCTGAAAAATATCGTTTTGCTTCCGTAAGTATATGTCTGCATGGTATATATGATCTATTTAGCTTTCAAGCTAAACATGATTGCAGAGGCAATTCTATAAACTTAAAATTTGGTGTACTGAAAGATGCATATCCTATTTCTTCAAAATTAAAAGGACTATTACAAGCAGTATACATTTGGATGCAACAGAATGAATTTTTGGTATTTCTATCACTGAAAGAAACCATTTTTTCTATTTGAAATCACGTATATTTCTGAAATTTCAGTTTTTCTAAAAATAATATTTTGCACTTTATAGTAAAATATTATTATTTTGTTCTTCCCTTTTTGGCTATCATCTATTTATCCGATATTTGAAGAAAGACATAACTTGCTAAATGCTAGATTCACTCTGAGTTTGTGCTATCCATTTCAATTGCCATATGTACAGTAAATATGAGCTCCTTTTTATTTATTTATTTATTTATTTATTTTTCAGCATTCTAATTAAGTTTGTTGACTGCTGTCCCAGGCAGACATGCAAGTGAGGGACAAAATTCTAACACTCCTGGATTCTTGGCAAGAAGCATTTGGTGGGCCTGGTGGAAAGCACCCTCATTATTACTGGGCATATGCTGAATTGAAGGTGTGGTTAAGGTTTCTTGCATTATCAGATAGCTAAATTACATGCAAAACACATTTACTTTTAGCCTTATAGAGTTGATTTCTTATCCTATCTTGTGCCAACTGTAACCTCGAGTGCATAAAAAGCTCAACAAGTTACGTAGAACTATCACTAAGATAATTTAATGGAAACCAACTTTACTGTCTTCACCTTAGTGTCTTGTACTCTAGTAAAAAATTTTCAAGAACCACATTTTCTGAAAAACCGTTAAGAACCATATTGTAAAATAATTCCGTGTGTGATTTAGGAGAAATTTAAACTACTTGAGTTTACATTGAAATTCAAAGTACATTTTGATACTTTTATAAAGTGTTCCTTTAAGGAGGTCTTACTTCAGCTTGGGAGCATATTTTGCATGAGCCAATGAATCTTTTTACTTGCAGAGATCTGGTGTGGAATTTCCTAAGCGCTCACCTGATGCTGCACCGATATTTACTCCTCCAGTCACACACCCAGCATCTTTGCCATCATATCTTCAAGCAGGGTATGGAATGCTAGTCAATTCTTCATCAAGGCTTGATGTGGCAATGTCATCTAATGGAGCTTCTCTGAGGTAACCTTACTTCCAAGAAAAAAAGAAGATATTTTGGGTGGTAGTATTCTTTTGTCTTTGGTGATACATGACATGCTTATATCTGATTAGCATGCTAGACTTGGAACGTATGCTGGGAGCTGTGGAACTATTAAGTGAGATGCTGAGAGCTGTGGATCCAAATGATCATGATGTAAGCATATGCCTTTGATTTTTTATATATGTGAGTATGTGACATTGTTTTCTGTTAATAGGTTTCATATTGTTAAGTAATAAACTAAGTAGATTGTTAAGTCCATTACTTCTGTATCCTTGAGTTCACGACTCTGCATTTTGCAAGCAATGTACATATGGTTTTAATGTTTTGGTGTTGAAGTGACTAAGTAATTTGGTTGGTACCTATTTTATGTTTCTTATTAAGTATTTGTGCAGAACCTGTATAGCCAATCATCTGACCTATCTCTCTTGTATATTTATGGACCCTATTATGAAATAAATGTGCATGTGTAAAGTAGCATTGACATATTTTTAATGCTTAGGCTGTCAACGATGAAATTATCACGGAACTTGTGAACCAATGTAGGTCAGACCAAAAGAAGGTCTTGAGTTTGGTAAGTTCACTGAGGTATGTGACTGCATGACCCTTTTCTTCTTCATCTATGATCAGTTTCTTAAGGAGACGTTGTACCAGTGGGAATACCATCAGTTTTGGCTACTACGCTGTTTTTGGGACACCGGGGTTGTTTGATTTGCATATGAAAGTTACAGTTTGAAGTTACTGAGATTATTCTATAAATCTAGGAGGCTAGGGACAAACATTATCGCCACCAATTAGTTACATCTTGCTTAGTGCGCATGTCTTTTTTTCTTGAACCTAAGTAAACATGTCGCTCCAAAGCATGGGTCCAGATAACACTAATGACACTGTTCATTGTAGTTTCTTAGCCTTTTTGAGTTCTGAATATGATAAATATAAAATTGTTACGCATTAGTTCTAGTTTATGGCATCCTTCAAATAGCTAGCTTCTCCGGAGTTTGCTCACTAGAAAAACAAGGCACCTTGATCGCTGTACATTATTACTTCCTAGTCTGAACTCTGAAGCCATCATAATGAGCCTCTTTGTTGTATAATAATAGAAAGCTTATGATCTGAAAACTCTTCCCATAGCACACCAGTGTTGACTACTAGCAACCACTCATTAGGCAGAGATGATTTTCTGGATGGTAGATGTAAATATGTTATTGTGGTATCTGCTGTCAATCTAGTCTGTCAAATTAATTGCCTGAAGTTCTTCTGTATTTCAGGGATGAGGAACTCTTGGGCCAAGCTCTTGACTTAAATGATAAATTACAAATTCTGCTTGAGAAACATGATGCAATGGTATCAGGATCTCCTCTACCAGCCGAAGTAACAGATGTGGTGAGTGAATTGTCAGTAGGAACCACTCCAAACCTAGGCCAAGAAGTTGCTCCTACAGCTGCCGTTGCTCCAAAGATAGTATCAACCAATGTTTTGAATTATGAGGAGGAAGATGAAGACGACGAGTTCTCTCTGCTAGCTCGCAGGTCACACTGCCGCCATGCCAATTTTCACATGTTGCAGTTAACCTCTTTTCCTTGCACCATCTAGAGCTGACAGTTACTTTTGATCAGGAACTCAAGATTCAGACCCACAAACAGCGAGAACGCCTCTTCTAGTTTAGGCACATCTTCGTCAACCATCCATGAGGGAATACCAAGTTCAGAAGCTTCTGTTCCCTCTACAACTTCTTCATCCATTCCAAGCAATGCATTGTCTCCACCAGATCCTCCAGCCCCCGTGAGGACTTCTCTAGAAGACCAGGTTATGAGCGACCTTCTTGCACTCACCATATCCTCAAACTCATCACCACCCTATACCCCAGTAACACCTGAACCAGCCTTGAATCAAGGTGGCTCAACAGTTAGTGGCTATCCACAGCCTTATCATGTAAATCAAGGACATGCATCTGCACATTATGTCGCTCCATGGGCACAGCCTCAGTCTCAAACCGCAACCATTCAGCAACAGACATCATCCCCGTCACATTTGCCCTACAACTCATTAGCTTACCCACCGCCACCATGGGCCTCCCATGACAGCATCGAGTCGAACCCTTTTGTGGTAGCATCGTCTCAGCATCAGTCGAGCTCCAACTCGCCTATTAACGTGCCACCAAACTTGAGACCCCTACAGCAATCACATTCTTTTGCAGTGCCACTTCGAACTGCAAGTTTAGACTCACCAATAAATCGGAACCTGAAGCAACCACTTTCTGCTGGGGCTCGCAGGCCATCTTATGTTTCTTCCAACAAGTTCTTCGATGACTTGTTTGACAGAAATTCAGATGGTAGCCTGAAATTAGGCAGTACAGTTGGCAGTAGCACGTCCAGTCCATACAAGGCACAGTGATGACTATGGAAAATAAAATGTAAGGAATATTTATCATGCTAGATTGTTCGCTTATCTTGGGTTTTCCTGTTATCAGCCTGCCTGCAAGTTTGGGGGGTTTCCCCATTTCAGCTTAGAATGATTTGGTTGATGCTTCTGGCTGGGAACTTGCTGACCTGTTAATAAATAATTTATGCCAAACCAAAGCTATATGAAAGTATCAACCTATTTTTTGGCCAAACATTTCGAATGGCAGGAGGTGATTATTCTAAGATTTTGTGATGATACATAGCAAAACTGAAAGGAAAAGGTGTAAATTGATAAAATGAAAGCGTGTGAAGTTGATGCCCACATTTCGCCATTCCACTTTAGCAAAGAACAGAGCAAGGTGTGACTTGCATTGTTTACAGCCCACACCTTGCATTGTTTACAGCTTAAACAAGTATGGCACGCGGCACATTTGTTCAAAGTACGCTCTGCACACTTGATCGAGCTACTTACCAACGTTTTGGTATTTGTACAGTTTGGCACATAACAGGTAGTACCCGAAGTTGACGGTCGCCATCACCGTGAGCAACCAGTAGAGGTTCTCCAGCTTTGACGCGTTCATGTTGTTCGGCAGCCACGCCGTGGTGCGCCGGACGACGCCGACGAGGGCGGTGCTCAGGTAGAACCCGAGCGCGATGATCACGGCGACCATGCCCGTGGACGTGTTCTTGAGCGACGGCGGGAACTCCTCGTAGTACAGTGTCACGCCCCCGGGGAAGTACAGCGCCTCGCCGGCGCCGGCCAGCGCGAGCGGCAGGACCAGCCACATCGCGGACAGCGACGACACCCACGCCTGGTGGCCCTCCTCGCCGTGCGTGCGCACGGTCGCCATGCGGTGGCGCTCGACGGCGGCGGACGCGGCGAGGCTGAGGATTGCAAGCACGTGGCCCGCGCCGATGCGTTGCAGCGGCGTCGGGGTGTGCTCGGTGAGGCGTCGCCAGAGCGGGAGGAGCGCGCGGTCGAGGAGGATGAGGGAGAAGACGATGGAAATGAGGATGACGACGCTCATGGAGCCCGCCGGCACGGTGAAGCGGCCGAGGCCACGGTCCATGGCGAGGGCCTGCAGGACGGTGAAGTTGATCTGCGTGCCGAACGCGACGCTGAGGACGATGGACGCGCTCCAGAGCGGCAGGATGCGGACCACCGCCTTGAAGTCTTCCACTTCCTGCACCGTGCAGATGCGCCACGGCCGGAACACGGACCCATCCGCCGGAACGACATCGCCGTCGGCGATCAGTGCAGCGCGGTTCAGGAAGCTACGATCGGGTGCATATGTCGAAGCAGATAACACTATCGTCAGTTTAGTCAAGCTTTCATATATGTAACTAAATAGTGGTGATATTTTTTTTGAGAGGAAATAGTGGTAGTAATAACTAATAACTAACATAGTAAGGCGACCAATAAGTCAAATTTATAAGAGACAAGTGTATAAAAGTTGTATCAATATATTCGTATTTTAAAACACCATTAGCTTGATGTTGATTTTGTATTAATTTACAATATACTATAGAAAAAATCAAATTAAAAATCTATTTGTATTCTTATTATATTATCTTATTGCCATTATGAACATGAATAAGAATTGGAGATGCTAAATTTCGAGCGTCTGAAAATTGTGTTCATCTCAATGGACCCGACACAAATCCCCCTTCACTGCATGCTAACCACTCCATTTAGCTGCTCTCCGACCACCGCCCGTTACCTGCTCGTCGCTAGAACCATAAGCTAAACCAGAAGCACAAAATGAACACATACGCGGCGGGCTATTTGGTAGAGTTCCGGTGTAACTAAAATAACTTCGGCCGTGTCTCCTCTGATGGAGCCAAAGCAATAGATTCTCCGAGTTGTTTAAAATATATAGAAAAATCAAATGACTATAATATCCTTATTATTTAACTTTTTCTTGTTATTTTTCTTCCTTCCCTTCTCTCTCTACCTTATCGTTTCTTCTACTGCGGTCACCTCCGGATGCAATTCCATCCCACTTCCCGCAATCTATCTTATCATTTCTTCTACCACGCTCACCTCCAGATCCGACTTCACCCCGCCTCCCGCACTCTACCTTATCGTTTCTTCTACCACGGTCACCTGACTCCACACCACCTCCCACACTTGCTCGCCGCCCGCGCTCCTCCAGGCCCGCTGCAAGCCGCTTCGCGTCAGCTGCCGACGGCGCCCACCTCGGCACCTGCCTCCACTACAGTTGCCGACCGCTTCGCTTCCTCGCCCACCGATGGCCTTGGTGCCTAGCACCCACTATCCGCCTCACCGCTCGCTTCGCCACGGGAGCCGTTTGCTGCACACTCATTTGGTAGGGGTCCTGGAGAAGCCGTTGAGGAAGCCAATCAAGGAGCCTTGCCAAAAAGACCCCACGTATTCTCACAAATTATAACCGCACAAAATCTGATGGACATCATAGTGGAACCTTTTTAAGACGAACGAATGTTGGAATATTTGGGCCTAGCCCATGTAAATCCAAATAATTCCTATAAAATCTCAAAGGCCCATTAGTGCATAGGTGCATGGCAACAAGTTAGTCCCACCTTGCTAGTGGAGATGGAGGGAACCTAACTTAAATAGTTGGATGCTCTCCATGCTCTTGCAAGTGTGGGTGAGAGGAAGAAGGAAGAACACACGCGCGCGCTCGCTCGCCTCGCCTCGCCTCGCCTCGCCTCGCCGGGCTCGGGCGAAGGGCGCGCGCACGCGACGTGCACGTGCACGTGAATGGTCCGCCAAAATCCGGGTCCAACCCTTGCGGGCATGCGGCTTCTTTTTGCCGATTGTTCCCCGGCGGCTTCCTTTTTCCACTTTGAATCTGTTACGGATTTCACGCGCGGAATTTTTGGGACTCGTAACCGGCTAGGTTTTTGGGATGCCAAAAACCCTAGCGGTTCTCCTTATAAATACGCACGGGTGCCGGCACAGAAGAAAAAGAGACAGAACCTACAATGCACAATACGCCTCAACCTGCCTGTTGCGCCGCCACGTACACTACTTCATCCCGTTCGTCGGCGTGCACCGGCAATCGGGAGAGCAGGTCTCCAAAACCTCGTCCTCAGCGATCCTGCACTGGGAGAGAGCGAATAAGGTTTTTGGAAAGCGCTCTGCGCGACTGCTCGAACGCTTCCACATCGCCGTCCTCTACGTCCTCGTCACCAAGGCTCGTCTACCTCCTCGTCAGTGGGGTGCAACTCGGCATTGTCAAGCGCGCGGAGGTGCTGATCGTCGCCGTCGTTATCTTTGCCTGGTTATTCCAGTCACACAAGAAATGTACGGTTTTCTGTCCTTAACTATACCTTTCATATCTAGTATGATCTGGTTAGGGTTGATCTTGCTGCTACAATATTTTATCTTAAATTATATTATGAGCATGTTTAGATCTATTCGTTTTCTGTACGCAATTATCGTTATAGTCATGATTTATCTTCGGATTACTTTAAAACTGAAACTCTTACTTATTCCAACATTCCAAAAACCTTATTATAGGAATTTCAGTTTCATGGCTGAATTTGTTGATGCTCTGAGGCCCGAGAAGTTCTCTGGCGGGCACTTTAAGAGATGGCAAACGAGAGTGATTCTGTGGCTCTCTGCCATGAACGTGCTATGGCTGTCCAAGGGCAAACCTGAGGGGCCTCTTACCTCTGAGCAGGAGAAGGCCTTTACTGAGGCTAACACACTTTTTGTGGGCGCTGTGATCGGTACACTTGTAGATCATCTACAGGATGTGTACCTTCATCACACAGACACTAAAAAGTTGTGGGACGCCCTGGAGGCCGATTATGGTGGCACAGATGCTAGCGCTGAGCTGTACATTATGGAGCAGTACCATGACTACAAGATGACCGATGGGAAATCTGTAGTCGTGCAGGCTCATGAGATACAGTGCATGGCCAAGGAGCTTGAGCACCTCAAGATCAACTTACCCGACAAGTTTGTGGCTAGTGGCATCATTGCCAAGTTGCCTCCTTCATGGAGGGATTTCGCTACTACTCTCAAACACAATCAAACACAAGAGGATGGAGATATCAGTGTCTGATCTGATAGCATCCCTTGATGTTGAGGAAAAAGCTCGGGCTAAGGATGGGCGATCTAAGGCTGCTGAGGGCCAGACTAGTGCCAACATAGTGCAAAAGTCTCACGGTAAAGGCAAGGGCAAGGGAAAGAAGACCAAGCTGCAGCCTACCACTACTTTCAAGAAGAAGAAATTTAAGGAAGGTCAAGGCTATTTTGTGTGTGGATCTACCGATCATTGGGCAAAGAAGTGCCCACACCGCAAAGGAAGGAAGCCTTCACCTGAGCAGAAGACTGCGAACACGGTCACCATGGCTGGAGTGGAAACCAGTGGGTATAATTCTATACCTTCGGCTTTTTCAGTATTTCAATCTACTAGTTGGTGGCTTGATACTGGTGCAAATGTTCATGTGTTTCTGATGCTACCTTATTTTCTTCTTACCAGACCGCTTAGGATTCTACCGTGATGATGGGCAATGGGTCGCATGCTACTGTTCGTGGCGTTGGCACGGTCGATCTGAAGCTTACTTCAGGAAAGATCGTGCAGCTGAAGAACGTGCAGCATGTCCCTACTATCGGCAAGAATCTAGTTAGTGGCTCCCTTTTGTGTAGTGATGGTTTTAAAGTAGTGATTGAGTCCAATAAATTTGTCGTGTCTAAGTGTGGACAATTTATTGGTAATAGCCTTGAGTGCGGAGGCTTGTTCCGTTTTTCAATTTTAGACTACTGTAATAAGTCCATGAACTTAATTTCTAATAGTATAAATGAGAGCGATGCATCTGTTTGGCACTCGCATTTATGTCATCTGAATTTTGGTTCTATGTTTTGACTTTCCACCATGAGTTTAATTCTGAATTTTTCCATAGTCAAAGGTTCTAAGTGCCATAGTTGTGTGCAATCTAAGCAACCTCAAAAACCTCACAAGGTAGCAGAGGAGAGGCATTTGGCACCTCTAGAACTCATCCATTGAGATATCTTTGAGATGAATGGCGTGTTAACAGAAGGTGGAAAAAGATATTTCATGACCTTGATTGACGATGCAACTAGATTTTGTTATGTGTACTTGTTGAAAACGAAAGATGAGGCTCTTAACTGCTTTAAAATCTATAAGGCTGAAGTAGAAACCCAACTTGAGAAAAAGATCAAACGACTTAGGTCCGATCGAGGATGTAAATATTTTTCTAACGATTTTGACTTATTCTGTGCGGAACATGGCATTATTCATGAGAGGACGCCTCCCTATTCACCCGAATCAAATGGGGTTGCTAAAAGGAAGAATTGCACGTTGTCTGACTTGGTTAACGCCATGTTAGACATCACTGGATTATCTAAGGTATGGTGGGGGGAGGCAGTATTGACTGCATGTCATGTTTTGAATAGAGTTCCCATGAAGAATAAGGAAAAGACTCCTTACGAGGAGTGGATTGGGAGAAGACCTTCACTCTCTTACTTGCGCACATGGGGTTGTTTGGCCAAGGTGAATGTGCCAATCAACAAGAAGCGCAAGTTGGGACCTAAAACTGTAGATTGTATCTTTTTGGGTTATGCACATCATAGCATTGCTTATAGATTTCTAGTAGTTAAATCTGAGGTGCCTGATATGCATGTAAATTCACTGCTTGAGTCTTGTGATGCTACTTTCTTTGAGAATATTTTTCCTATGAAAGACTCGCATGTTATATCTTCATCACCTCTGAATGAAACAGTGAATACAACTCCGAATCTGTTGAATTTTCTGAGCATGATGAACACACACTTGAATCAAATCATGAGGAGATTCACAGTGATGCTCCTAGGAGGAGCAAGAGGCAAAAGACTAAGTCTTTTGGTAATGATTTCACTATTTATCTCATAGATGATTCTCCCAAAACAATCACTGAGGCATTCTCATCTCCTAATGCGGATGATTGGAAAGAAGCTGTACGTAGCGAGATGGACTCCATTCTCTCCAATGGAACTTGGGAGCTGGTCGAAAGACCGTATGGTTGCAAACCTGTGGGTTGCAAGTGGGTGTTCAAGAAGAAGCTTAAGCCTGATGGTACTATTGTCAAGTACAAGGCTCATCTTGTGGCTAAGGGTTACACCTAGAAAGAAGGCGAAGATTTCTTTGATACTTACTCACCTATTGCGAGATTGACTACTATTCGTGTTCTACTCTCCCTGGTTGCCTTGCATGGTCTTCTCATCCATCAGATGGATGTTAAGATAGCTTTCCTCAATGGAGAGCTGGAAGAGGAAATCTACATAACACAGCCTGATGGTTTTGTAGAAGAGGGTCATGAGGACAAGGTGTGCAAGTTGTATAAATCTTTGTATGGACTGAAGCAAGCACCTAAGCAATGGCATGAGAAATTCAACTCGACACTCATATCAGCAGGCTTTAGTGTCAATGAGGCTGATCGATGTGTGTATTACCGCTATGTGGGGGGTCAAGGAGTTATATTGTGATGACATACTGATCTTTGGCACTAGTCTTGATGTAATCAACGAGGTCAAGATATTCTTGTGTCAAAGTTTTGATATGAAAGATCTTGGTGAGGCTGATGTTATTCTCAACATCAAACTGATCAAGGGAGAGAATGGGATTACCCTTTCACAATCCCATTATGTGGAGAAAATATTGAATCAGTTTGGCTATAAGGATAGCAAATCTAGTCCAACTCCCTATGATCTGAGCTTGATCCTTCGAAAGAACAAAAGAATTGGCAGAGACCAATTGAGATATTCACAGATGATTGGCTCACTAATGTATCTTGCGAGTGTAACGAGGCCTGACATCTCTTTTGCTGTTAGCAAATTGAGCCGGTTTACTAGTAATCCGGAAGATGATCATTGGCGTGTGCTTGAACGCATAATGCACTACTTAGTGGGTACTATGGAATACGGGATTCACTATTCCGGTTTTCCTGCAGTACTGGAAGGATACAGTGATGCTAATTGGATATTGGATCTAGATGAGCTGTATGCCACTAGTGGATATATTTTCACTCTTGGCGGTGCCGCTGTTTCATGGAGATCATGCAAACAGACGATCCTGACGAGGTCTACTATGGAGGCAGAACTCACAGCACTAGATACAGCTACAGTGGAAGCCGATTGGCTTCGTGAGCTCTTGATGGACTTGCCTATTGTTGAGAAACTATTGCCGGCAATAATGCTGAACTGTGACAATCAACCGGTGATTGTCGAAGTAGACAGTTCAAAGGACAATATGAAGTCTTCAAGATATATCAAGAGACGGTTAAAATCAATCAGAAAAATGAGAAACTCCGGAGTTATCACTGTGGTTATGTCCACACTGAGAAAAATCTGGCTGATCCGTTCACCAAGGGGCTGTCACGTAATGTGATAGACAATGCATCCAAGGAAATGGGTTTGAGACCTGTATAAGCTATTCCCTAGTGGTAACCCAACCTATGTGATCGGAGATCCCGTGAATTAGGATCTAGGAAGAACAAGCTAGAGGTTAGCCTGAGAGTAACCTTTTATACTCACTCGAGAAGGACGCAATACTCTCGATTACTGCATGGCAGGTTGGTATTGGTCTTAATGTATTCTGTTGGCTTTAATTAGCAAAGACATTATTCTGCAGAACGTTCTTGAAAGAATACACCTATATGAGCCCGACTGTTGAACGGTCGCAGTCTGTGAGATTCGGGTGATCTCTATTAAGCTCATGAAGAGACCAGGGAGTATGACCTATATGCTCCAACCGCGAAGTAGCCTACTGGAGGTCAAGTATCAGTTTAACTGTAAGTGAAACTTATTTGCACAAAACTTGCAATTCAAGGCTTAGTCCATTGTTCAAGTTGTGAATAAGTGTAATTTGCTGTTCTAGATGGAAGTTCAACTTAACAGTCTCCATTGAAATACTGTTATATCAAACAACAGTGGGTTGAGGCAAAGTCATAATGAGACTTTGACATCTGGTGGAGGATTATTGGAATATTTGGCCTAGCCATGTAATTCCAAATAATTCCTATAAAATTTCAAAGGCCCATTAGTGCATAGGTGCTTGGCAACAAGTTAGTCCCACCTTGCTAGTGGAGGTGGAGGGAACCTAACTTAAAAAGTTGGATGCTCTCCATGCTCTTGCAAGTGTGGGTGAGAGGAAGAAGGAAGAACACACGCGCGCGCTTGCTCGCCTCGCCTCGCCGGGCTTCGGGCGAAGGGCGCGCGCACGCGACGTGCGCGTGAATGGTCCGCCAAAATCTGGGTCCAAACCTTGCGGGCATGCGGCTTCTTTTTGCCGATCAGTTTAAAGAGCTGATTGTTCCCCATGACCGGCTCTCCGGTAAAGAGCCGATCTGTTCTCCGGTCTCGAGCGAAGGGCGCGCAACGTGCGCGTGAAAGGTCCCGAAATCGGCTGAAAGCCGATTGTTCCTCGCCGGCTTGCTTTTTCCACTTTGAATCTGTTACGGATTTCACGCGCGGAATTTTTGGGACTCGTAACCGGCTAGGTTTTTGGGACGCCAAAAACCCTAGCGGTTCTCCTTATAAATACGCACGGGTGCCGACATAGAAGAAAAAGAGACAGAACCTACAACGCACAATACGCCTCAACCTGCCTGTTGCGCCGCCGCGTACGCTACTTCATCCCGTTCGTTGGCGTGCACCGGCGATCAGGAGAGCAGATCTTCGGAATCTCATCCTCAGCGATTCTGCCCTGGGAGAGGGCGAATAAGATTTTTGGGAAGCGCTCCACGCGACTGCTCGAACGCTTCCACATCGCCGTCCTCTACGTCCTCGTCACCACGGCTCGTCTACCTCCTCGTCAGTGGGGCGCGACTCGGCGTCGTCAAGCGCGCAGAGGTGCTGATCGTCGCCGTCGTCATCTTTGCCTGGTTATTCCAGTTACACAAGAAACGTACGGTTTTCTGTCCTTAAATATACCTTTCATACCTATTATGATCTGGTTAGGGTTGATCTTGCTGCTGCAATATTTTATCTTAAATTATATTATGAGCATGTTTAGATCTATTCGTTTTCTGTACGCAATTATCGTCATAGTCATGATTTATCTTCGGATTACATTAAAACCGAAACTCTCATTTATTCCGACAACGAGTACCTCAAATTTAAAGAACAAATAGCAGCATGATCTTCATCAACTTCGCTGGCTAAGCGAGCTGCTGGCACGTGCACCTGCATTCTCGTCTCCTCCATCAAGCGGTGCACGGGGCCACTGAGATTCCACATCCGGTGAAGCCGCACTCTAGTTTAGGAGAATAGTGGCGTAGTCCTAAAAGAGAGTAGTTGCCCATGCAACGCTAGGGGTTCAGAGTTAAGAATCAAAAGAGACAGAGGAGCGCTGAGAGACGTCGGGAAATTGAGGATCGAATCGTTGGCTGTGGACGATGCTCGTTGGGTTTCTACATGTGCTGACTGTGCTATCCTTTCAATTCAACCCAGTAGGGGAGGCTGATCAGCACATGTAGATAACCGCAACAATTGAAAGCGACGTCTTTATTCTTGTCGATGTTCATAGGGTTAGGTACCAGAACTCGGTAGACATATCCTAATTAAGAGATACTAGTACTCGCGGGTGAGTAGGTAGGGTGGCCACCTCACTGTACTCATAAGCAGCGAACCTTACTCTATGTGTCATTGTCCACAACCGATCTGATATTACCTCTATGCACTCTAAGCCCAAGGCCACCAAGATCGCAAATTATACATATATATATATATCAATACGACTTACAATGTGCAAAGTACCATGAGGATTGATCATGACTAAAATATGTTTCTTCATGTTTAATTTGCCCTGCAAGTTTGGGTCTGATGGAGTAATTCCTCTGACATTTCCTCAAACGTGATCTTGGAACAAAGTTTGTTCAAATCTATCGGACAACGATACCAGATTATCAAATCTACCGATATGAATGACGCTAACATCATTCCTCCGTTTTCTCTGGTCACTGATTCTAGTAACGTGCACTACCTTCACTCATATGTATGTCCAATGTATAATAAGTTGATACTGCCAGATATTTTGTGTGGCTTGTTGCTGACATCTTTGACACCCTCGTGCCACTGCAAGGTGGGACCGTGCTGTGGGAGGAGACCGCACCGGGTCAAAGACAAATTTTGTCAAAATTTTGCTTTTTTTTTTGATGAACCATGACGCTTGACCTTACTACACTGAATATGAAAGGCGTGTGGAAGGGCATCGTTTTCTTACCTGAAGCTGTTGCTTGGAGCAGCAAGGCTAGTAGCGCCGCTGACGTCGCCGTCCTTGTCACCGGCACTGCTCCGTCGTCCGTGGTAAAACCTCAGCTCCTCTGACGTCGCCAAGTTGACTTTCCATTTCCTGGCCGCGGCGAGGGCCACCCTCGCGAGCCCCGTGAACGGGCTGCCCCGCGCGCCGGGCCGTCGGTAGTACGGCGTGCCGGCGAGCAGCGCGGCGAGCCCCGCGAAGCTGGCGGCTCCGGAGATGGCGTAGCCGAGCGCCCACGACACGTTGTCCTGGACGTAGACGATGGCGGTGGAGCCGACCACGGAGGAGGCGTAGAAGAAGACGAAGTACCAGTTGAAGAGCACGTCGCGGTCCGCCGCGGCGTCGAACTGGCTCGCGCCCAGGGTCGCCTGGTTGAACCGGGCGCCCCCCGCGCTGACGCACAGCATGAACACCGCGGCGTACAGCGCCGCCATCTGCCCGGTCGAGGTCGGCTCGCACGGGCCGGCGCCGGGATGGCACGCCGCCGGACGGAGGTCGTGCAGGCTCGCCGTGAGGGTGAACATGACCAAGGCCTGCGCGTGCGCAGTTGTTGATTGACCAAAGCTCATTAGATGCCATGTTCGGTATGCGTATCCATTGACCATTGGTACAAGCAGGAAGATAAGAAGTTACAAGTGCCGTACTGACCAGGACAGAGAAAACCATGGACACGGCGACGACAGGGTAGCAGCCAAAGAAGGCGTCGGCGACGATGGCGCCGCCGACAGGGGCCAAGCTGAGGCATCCGAGGGCGATGCTGGAGATCTGCGCCGCGTCGACGCGAGGCACGTTGTACTTCTTCACGAGGTAGACAACAAAGTTGCTCGTCGCGCCACCCCTCGCCACCCCCAGCCCGAGCATCGCCACTGCGAGGAAGGGGAAGGTGATCCATCCCCCCTTGCTCCTGGCACCACTGGGCTGCGGCTGCAGGGACTCGTGATCCACATCGGCGCTGAGGTTACGGCTGGGCAGAGGATGTTGCGACCCGTTCGCTTCCATTCTGCGGCTGTATCTCCTAGGAGTGCTAGCTATTAGCTGCTCGATCGGTACTTGCAAGTTGTAACAGCAAATGGCTGAACTCTAATTCTATATAGGAGCATGGGCGCGGAAGTCAAGACCCTTAGTGCGAGGGACAGTGCCATTGTGGTTTACTGAAGACGACAAGACGAGTTGTAAACGTTGGGAATGGCCCACCTATCCCTTTCGAAGCACGTTCAGCTCAGGCATTCAGCCTAATTTCTTGGACCCGCTGCTGCAGGGTGGCTGTACTTATCTGTCATCACCAGAGCTCGGACAAGAATGTTGCATGGTGCTGATCAGTCAGGGTCGTTACCATTGCTTTGCTATGATCGCGAGACCGCGACCGCCGACCGCCTGAAGAAAGATTGCTTTCAAACAGGTAGCATTTATCCGCAAGCGACGAACGCATGCAAAAGATCTCTTAGGCAATGTTTGGATTAGCTATAGACTATCAAAACCAACAAAAAGGAAAAAAACTCTAGCTCATCCAAATAGCCCAAAATATTGTGTAGATAATAAGAATCCAACAACAGATTCCTATGACCGTATAATCTGGCTCCATCCAGCTAGTACCAGATAATACACCTAGATTTTTAATATCTAACTTTTTAGAATCCTATCCATAATATTTATATAATATATAGCTGATCCAAAATGCCCTAAGTTTGTTGATTGAAAGTGGAATAGATGGAATTCATAGCTGAAATTTCACAAGGGAGACAAAACATACTACTTAATAGAAGGAAGGCAATGCTAAGGGTCTAGAATCTGCTTCAAAATATGTCTGAATTGAATGTCCCTGATACTAATTGGAGGTCTTGACGCCCTAGGTTGTGAGTTCAGTGCTTGAACTGCCCGAGAAATGTCCCAGATATTAGTTGGAGGGATCTTGAACCTGGAACATGACATGGTGGCACACTTGGGTTGGTCTGCTTTAGGATTAGCGACAAGCCAGAGAGAACAACAAGGGAGAGAACATCCTCAAGGACTCTTTTTTTCGCGAACTTGCCTGAGAGGACATGCTCAAAGACCCCTTCTTTTTTTCGCGAACGTGCCTAAGCATGTATTTCATTTTAAAAAAAGCAATACGACCATTACAAATCTTAATAGATAGACGCTATTAAGACGGAAGCTGAGTACCACCAAGCAAATGGCAGGCGATCCAACACCAACAAGAACATCAAGAACAGCGAGGGAGGAGACTCACACGGACCTAGAAACCTAGACACGACCACACAACTGAGCCTGCTAAAAGATACAACAACATCAAGGGTGTGAAGGTCTACAACTCATAGGGAGGAGACTCACACGGACCTAGAAATCTAGACACGATCACACAACTGAGCCTGCTAAAAGATACAACAACATCAAGGGTGCAAAGGTCTACAACTCATCAAAGGTGGCAAAGCATCCACCCGATCAATACAACCAAGGCGGCAAAGCATCCACCCGAAACGATCATCAACCAACACGACAGCGGCAGCAAAGCATCCTCAGAGCATAATGGCGGCAAAGTATCCGCCAGCAAAGAGAGAGGTGGTAAAGCATCCGCTAGACGACGACCAGCGCAACTCAGAAGATGCGGACGAAACAAAGCAAAGACAGGCGTAGAAGCAGAAACTCTCTAAGGAGAGTGGACGACCACTGCCGGGACCCACGTCAAGGGGCAACTGCACGACAATGATTCCACGAACGACATGAGCAGCTGACCTTCCAAGACAACGCCTCAAGGGAGGGAGCGACACCACGACACTGTCGCTGTCCGACTAACATGGTCAGGGCTTTCTGCCGGAAGGCTCACCGGGAAGGAGGGAAGAGGGGGAAAGAATGACGCCTTCAAGAAGGTAAATGGTCCCGAGAGCATCATTGTCATTGGCCCGCAAGCAGGCTCAAGGCTTTTGCCTTCACCCATTCCCTCCCAGAGCCGAAGGAACCACTAGGCACCACTAGAGCGCCACCACTGGGACGAACAACGCCACCATAGCGCATGCGAGCCCGATAGCCGGTACCCCGAAGGCCACCGGAAAGGGGCAACCAGCACTAGGCAGATGCCGAGTGCCCAGATGCCAGCGGAGGAGGGGCGACGGAAGGCTAGAGGGCCGGAGGCCGGCAATCGAGCTGTGGGAGCGCCGGCCCCCCGGCAACCCAAGGCAAAGGAAGGAGCGCCAGCTCCATGCTTCGTTCGGGGATGACGGCCCGCCCCGGGGCAAAAGGCGGCGACAGCAGGCATACGCCCATGCCCACCCTCGCCAGCACAGCCACCAGGAGCGAACGTGAGAGGATGGCCCGCCTCGCCCAAGCGGCGGCGGCGGCGCGACCACGCTAGAGCCACCAGGAGCGCACATGAGAGACGGCCCGCCCTGGGAAGGCGGTGGAGTGGCCACGCTCCCACGCCCACCGGAGCCACCAGGAGCAGCGCCGGCCAGGGGTGGGAGGTCGGCTAGATCCGGGTTGGGGGACCCCGAATCCAGCAAGGTGGAGGCCGGATCTGACCCCGACGGCCGGCGGCGACCATGATCTAGGTTAGGAGGCTAGTGGGAGGGAGGCGGGGGGAGGGAGGGAAGGGAGGGAAGGGCCGTCTGGGCCGGCTTCAGCGCAGCCGTGGGCCACCGCCACCACCCGGCCGGCGGCGGCAGCAACGGCCGGAGGTTACCTAGAGTGGGGGAGCTGGCGGTGGGGCGAGATCGCCCCCTTCTAACCAGAAGCCTTTGAAGTTCACTGGATGTCTATGATGCTGCTTGGTGGTGGGTGGTAGTGTGCCGCCTGTCGCATGCTAACTATTCGTATCTTACTATCTCAAGCGACATCAACTTGGTAGCCCCTCCATTTCAAAATATCGGTCGTTTTAGTTTTACTATGTAAAAAAGAGTAGGTACATAGAGTCGAACAAGAAGATAATAGACATGTAAGTATGCGTTTGCATCTCTGTGTCAGCGATTTGCAGCACAATTGTGATTGATTACATCTGACACTAAGCAGCAACGGGCTGCCGGGCCACTGGAACTCGTCAACCCATCATCAAATTTGGGCCGCCCATCTATGCATACCCCTTCATCACATTATCGCTACTGTCAGATGGGCCGGCTGAGTATATACTCCAAGATGCAAGAAACAGATTTTTCTCCCAAAAAAAAGATGCAAGAACAGATCAATGCCTTCCTCTCACTATCTTACACTACAAGAATTGGCACAATTACTGAGAGGTGGTTTGCAGGTGGCCGACGGGAGTCTTCTTTATTTATGCACCTCGTCAGATTATGTTGGTCGGTGATTCTTCAGAGCCAAATGATATTCACTCAGACCCTGTTTGAATTAATTGGAATCTACTTAATAGAGTAGGCTTATCTTAAATTCATAGGGTGGGAGATGGAAATTGATTCTATAGATCCTCATGTTATATTTCTAATGTACAATTTATAGCACACTCTTCGATTCGCTTCCCTGTAACAGAAGTGTAGTGTAGAACTATCTCTCTCATATGGTCAATAACAATATATAATATATTATACATACAACTATATTAGCTTAATTAATTTATATATAAATTATGATTATTAGAATGGAATTCAATTCCAAGGATCCAAAAGGGAAATGATGTAGTGACACTTAAATACCGTCGGCAATTGGCATGGAAAACATATAGTAAATGCAACACCCTCGGCCACTCAAATCAACCCTAAGCAATTCTATCAAATCTAGCAGTGTTATTACATAGCTGCACTCCATAGCAGCTTCATTACACAAAACATTTCACTATCAGAACAGGGGTGATTTCTGACGCCCGAAAACCATCAGGAATGTATTTCCTGTCGGCCAACCGTCAGGAATCAGCCGACAAGGAACGCCGGTCAGGAAAACCTCCCAACTCCTGTCGCCCGGCCGACAGGGAAACTCCTGACTGTGATGGTCTGACCAGTCAACTCCTGATCCTGGCACTAACACCGTCAGGAAATGCCGACAGGAATTCTCAGATTTCCCCGACGACAAAGCCGTCAGGCTAAAATGGCACAAACCGACAGGAACTGATGGTTTGTGTTCCTGACGGCTTAGGCCGTCAGGACGAAAACAATGCCGCATTTAGTATATAAATGTACTACCAATTTAATTTAGATGTTCACACCATAACACTTATGCATCCAACATGTCACAGTACACATGAATCACATATATAGGTCACCACATTTCAATTAGCACTACCAGATCACATAAATTAAGACATCCAAATGTCCACCACGTCTAGCTAGGACTTTACACAGCAGCATGCATATCCCGCATGTCCAACTCCAACACTTGTACCAGTAGCAAGTCACGATCACAGTCATGAGTCAACTACACAGGATGTCAACTACACAAAAGCAGGAAGTACAGCAGCTGTACTGCTAGCAAATAGAGAGGCCTTTTCACTCTCTAGCTAGCTACATGTTACTAACTATTGCACAAAAGGTTAGCCTTCACAAAAGATGTACGCTGTACCCTTCCCCATTTCTTCATTCCAGATTAGGGTCATCTTCATTGTCACAGTTGCCACTGCCAGAAGCGTCATTGCCGTGGTTCCTGCCAGGAGAACTGTTGTCTGCAGTGCCATTGCCATTGGCAGAACCACCATTTTCAGCATGTGATGACTGAGTAACCTGCAAGGTGATAGGAATCAAAAGGGAGATACAAATCCAGCACACAATGAGAATAGGTCAACATGACATCAGGTTAGTTTTGTAATAGAGCAGAATTAAAACAGTACTATGCAATAGGTCTGAAAAATTCGGCAGGTCAGGTCAGTTGTGGAATTTTGCAGAACTGAAGCAATACCCAATCGGTTTGAAAAATCTTTCACTAGTGATTGACATAAACTGCTAACCCAACATTTATAATACCATTTATTCCAAGTCAGATGCTCTGAGATATGCAGGGATCATATGCCAAAACATAAACAGAACATGATCATAAAAGTGCATGGTAAGGTAGTACACCTGCTCACTTGATTGTGCACATATATTTGCTTCTTGCAGAATGGTGGCGATTTCTTCTGGTACTGGCATGTTCAGCTTGGCATAAAAATCCTACAACATATATAGTGATTAGGAAATGCTTCGAAGAATTATAAGGTGACTACAAAATATGTTGAACTGACTCAATTACCAGCATTTGTTTCATCAAAACAAGTCCAATCTGATAGCCCTTCTCCAAGTGTGCATTCCGCCTCACAAGATATTGGTAAGACCCCGAGCTTGATCGCCTTGTGGAATTGGATGCCCTCGCACTTTCTTTCATATCACATTTCCTTATAGCGCCATTTGCTATTGGCACACGGCCATGAGCCAAGCCATTCCCACTACTTGGTCTACCAATCACAGGTTGGTCTACCACGCTTCCAACCACTATACATCAATCTTTCAGCCATAATTTAGTTTCATTGTTACCAATAACAAAAATTTACAATTAGTGGTTTAATACTACTATTGCCAACCTTATGGAGGCAGCAAAACAAATTGGCAATTACTATTTCCCAAACATTTAGTATGCGCTATGCATAAAGATTTAACAACAAAGAGCAACACTAAAAGCATGGAAATTTAATTGAACAAAATAGCCATGTTTTGTGGTGAAAGCAATCTGATTTTACCTGCTTTGAGATATATGGACACGGTCCTGGTTCCAAATTATGGCAGACCCTGAGGATCCCACACGGATAGCTCCAACTTGTCCTGTGTTTGTAGAACAAATGTTCAGTTTGGGAAAGGTGTGGCTTAATATTAGATCAGTTAACCGCATGGGAAAAGAGTAAATACAAGACAACCAACATATTGGGACTATTGCATAAATGCTATATGCCCAGCAGATCAAGAAACTTGACGCTTATTTTAAAGAAAAAAAGCAGGTTATACATGCCATATTCCTGCTTGGTGAGTAATCCTTCATTGCCACAATGTTGCAGAAGTAGATATAAGGCCAAGAACAAGTAATTGTTGAATTCACAAAGCAACTGCCATAATGTTTCACCTGAGAGTGCAGACAGCAGGGGCAGGCTTCTATGTGGTGCAGACAGTAGCTGAAGGAGACGTCCTTCCTAGGCCTTGTGGATCTCCCCTTGCACCTCTTATCAAAATAGACAGAGTTCATGAGAACATCAAAGTGGCAACACACCGCAATCAAGCAAGAATTTGGCACAGGAACCTCTCTCATTAGACCATTATACTGTTTTCGGAACGGTACTGCATCCTAAATAAAGATCTCAATAAACTAAACATGAGGTCAATCTGAAGAACATTTTAGTGGCTCACTAGATCTACATTAATATTCTCCTAAATAATTTTCACGAAACCTAAAAGCCAACCAAACCATAAAAGATTAAGTTAAAGCAATGAATGGGAGGCACAAATCATTGCCCTTCAACACCTGCAGCGGATGGCTTGTGGAGCAAAAGTGTGGTTCAATTTGACCGGCGCCGCTGGACAAGAGGGCCGCCGGTGGGGGATGGGTGCGTGGGAAGCGAGGAGGTTTCCTGTGGCTTGTAGCGCTGGACGGGAGGCCGGCAGCGTGGACTGGAGGAGACGGCGGCGCTGCACTCGAGAGGCCGGCGGTGCTGGACGGGAGGAACCGGCCGCGCGGTCGGGAGGTGTCGGCGCCGTGCGGAGCGTGGGGGGCTTCAGGCCGGCGCCCCGCATGGGCCTCCGGCCGGCCGTTGAGTGCGGGGGCGGCTGAGTACGGGGGTGGGGTGGCAAAAGAGTGAGTGTTTAGGGTTTTAGGACAAACTGGACCGGGGCCCAGTCGGGCTGGGCACGGGAGAATAGTCCGCCCAGCTTAGGTTTTGGCGTGCTGAGTTTTGCCCCCGTGTTTCCTGAATTCCTGTCGGTTTGTTGTGGCCGTCAGGATTGCCTCGACGATTTCTGACGATTTTAGTCATTCCCGTCGGTAGGATTGACACTGACAGGAATGTGCATCTTAATTCCTGTCGGTTTACCCGCTGCGATAGGAGTTCCTCTGATTTCCTGACAGTTTTTTGGAAGCCGACAGGAATCTCCCCGTTTCTGGTAGTGTTTGTTTAGCATACCCCACAGCGCTAGCATACACCAAGTAACTGGCTAGAGCACAGAGAGCGATGCCTACCCCTGGTCTTGGCATCTTCAGTTACTTCTTGTACTTGTACAACCACGCACACAACACGTAGTGCAGTACCCGAAGTTGACGGCTGCAGCACGGTGAGCAGCCAGTAGAGGTTCTCCAGCTTGGATGCGTTCATGTTGTCCGGCAGCCACGCCGTGACGCGCCGGACTCTGCCAATGAGGGACGTGCTCAGGTAGAGGTAGGACGCTGAGTAAGATGGCCGCACTTCAGGGCGGCAGGATGCGGAGAGAGCACCGTCTCGTCTTGATGTCCCTAGGTCACCTGCCGCACCGTGCAGACGCGCCACGGCCGGGCTAGCAACCCGTCCCCGGCGATGACGACGTCGCCGTCGGTGATCAGTGCAGCGAGGTTCAGGAAGCTACGATGAATCGTGGGTGATGACATGGGCCGTGGTTTTACTGATAGTAAGAGACTAATTGACTATTACAATGCAGTTTTGTTTGTCTTATAGCTTTCCACTGTAACTAGCACTACAGGAAAAACCGAAACTTCCGACGGCTAAACCGTCGGAAGTTACAGCTAAACCGTCGGAAGTTATTTAACTTCCGACGGTTTAGCCCAAGGCCGTCGGAAGTTAGTTGGACGGAAAAAAATCGTCGGAAGTTTTAGACTTCCGACGGCATAGATCAACACCGTCGGAAGTTAATAAACTTCCGACGGCCACGGAAAACCGTCGGAAGTTAGCCCGGCAAACGGCAGCTGACGTCCGTCTGTTAACTTCCGACGGTTTTACGTGGCCGTCGGAAGTTTGAGGGGTTTAACTTCCGACGGGCATAGAGAAACCGTCGGAAGTTAAGCTTATCCCAGCAAACAGATCAACTTCAAACCCTAAAACCAATCTAGAACCAACCACAATCAATATATATAATCAAATTTCATCCACAAACCAACCACAAGCATTATATATAATCAGATTTAATCCACAATTATAATTCACAATCAAAAATTGCACGCAACTACACAATTCATATATCCACATACATAAACTTCAGATGTTCATAATCAAAATTCACAAACTTCATACAAGTATCATATGGAACAAATTCATAGAACAATAATGTTTCACTTAAGTTTGGCCGCCTCCATCACCTGGTTGAATTGATCCGCCACTTCCAATGAATTGATCCGCCCAATTTGATGTTGGATCAACGTGTGAGTCTCCCGGTGCCGCTAGGTTAGGTGGTGGGGTGTGAAAAGGCTATAAAAGATAAATGGACAAGATTAGTTTGAAAGATAACTAATTGGATAATATTTATTTAGAGTGACTATATTTTGCAATGACTATGAACTAACATTTGAATCGTTGACTATCATACCTGAGGTGAAGCTGATGGCCAACCGGCCTGTGCAAAAGGTGGAGGTACCAGTGGTGGCACTTGTATATTCTGTTGCGTCGCTATTTGCTGAAAGATCAAATTTGTCAGCAAGAATGTAGCTTAACCTAAGTTGTAACAATTAAGATTTACCTGCAGTATTGCATTCTGTTGTGCAAGTTGAGCTTGGAACCATTGCTGCTGTAGCTCCTGTTGTCTTACTCTTTCACGCAGCCTTACAACCTCCGCGCTGTCGTCGCCACTACTTGTGCTATGCCTTGCTGACCGCAACGATCCCGTTCTTTGACGCGACGGCACCTGAGTCGAGTCAATGACTTTGTCGAATAATGGATACCTACAAATATTGACCACATATAGCAAATTCGAAATATGTATTTTCGCTTAAATTATAAAATTAGATTGAAATTTAAAGAAATCTAACCGGCCATGAGGTTTTCCACCACCACTACTGTAAACGGCCTCAGGATCAATAGGCGCGTTTCTCCAATCATAACCCTCTCCATGGCGAGCAATCATTTGGTCACCATATGCCGCCTTCAAAGAACAAAATCACACAATTACATAAGAGGTTTCATGATAACTCGATAGTGCTAATTTGGTAAATTTAGATATACCAGACGCTCTGTAGCCGCCTGAGAGCATAACTGATCTGGATTTGTAGGATCACGTCCTCTATGACCTTCAAGGTAGACCTGAATATCACTCGGCGCTACACCAGTGCGAACTTCCTATACATACAACAAAAAACTAAAGAAGCATGCATTGATAAATGAAATTAATAGAATTCATTTTAAAGAGTTCACTTACAATGCGTTTGGCCAATCGGAAGTGCCCATCATCTCCGTAGGTGTGATAGGACTCAGTTCCACGATTTCCTCTATTTCTCTGGGAAATGCTTTTAAACTCATCCATGGTCCAATAGTGACATAAGGCATGATAAGCCTCCTCACGTGTGGCCATCCACGGAATCATTTCCTGCACAACAATGTTTCGTTTCAAGGTAACAAACAGAATCATACTAATTGCAACTTTTAACAGTTTACCTCGCGGTATTGCTCCTCAGTCAAGTAATATTTCCCAGCATCCCGTTTCTTGTCAAATCGCATCCCTTGAGTCCGTTCCAGATAAGAAGCGACAACCTGAATTCTGGCATAAGAAATCATATCTCTAACCACAATGTGTGCGTTATGGTGGAACACACGTCTGGCATGATCATCATAAGCTCCCTCCTCAGGCAACTTGTAGTATTTCTGCAAAAATTTTACACAATCAGTAGCCATCGTATGTAGAAAATTAAATCAATACATAAGAGCAATCGTACCCAAAACTCAGCCCAAACTGCCTTTTGGGTATTGCCGAACGTTATGTTGACACCATATCTATAATGATTCCAAGATGTAGCAGGGATCCGTTCACCAGATACAAGTTCTACCATTCCAGGCCAAAGCATACGGCATATGTTACCTAGAATTTTGTTCACCTGTCTTAGATGACCAACACCTGGGAAATTAGGCTCAAACCAAGACCTACAAGTATATAAAACAATTAGAATCATTTCGGAATAAGGATTACGTACTAAAATATAGAAAAAATATACTCACCCATCTCCATTCGGTGTGATCACGCACTTTTCTTCTTCTCGTGGAGGTTTAGGCGGCGGAATCCAACCAATCTTCGACCGCCGCCTACGTGTCCGACCCTGCCCTCCAGATCCTCCAGCTTCTGACCCTCCAGCCCCAGCCCCAGCCTCTCCAGCTCCTGCCCCTTCATCACCAGCTCCTGTACCCCCATCACCAGCACTAGTCTCTCCAGCTCTTGACCCACCAACTCTTGACCCTTGACCTGCCGACCCTCCACCAGCAGATCCTTCGGACCATCTATCCCAACCACCTAAGTCATTCTCCGGGCCCGCCTCGTCCGACTCCTTGCTACTTGTCTCCTCTTCCGTCTCCTCTTCACTCTACAAAATACATAACATATTGCAGTAATTATATTGAATCTCAAAATTAGAATAAACATATAAACATTACATATATACCTCATCTCTCTGGAACGCAATCTGCCCCTGCATCTCTGGAGGTAAGTGTTCCAGCAATTGTCTACGCCTTGAAGCTCTCGCAGAAGTGCCCGCAAACAGATCGTCATCTTGTCTCTTGGATAGCTTAGTGCTTTTTACGAAACTCTTTGCTAGGTTTTTTATCCTTTTTGACATCCTGTTAACAAAAAGAAGTTAGTACATCAATACAAGTATAATTAATAGTACATATAAAATAAAGGAAACATAAGGTATTTACTTATCAATCATATTCAAAATCAGGATCAAGTTGTTTTGTACGCTTCGAAGGACGCCAAGTAACTTTTTTCTTCCTTGACACTCGTTTTCTTTTTGGAGGAACGTCTACATCATTTTGATCTCCCACTAATGCATCTGGCAACAACTCTGTATCTATGTTGAAAGAGCTCGGGAGTTCATCTTCTTGATAAATCTCTTCAAACCCTTCTTGCAAATTTTTTTGATAATACACCTGATCGTCAGCGATGTGTATCCGTTCACGAGGATTGACCTTGTACACTACCCACCAGTCTTTTAGATCCCTGCATGGGTAAGACATATAATACACCTGATCGACTTGGTGAGCGAGCACAAATTCGTTACACGCACGTGTTCTGTTCTCGTGTCGTACTTCTACCATACCGAATTGATTTTCTCGAGTGCCGTGATAGGGATCAAACCAATCACATTGGAAGAACACTACTTGAAGATTGTTCGGTCCCGTGAAGTCGTAAACAAGTATGTCCTTAACAATTCCATAATAATTAATCCTCCTTTCCCGATCATCCTTTGTCGTACAAACAACTCCAGTATTTGTTGTGGCTACTAAAGGATGAGTAGATTCAAATTTTGTCGAACGAAACCGAAATCCATTGATATCATACCGACCATAGCTTCTAACAGTTACTGTACCAAGCGACATCTGACATAAATCCTTGTGTATGTGGGGTATTCTGTCGCACTGTCAATTATATGACTCAATTAGATATTTGAAACATAGTAAGAAAATATCACAGAAATTATAAATTCTTACGTAATCTCGGAACCAATTAAGAAAATTTGGCTTCCCATCTCTACCATATCGAAGCATGTTTTCATATTGCTTCGAAGAAAATTTACGCCTAGATGACCAAGTGTGCAATTCAAATTCCCTGTTTGTGAAGTAAACGGATGAGATATCGGCCACAATAACTAACAACATAAATTAAGTAAAAATTTAATCTTACTTGAAATATGGAGCCATCTCATCAATATTAGCATACATGTAGAGCAAAGCAGATAAATTTTGTTCACGATCAGGGTCACATCTTGTAGAGGCTCCAACGGTCTTTCCCTTGCACTCGAAAATTGAAAGATCACTGCATCGAACTTCTTCATCTACATGGTAACGCAACTTAGGTGCATTCACATTGTGTTCCTCTGCAAAGTATACACTAGTGAAGGATGATATCTCTTTGTACTTAAATTCTTCCGCAATGCATCCTTCAACTCTTCCTTTATTGCCAACCATTGCACTAAGCTTTTTTAACGCTCTTTCAATATGATACATCCACCTATACTGGACCGGACCAGCTATCTTAGCTTCATATGGAAGGTGGACAAGTAGATGTTGCATTGGATTGAAAAAGCCTGGAGGAAAAACTTTTTCCAACTTGCATAAAAGTATTGGTATCTCTTTCTGCAACTTCTCCATCATCTCTTTCTTGATTTCTTTAGCACAAAGTTGCCGATAGAAGTAGCTTAACTCAGCCAACACTTTCCACACATCATCATGTACAAATCCGCGAAACATAACAGGAAGAAGTCTCTCCATAATTATATGGTAATCATGACTCTTCAACCCATTTATTTTGCCGGTCTTCAAATTCACAGCCCTCCTAAAACCTGCCGCATAACCATCGGGGAACTTCAAATTCTTCAACCACTTCATTACCTCTTTTTTCTGTTTGGATTTCAGACAAAAAGCAGCCCGTGGCTTACCACCACTTTCAGTCAACTCTAGGGACGGTCGATTACAAATCTGTGCCAAGTCCTTTCTGGCCTTTACATTGTCTTTTGTTCTATCAGTGAATTCCATGCATGTACTTATAATGCTTTCACCAACATTACGTTCCTGGTGCATCAAATCGATATTGTGCATTAGAATCAGCGATTTGACGTAAGGAAGGTCCCATAATCCACATATATGAGTCCAGTTGTGCTCAGTTCCAAAACCAACATATCCATTTCCATCTGTATTCATCTTTAAATCTTTCAACATAGCTAGAATCTCTGTTCCACTCATACGCTTCGGTGGCCCCTTCGTGACAATAGTATCCTTCCTGAAAGCGTTCCTCTGAAATCTGAATGGATGATTCTCTGGCAAAAAGCGTCTGTGGCAATCAAAGTAACATATCTTACCACCGAACTCAAGGCGGAAACAGTCCGTATCTTTACCACAGATCGGACAGGTTAAAAGTCCATGACAGCTCCAGCCAGCAAATATACCATATGCCGGGAAATCATGGATCGACCATAGAAATGCAGCTCGAAGGGTAAATCTTTGTTTCTTGTAACAGTCATATGCCTCAACACCTTGCCACAACTTATCTAGATCATCGATTAAAGGTTGCATCATCACATGAAGTCGTGTTCCAGGATGTTCCGGACCAGGAATTACAAGACACAGGAACATATAATCATATTTCATGCAAAGATGTGGTGGAAGGTTGTACGGAATAGCAAATACCGGCCAACAAGAATATGATGATGCAGTCATATTAAAAGGTGAGAAACCATCTGTCACCAAACCAAGCCGAACATTTCTCGCATCACTAGCAAAAGTTGGATCAAAATCATCTAAAGCTTTCCATGCATCAGTATCAGACGGGTGCACCATCAACTCTGGGTTTGCACGCACCCTCTCTTTATGCCATCTCATGTGCTTAGCAGTATTCTTTGATAAAAACAACCGCTTCAACCTAGGCATAAGAGGCATGTAGCGAAGTTGCTTTTGTGCTATCTCTGTAGTCACCTTTTCACCATCTTCATTTACAACCTCCACGAACCTCGATTCTTGACACTTTCGACACTTCTTCAAATCTATATCATTTTTCCAAAACAGCATACAGTTATTTGGACAAACATCAATCTTTTTGTAGTCCATACCAAGCCCAGACAATAATTTCCTTGACTGGTAGACATCTTTAGGCATCTTGTGATTTGCCGGAAGTATATCACCAATCAAATTCAAGATCATATTGTAACAATTGTGAGATAATGTGAATTTGGACTTAATAGCCATGATTCGAGACACGAAAGCAAGGACAGTCACTTTTGTGTGCTCGTGCAACGGCTCTTCTGAAGCTTTAAGGAGCTCGAAAAATTTTTTAGCCTCCGACGTGGGTGGATCCTCAGTCTCGGATGGGAGCTCCATATCTTCCCCTAAATCACGAAGCATCTCATCCATTCTATCATACTCTCCATTATCATTACTTAGAACTTGTGGTGATGTTGCCACTTCTAATGGTATTGGGACTTCTGGTGCATTCTGAGGAGCTAAAGCTTCACCGTGATACACCCACACCTCATAGTTAGGCATGAAACCATACTTTATCAGATGTGAAGACAAAACTTTCCTAGTTTGACAATGGCAAATACGACAACGGCTACATGGGCATCTCACATCATTTCCATTCTTTGACATAGCAAAAGCACGCTTAACAAATTCCTCCGTATTAGCTATCCATTTTTCTGACAAATTAGGCCAATCTTCGTACATCCATCGTCGATCCTCACCCATACTTTAAGTTAAATAATTGCAAAGTTAGAATATAATTATCTTAAACGATTAATTTTAAATTAGATATATCAAAATTATAAAGCTTTAATTACTAAACTAGTGTTTAATCACTATAATATGCATATCAAATATAATATTTTATTTAACTTCCGACGGTGCTGCACTAACCTGGACGGCGGGGAGTCGGGCGGCGACGGGCCGGGCGGAGCGGCCGGGCAGCGGGGGGCCGGGCGGCAGGGGGGCCGGGCGGCGGCGGGGACGGGCGGCAGCGCGGCACGGACGGCGGCGGGGACGGCAGCGCAGCACGGACGGCGGCGCGGCGGCGGGAACGGGCGGCGGCACGGCCGGGCGGTGGCGGCAACGAGCGGCGGCGCAGCACGGACAGCGGCGCTGCGGCGGGAACGGGCGGCGGCATAGCACGGACGGCGGCGCGGCGGGGACGGCAGCGGGGACGGCAGCGCAGCACGGACGGCGGTGCGGCGGCGGGAACGGGCGGCGGCGCGGCGGGGCGGTGGCGGGAACGAGCGGCGGGCGGCACGGACAGCGGCGCGGCGGCGGGAACGGGCGGCGGGCGGCACGGACGGCGGCGCGAACGGGCGGCAATGCGGCAGGGCGGTGGCGCGGACGGGCGGGCGCGGGGCAGCGTGGTGCGGCGCGGCGGCGGCGCGGCGGGCGGCCCGGCGCGGCGCGGGAGGCGGGCGGCCCGGCCGGGGGCGGCGTGGCGCGGGGGCCGGCGCGGACGGGCGGCGGCGCGGGAGGCCGGGCGGCCGCGCGGCCCGGGGGCGGAGGCGGGCGCGGACGGGGGGCGGCGCGGCGGCCCGGGGCGGACGCGGGCGCGGGAGGCGGGCGGGCGCGCGGCCCGGGGCGGAGCCGGCGGCGTGGGGCGGAGGCGGCGGCGGGGACGGGCGGCGGGCGGCGGCGCGGGAGGTGACGAGAATTGGGGAAAAAAGAGAAGGGCACGAGAGATAACGCGAGCCCTAACGGCGTGCCCCTAACTTCCGACGGCCGCGTAGTAAACCGTCGGAAGTTAAGAAGCTTCCGACGGTGCTTCTACTCGGCCGTCGGAAGTTAACTACGGCCCTCGGAAGTTCGTCGTTTTCCTGTAGTGTAGCTATTCCCTCCGTTCAAAAATGTAGATCCTTTTAACCTTCTTAGATTCATAGTATTTGCTAAGTCCGTAAATATAATATATGTCTAGGAATTTAGAAAAGTTAAAACGACCTACATTTTAGAATGGAAAGAATAGATGCTAACATTTCTACTTGTCTTAGATTTAGGGTGTGTTTGGTTGGTCTTTAAACCTTCTTTTGCTTTTGCAAAAGCCAAAAGCCAACCATGGTTTAAATGCCCTAAGTACTTTTGCTAAAAAACAGCTTTCACCATAGTACAAATGCAAAAACATCTTTCCCCTACTTTTAGTGGCTCTTGGGTTAAAAAATTACCCACCTGCCACTAGTTATAAAAAAAGGTTCACTTTTATTCCCCCCTCCTGTCCGACTCCCGTCCCCCGTCCCACCCGCGCCTCCCACCCCGCCCAGCCCCGGTCGGTCGCCGCCCCACCCCGGCGTCGCCCCGCCGCCCCAACACCGCCCCGCCCCGCCCCGCCGCCGCCCTACCCCGCCCTGGCCCGCCCTGCCCTGGTCCGTCACCCCCCCGCCCCACCCTGCCAGCCCCAGCGCTGCCCCGCACCACCCTGCCCCGGCGTCGCCACGTCCCCCCCCCCCCCGGCCCGTCGACGCCCCGCCAGCCCCGGCGCCACCCCGCCCGGATGCTCTCACCCGACCCTGCTGTGCTTGCTCATCTCCTGAACACCGACACAACCTAGCTGCTCCTCCCTGAATAGACAATACAATTAATACTGTGATACGATTATTGCATTTTATTGGTGCTGTAAAGATTCATTAGATTTTAGATATGTTAATGGACCATTAGTGCAAAGTTGATGTACGGATTGGCTGTTAATTTTTATTTTAATTTCTTGTAAATATATTGTATATCTATTCAGGATAAAAAATAAAAAAATTATTGACATCTCCTTGTATTTAGTAAAAAAAATGAGATATTGTCAGTCTCGGGGACACTTCAGACATCTTACCTCTCACCTTAGAGAATCGGCTGAAAATAATCAGAATTGCCAAACACTAAGCTTATGTTGATATATATCATAATTTTATGAGCCATTTATCTTGTGTAATTGCTACAGTTCTATTTATGTGGACCATGTGGATGAAAAACTTAGAAAATTTAATATTTTTCTTTCCAAAAGATACATTTACATGCAAAATAATGAACATACTAGGTTTGTGTTGTCGGTCAAAACTCACCGGCGAGCAGGGACAGGCAACACGAGGAGCCGGGAGGCTCCCGGAACTGCTGGTGGGTCCCGGTCCCTCGGTCAACGGCTCGAGATCCGGCACACGACTTGGCGTCTGGGTTGCTAGGCGTGCCACCTGACCTTATACCTGATCAGGAAGGTGTAGAAGTGATCTATGTTAGTTTTCTGCATGCAGAGACACATGTAAACATTAGTCCGAGCCGTGATCGGCTTATCGGGTGACTCCCGATATCGGCTATAAAGAGCCGATTGTATCTAACATCAGATCGGATCTAAGTATTTGAATAAAATACGCATATCCGATGGTAAATATAAAACTTGCTATGTAATCAATTAGCTAACCTAATCTATGATAGTTAAAACTTCACTGCATAACCGGAACATCCTACACATGATTCAGCCTAACAGATACGAAAGGTAATAGAATAACAAAACAGAGGCCTAAAAACCAACAGAGAGCCGATTTCTGGAACGATCCCTCTTTAAGTTGATACAAAGCACCAAGCGTACTGCCGGAACATTCAACCTATTTGAAGGGCCTAATCATGCAGATATTAAACTAAATCTTCGATAAACAAAGATTAACCATAACAGATTGGATCTACTAAATAAGAACAGAGCAAGGTGCTACCCTTACACCCGAGATCGGGCACGAGGACAGCTAAACGTTTACAGGTAACAAATGATGCACGAAATAAAGCATGGAAGAGCCGATGCTACTCTATAAACGCCAAGATAACTAGTGTTACTCGCCATCAACGACGCTTTAGTATGAGAAACACAAAGGTAGATAGGCAGTAACGATGCTGCCCCGATCACGCGAGTTACCCGAGAAACCCTAGAACAGGGGTGGCGATGCGTCGAGAGTTGTTGTGAATGACTGATTGTTGTTTATTCATAATCCAAGGTACATATTTATAGTCCGGAGACTTGCCTTCCCTAACCAATCCTAACTGACCACGACACGAATCTTGGCTATCTCTATCTAAACTATTTAAACACACATACCTATCTAGATACATGGCCAACCCTGGCCTCAAACGTCCGCGCAGGGGCCGATTCGCAAGCCCACTACGATTATCTTTTGAGTCCATCCTACTTCATGGCCCATCTTTCTGGCCCAGCTAAATTATGGTGATAACACATGCCCCCTGGTTTCGGCAATAATTATTCCAAAACCATTTCTCTTTTTCATCACCTCGCCTCTTCGACTTTCAAAATCCGTACAGGGTGCCTCTTCAACTTCCAGGGGATATGACTGCTCCGCATCAAACTCCTTGGAAACCGTCGCGGTGCCAATTCATATTCCACTCCATCTTTTTAAACTTGCCCCCGGTAGTTTTCTTTCTCTCATCCCCTTCCTTCAGCCATTAGCAACCGCACCTGTTACAACTTTCCTTCTCTCGTAATGGCTTCTTCTTCTTCCTCTGCTTCGTCCGGCATTTCCTTCGAGTCCGAGTCCACCCGAGAAGCTACTCCAGAATATGACCCTATAGCCGCTTATGAGGCCTGCGCTCCTCTGCATTGGGATGTAGAGGAGTGGGACTTCCAGACCTGGTCAGAGGACGATGAATCCCTGACCGATGGTGAAGACCTCCAGCTTCTCCTCGGCGGGGAGCTGGATGAAGATGATGAGGATGACACATCCTGGGAGGAGGACTTCTTCTCCTCGGAGGAAGAAGTTGATTCCTCATCAAGGAGGAAGACTCGGTGGCAAGAGGCTACTGTCTTGGCAGATCGTCAGAGGATAATGATGACGACGATGACGATGAAGAGGACGAAGACAGTAGCGGCTTCAGTAGCGACAGCGGCGACGATGACGGCAGCGACGATGATAGTGATGCCAGCATGGCTCCTCCGATCAAGTGCCGCAGGGTCTCCGGTACCTACTGGTGGTAGATCGTAGAATTAAGCCGATAGATCGGCTCTAGGAGCAATCGGCTCCCCTTTTGTACTCACTTCCCCTTTATAAATAAAATCCTTTATTTTAACTGTAACTTGTCAAGAAGACGATCTCCTGGGAGCCGATGGCAATGCATCGGTTCCTTTCCTTAAAGTGCCGATCCGGATCTTAAGTCGATTCTCAAATCAATTCCATTTTCGCTTAAATTCGGAACCTCCCCAAAACAGATCTTCGAAGATTCTCCAAATCCAAGTTATTCTCCAAAATCCTTTGCTCATAAACCCTAACCGCAAAGACCTGGACCAAAGCCTTAGAGCACAAACTCAAACTTGTGCCACCAAACCTAGATCTAGTTCCTAGGTTCTCGATCTTTGGGATTTGCAATGGCGGGATCTTTGAATGCCGATGTGGGTGTCCTTGGTCTGAAGGTAAAACTCCGACCTTTGCTAATTTAATGCAGCAATTACTAGATCCCTTGCACCATTAAATGATCTTTCTCCGGTTATTTGGCTTTTATGAATTCTTCAGGTTTCAGATATTCTCTTGCCGTATCCTTCTTCCCCCAATTCTTTTTGTCTCGGGCCTCGTTCTTACGAGAAACCCGTAGATCTGATTTCTTGCGAGGCCAATCAAATTCCGTTCGTGAGCCAAAACATAGATTTAGATTCCTGGGCCGACAGCCTACGTGCTAGGCTAAATCCTCCCGAGGGCTGGGTGACTTGGTATAACAGAGTAGCAAAGACCTACCAGCCCACATGGGAGACCATAGGGATAGCCGATGCTCTGTCTCTGTCTCTATCCCCTCTTGAGAAGAACGAGAACCTTCTGAAAACCATCGGCTGCTTTTGGTCCGATGCCTTGAACTGCTTCCTATTTGGTCATGGGCTGATGACTCCAACCCTCCTAGATTTAGTGATGATAACTGGTTTGGACATCTCGTCATCCTGCCCCTCTACCTATAGACTGTCCGAAGTCCCCTTCAAGTTGTCCTCCAAAACAGCGTGCACAAACTGGGGTGCATACCTGAACCAGCACCTAAAAACCAAAGTCCCTATGACTGAGAGGGAACACACAGCCTTCCTAAATCTTTGGTTGGAACACTTCTTATTTTGCGGTCCTTCCCTTACCCCAACCAAGAATTATCTCCCCCTAGCATACGAACTGGCCAAAGGTAACACTATTGGCCTTGGTAAGTTGTTCCTTGGGGAAGTCTATAGATACCTCCACCTAATGTCCTTGAGCCTACTTTCCCAGAAGAAACTTAGGACCGGTGGTCCCTGGTGGTTCATCCAATTGTGGGCTCACCTATACTTTTAGGACTTCATCCCAAACTTCCCTATTTTGGCCGATAACTCCTTTCCAGATCAGAGTGGGAGGCGGATCAGGTGTACCAGCTTCGGCCAGGCTTTGTATAGCCTTCCTGGCGGCAAGTTGAATCCCTCAAATGCTTCAAACTGGTTTAGGATTTTCTACAGGGCCTGAACAACCCTATCTTCCTTCCCTACACTGATTTTGAAATTTTTGAGAACCCAATCACCTTCAGATTGGCTGATTTTGCTGATGATGATGGCACTCGGCATCTGTATTCTGTCATAATTTGCCCTTGCCTCCTTCCAGTCGACATGAGCACCTCCAACCGGATCATCAAGGCAGGATATGAGTTCTATTAGCCGGTCATAGCAGCCCGATAGTTTGGCCTCGGGCAAGTTCCTCCTCACTTCTTCCATCATCATTTGCCAACAAACAGAGCCGATCTACCTGACGTCATCACCACCCAAAGATGCTACAGCCTATTTTCAGATCTTCTCATCCCAATCCCTGTTGACCTATCGTTCACCTCTTTGGTCATCGACTTCGAGAACTAGTGGTCGATGTGGAAGACTCATGTCTTCCGGAAAGCCCTGGGGCCGATGCTGCAGCAGATTCACGCTGAGTATGAAGCCCCTGAGGAAGAGGTATTACCATCAATTCAATGTTTTCCTCCTGACTTCGCTTAATTCCTTCTTTGATTCCATTTGCTCTTTCTGCAGCAGGAAGATGGTCCGGAGCCCAGGAACGATGATGGCTCCACCTTCCAGTTTTCACTGATTGTCCCCCGTGGTCCTTTTTGGCAGAAATGCACCTCCCCTGTCAAAGGCCATTATGCGGATCCAGCCTGGCTCAGCGAAATAAGCTCCCAAGTGGAAGCGGTCCTCTGATATTGCTGCCCCCCGAGCCCAAACTAAGGCGCGGAAGATGATTGTCAGGAAAATTCGGAAGGAAGCTGGGCCATCTTCCACCACTCAAGAAGCTCTGATCGCAAGTCAGGTTTAGATCGCCCCTCTTATAATTAATCCTCTGAACATGTATATTTTGACTTGATTTCTCTTTCCTTTCTTGCAAGCTGATGTCGTAGATATTTCTAGTGGGGAAGAGCCCGCACGCCAAGAAGACCCAACTCTGGAGGCCCTAGAGGATCCTTTGACGATGGTCAATGCCTTAGTCAACCTTCAGGATCCCATCCTGAAGACTCCAGAGAACCCCACAACGCTAGTTGATGCTTCGGTCGGCCTTCAGGGTCTGCAGGAGCTGATTGTTGCCGCGTCGGATGTTGGTCCTTCTCTGCAGGAGCTGATTGTCACCTCGTTGGCTATCAGTCCTCCTCTAGAAGAGGCGCGCCTGCAAGAGCCGATCGTCACTTCATCGGCTGTCACTCCTCCTCCAGAAAGGGTGCATCCTCAGGAGCTGATCATCGCTTCATCGGCTATCACTGCTCCTCCAAAGAGGGTGTGTCTGCAAGAGCTAATTGTCACTTCACCAGTCATTACTCCTCCTCCAGAATAGGTATGTTTTATCATCGAATCATTTGCATCTTCTTTTCCCTGCGCTGTACTAATCTTATGTCTTCTTTTAGGGTTTGAACCTCTTGGAGTTACTTTCATTCGACCCTGCATCCGTCAGCTTGACCATACTAGAAGTCAATGATTATTAGCAAGATT
Organism: Panicum hallii; assembly: GCF_002211085.1. Taxonomy (NCBI): domain Eukaryota; kingdom Viridiplantae; phylum Streptophyta; class Magnoliopsida; order Poales; family Poaceae; genus Panicum; species Panicum hallii. Next base: position 28,175,607 of record NC_038044.1, on the reverse strand, counting down.
CGACCGGTGTTGCCAGCCAATTTCTCCGCATGAAGGGCCTTCTGTCAGCTCCGATTGATGCCTTGGTCCAGGATTCCGACGCAGTGAGGCAGATTATTGAGGAGATCAAGTCTCAACTTCCGAAAGTCCTTCAGATCAAGCTCTGGCCAACCGGGCACCTCCCTTTCTTTCGGGCTAGGGTAGAACAGGCTCGGCGAAGGATTGAAGCTCGTCGCTCTCAAGCCCCCTTGAAGGCCGACATTGCCGAGACGTGCCAATTGCTTAATGAGAAGAAAGTGACTCTGGATGCTAAGACTGATACATCTGTGCACTCTCAAAGGCTTGAACTTCTGGAGAAGGAAATAGAGGACCTCAAGGCTAAGATCTGGGCAACCGAGCAGCGCATCCAGGAAGAGAAGAACCTTATTGCCAGCTCCGAACGAGAAGCAGAAGACTTGACTGCCCAACTGAAGATAGAACTCACAGAGCTGAGCGCTTTGAGTAGGCAGGTGGTGTCGGGAGAGGACAAGGATAATGAAACAGTGATTGCTGAAGCTGATCGCGTCTGTCTTGAGGCCATCGCCACCATTGATGAGTTCCTTCAGTAGACTTCCTTGTAGTCATTCCTTGTAAGATAAACCTGCATGTATCTGTATTAAGATTCTAAAGTTGATGGTTGTACATCGGCTATTCAACCAACTCAATGCGTTGGGTACAAAGTACTTCTCTTTATATATATATGTGTAACACCCTAATATAAATTTCTTACTTTATACTAAATTTAATTGGCTTTCATAAAGTTTCTAAGGCTTTTCTTTATTTAGCTTGCATTTAATTATAATTTAATTCACAAAGAATTAAAATTTTATTTTAGTTCAACATGTTTGTGCATTCATGCTGGTGCATAAATTTTATTTGGTTGAGTGCATAGGGGTTTGAATTCAAATTTGTTAAATTCAAATAGATTTGAGTTTGAAAACTAGGAAAAGAAATAGAAAAGGAATTGGAAAACCTAGAAAATACAAAACCGGAAACCAGCCCCAGCTGGCCCAGCAGCCCAACCCGCAACCCCTTCTTTTTTTCCCCCGCGGCCCACTTTCCTTCCCTCGTGCCGGCCCAATCCGCTTCCGCTCGCCCATCTCCTCCTCCCCGCGCTCAGCCCAGCTTGGCCCGCGCGCTCTCTCTCTCCCTCTAACCGCTTGGCCCCGCTCGTCAGCACCCTTTCCCCCTCTTCTCCTTCTTCCCCGACGCGCAACAGCCGCCCGAGATCTCCGGCGAGCCTCGGCGCCGGGCCCGCACGCCGAGGATACCCCACCGCTCCACAAATAGGATCCCCAACCCCCTGCACCCATATCCCCTACCCTGTGGCCGCCGCCCCAAACCCTAAGCCACTGCCAGTTGCCTCCGCCGCCCTAAGCTCCCTGCTCCACCGTGGACCGGCTGCCCCGCTGCACCCCAGCCTCGGCCAAGCCCCGCAATAGCTCCACCTCACCACCGGGAAGCTTCTCGAGCCCTGCAATCGAGTCCCCGACCCGTGCCTCACCGGAATTCCGCCCGGAAGCTGCCGCAGGTGAGTCGGTCCGCCGTCATAAATCCTCACCACTAGCGTTCCTCCGGCCATGCTGATCGCTTCCCTGGCTTCCCAGCTTGGCGCTGAACCTGCCCGTGGGGATCAAAAGCCCGAAGACGCCCTACATCGACCCCTCCACAAGCTCCACGCCGACCCGCCGCTCGGACCTCGTCGTCGACCACCCTGCGCTGCAGCTCCACCCGAACCAAGTCCTCGGTGAGCATCACGTCTTCCCCCTGGTTCTTTTGCGCTAGATGTTGTAGGCCTTAGCCCATTCCTGCAACCGGAACACCACACGCCAGCAAGCGCAGCCGCACAGACCCGCCTCTGCCGCCGCGCGCGCAACCTCGAGCACCCCCGAGGCCCGCAAGTGCCCTAGGTGGATCACGCGTGTCACGCTGATCACGACAGACCCAAGCCCCGTTTGATTTGACCCCCGGAGCACCGTTTACGGTGAAGTCCGGCGAACCCCGAGCCGCGCCACCACGGGATTTGGTCGCCGGCGTTACAGCGCCGCCACCCTGCGCGCCCAACTGACCCGAGCCGTCCGATCCAGAGCCCGCGATCAAGATTAGATCGCGTACCCTTTCAATCTGAGCCGTGAGATCAGGATCCAACGGATCAGATCCAAGCGTACCGATTCATCTCTCATCAAATCCTAACCGTTAGATCCAGATCCAGCGGACCAGATTCCATCGTTCAGATCGGACCGTCCGAACCCTCCCCCCTCCCGCTGCCAGATCGGACCGTCCGATCCAGATCGGGTCCGAACCGTCCGATCCAGATCTGACGGCCGAGATCAGAAGGTACCGCTTCAACCGTGCGGTTTTGCTGAAGAGCCCCTGAGTTTCCTTGAAATCAACCCGCAGTCCACGTTAGTTCAAAAGTAATTCCAGTTAGGCCCTGGTGTTTACACCGAAGCCCCTGAACTTTCTAGATTTTGGAACCCGCCATCCAACCCCAGTGCTTTTGCATGTTAGACCCTAGATCTGCCCTTTAATTATGTTTAAGTTCCTAGTTTTTTTGCAGAACCCCCGGGAAACTTCAGTTTTCTCGCAGTTAAACCCTAGACCTTGTTTTAGCCCTAGTTTTCGCGTCTTAGCTCCGTTTTGAGTAGTTTTCCCGCCCACGCGACCGTTGTAACGTGTAGAATAGCTTTAGCTCAGTTTTGTGTGCTGTTTTATTGTATTTTTGTACTATTTTTTATCTTTTTCTGCTGTTTGCATATATGTGCATGTGTGGACCATGTTTTGGTGTTGCGATCGTGAGTAGACGTTGAGCCACCAGAGGAGTACCAGGAGCCACCTTCTTCAGACGCGTTTGAGTAGCAGCCAAGAGAGTTTGAGGAAGGCAAGTATAACATGAACATCCTATCACTTTTAAATACAATTTCATACTGCATTTTAATACTGTAGGATTTCCTAGCCACTTTTATCCTTTATATATAAATACCTTGGGTTGCATTTTGGTTAAGTTGTGCTAGGTGCTGCGCTCTCACACATTATGGTCCTTTTTAATTAAATTTGATTAATGGTATGTGCAACTTGATCCTGAGAGTGGCCCTCTGTGCTGTGTGCTTGAGCGGCTCACGTCTCGTTAAAATATGTTTTTATAGAGACATGGTTTAGGGGCCAGCACGGTGCTTAGTGCTTGGTTGGCCATTCTCCATAAGGACCGGTTCATAGAGCGACAACCTAGGACAACCGCGCAACCACAAGACTGGAATGGGACGGTCTTGACTTACTAATTAGGGCATTTTGGTTTGGGAGTAACTTACCTGCGAGGCAAGAGGGGTGGTAAGCTTCAATGGTCCCTGCTCCTCCGGCTTGGTCTGTGTTGTGTGCTTGTACCCCCGTGAGGTGGGCCCCAGTGTCGCCGATCTAGAAACCTTAGTGGTTACATCTTACTAAAGTGGTCCTCTGTAACGGTCTCGTAGTGCGCTTGCTAGTCATCTCACCTAAAGAAGTGTGATGAACAACTAGCGTAGCTCACGACTTGTGGGTAAAGATGTGCAATCTCTCGAGAGTGTAAAACTGGTATACTAGCCGTGCTCACGGTCATGAGCGGCCCAAATCCTCCGTCTGATTAGTGGGGTTTATTTTGGTGGTTTGGCTTGGATTTCAGTAGACTCATGAGTAATTTAAATTAATTATTTCAGTAATTTGGGTTATGGTAATTCATCCACTTGTAGTAAATAGCTTTAATAAAATTTGCCCAGATTAAAAGCTAATGCAGTTGAGTCAGCTAACCATAGAGCCTCATAATTCATGTTATACTTGTTGAGTACAAGTTGTGTACTCACACTTGCCTTCTCTACTCTTCTGTTCCCTTTGGGATATCTTCGACTGCTGCTCAGTACCAGGCGGCGTGGAAGACGACATCAGCGGACTCGACAACTTCTAGGCGTTTGTCTCCCAGCCGACATCCCTGTGGCGCCCTGTTCTTCATGTATTTATTTTACGCTTCCGCACTCCTTGAACCGATTCTTGATTCGGTTGAAATAAAGAATTCATTCACAATTTATACGCTTTTATTTTGTGATATGTGTTGTGATATCTTGATAATTCTATTGTATATATGCGTGACTTGATCCTAGCGCATGTATGATTGCTCGGTTTATGTCCTTGTAAATCGGGTGTGACAATATGTGACAGTTCAAGTACTCGTAAGCTAGGCATATTATTTGTTAGTGTGAAGTATGTGCTTGTTAGTGTAAAGCTTCTGTGTGTTTATGTGAAGCTGTTAAAAACTTAAATGCAAGTATAAGAGGTATTTTTATAATTACGAAAAAACTAGGGTTGTTTTTGCAAAATGTATTTGGATGGGGGACGAGTGGTGGGGGACACGTCGGAACGTACTCCCACTTGGGATTAGGTATACTTAGCCCATAACTAGACCATGAAGGCTTTAATGAGGTTTTAGGTTTTGTCTTAGCTGAAAAGCAATAAAAAGTAGGTCCTTAAATTTATATTTTAGCTTTCAGATTCTAGTTCCTTTAACCATTCTAGGTAAGCACCTATAACTACTCAAGCAAGGTAGAGTCTTTTTAAATCATACCTCAGTATTACTCATCATAAGATGGTGCTTGTTACTCTATGTGGCAGAAGTATTAAGCAGTCTAAATCTCCGTGAGAAACGGACGATTCTGAATCGAATTTTAACCCTTGCAAGGTAAACCTAACTCACACGCTTGAAACACCAACAGGTCGTTCTGAAGCAACCATTTGCCTTTCATTCCGGGTCGTGGAACAATGCCACCACAAGCGACTGTAAGACCATACGCACATCCAATGTGCAGGACATACGTCTACAGCGCGACTGTATGATCATATTCCCGTCTGCTCTGCAGAACATACTCCCACACGTCGGTACATGTAAACATAAAATAAAAGTCGAGTGGTGGGGGACGAGTCCACTTCCCGGGCCGATTGGTTATTAGGCTTACCGCTTACCATATTTCACGGCATGTGGCTAGTACTTTCAAATGCTTAACTGCCACTACCACACACTGTGACCTTAACCAAATTCATCAACACAGACGGGGTATCATTCCTTTCCATGATACTGCACGTAACCCCGTCCATCATCCTTATAGTGATTGCAGGATTGTAAGCAATAAATTCCTATATCGCGCGAGTGACAGGAAATCACTCGACTTCTACCGGTCCTATTAGCAGAGCTTCTATTCGATATGGACTCAGGCACAATACATAGGTTCCTAGGATTTATGCATCTAAGGTTCCATTTCAACTCCTAGACTTAATGCAAGATATACTATTTACGTATAAGATTGCATAAATGTAGTAATTTAAAATACTGGGTTATGCACCGGGGCTTGCCTTTACTGGTGGGGCTGGAGTCAGTGATGTTAGTATTATTATCTTCCGAACTTTGGTTCGGGGTTTCAGATAATCCCTTGGTGACGTTCATTTGATCTTCAGAAACATCCTCTGCAGACTCCTGGGAGATCTTGTAGGTACCGTTTGCGGAAGTAGTCGTATCTACATGCAATGCAACATTACATTCAAAGTGTGCACATAAAACTATCTTAATGCACGATAAAGTTGCAAGCCAACACTCATTTAACATATTACTTATATAACAACCAAAAAGACCTGAAACTAAACTTGGATAGAGCTTGAGGTGGACAACTAACTAAAATCAGCTATTTGTTGAAGATTACAACAGAGCCGATTGGAAACAACAGGGGTTCAGCCGACATAATTGGTAAAGAAGGGAGCTATCTACACAGTTTTAGGAAATCTGCTGATTTCTATTTGGAAGAGAAATCGGCAGGAGCGGTCTCTGTATATGAGCATAAGAGATTAGCCGATTTGAGTTCACCTGGGGTCAAATTGGCTGATATGGATAGGAATGTCAAAGGTACAGTGCTTCAAGGATAGAACAAGGAAGGATCTTGCTGATTGGATCTAGTTATCAGCATGTTTTTGTTTAGCTGATTGGTTGGTGCATTGGCTTGCCTTAGTCGATGAGGGTGCATCAGGTTTAGCCAATTGATGTGCCTTGGTTGTGCCTAACAAAGGCGTGTCGACTGTGCTATCTTACTGATCTAGGGTTGTGTACTTTGGCCCGTGTAGCCGATTGATAGGTGCATCGACTTCCTAATTGATCGACGAAGGTATCGATTATTTTAGCAGAGGGGTGTTTCCTAAAGCAGCTATGTCTTAACTAATCTGTGTGAGTATCGGTGTATCTAGCCGATCGCGTGCGTATCGGCATATCCGATCCATGCTTTAGCAAAATTAGCTAATTAGTGAACATCGGCTGAGCCGATTTGTGTACGTGTACTAGTCGATCTATGAATCGGCATACTAGCCGATGGGTGTCTTACAGACGCGTAGCCAAAGGCATGTAGCCGATAGGGGTGTGTTCTATGGGTGTATAGCTGAGGGGTGTGTGGCCAAATATCTCAGCCGATAAATCGGCCGATAGAAGTGTGCTGACAGAGAGGGGTAACTAAGAATTTTGATACAGAAAGAGGCCCTAAAAGATTGCAAACCAGACAAGGACAAGGTCACGATAGCAGGGCATGAGCACTCGTGTGAAAGGGTTAACTAAACATCATACATGTCTATCACAAAAATATGAGCTAAGACTATAAAACTTATCAATAATGCAAAACGAAAAACATTCCATTTACCAAATATATCATTCACTCTTCTACTGGGCAGTCATTTATCGAGTATAGACTAACTTAATTAGCTACACTAAACAACAGGTTTAACTACGTAAAATAACTTGGGCTGGTTTCATTTTAACCTAATAGATATGGTTTATAAACTATAAATATCTGATCTTAAGATTAAGATCTGATGCTACAAAGATTATAACAAACAGAACAAACGGAATCACAATTACCCTAAAATTTTCAAAACATTTTATGCAGTAAATAAATAAGAATAATTATTGCAAACAGTTAACACCTAGAACATGTTTCATTTTTACAGAATAAACTACTATAGCACTGAGGTTGAAACTTTTATCAGCTATAGATAAAGTTATGTCTAAGCTACTGTAAATTTATCAAGATTTTATATTCACAGAAACTATGCCACAAAAATAAACAAAAACAGCACTAACAGATTAAGAGTTATTTATAACTATAGATATATACAAGATCTTGTTCTAAAATTTTGCGAACAGGTTACACTATTCAAGAGCAACACCTCAAAAGATTTTCATAATTTTTCATAAGCAAGAACTAGCATAAATGAACTATCTTTGAAAACAAACATAAGTCCATAACTTGGTGTATATCCTACTACTAATCCTAATACTTTTACTATGGATTACACATGCAAAAAGGAAGCTAGGGTATAAATGTAAGATACAAACACTATCAGAAGCATCCTTAAATAAAATCTAAACATTTCATCAACATATAACAAAGGTACTCGAATTTCTAAGCAATTGAGCAGTAAAGAACTCGAAACTTTTACACAAAGCTACACATGGGACATACAACCTAAGTTTCAAAATTCAGCTACAACACATGCATATAACATGAGATACAAATAAAACACTCATTTCCTAATATTTAACCTAGATCACAATTCAAATACATTCAGCTCAAGATCACAATATAATACTTGTAGACTTTGACTTAAGGATTCAAACAAAACTGGTTTTGTATTTTTATGAACTTCCTACAAATTTCTATGGAATTTAGAAGTTCACTGATTTGAAAACTAGAGTTGAAACAAAATACTACAGATAGGCCCCTGGGTTTTGCACTAAAGACCCTAAGAAGATTTCGATCTTTGCAATATAGTCCCTGGCCAGATTGAATAGGGGATAGGGGAGGAGGACGGCCGAATTCCGGCAACTTCAGTCGCCGGCGGCGAGGATGAAGGTGCTAGGAAGATCCAGTGGGTCATGGCGAACCTTGGGGTAGCCTTGGTTGGGGAGGAGAACGGGCGGAGGGTGGCTTCCCACGGCAAGCAGAACGGTGGTGAGGAGGAGCTCCGGAACCTCGCCGCCGTTGAGCTCCTCCTCGCCACCGTTCTGCTTGCCGCGGGAAGCCACCCTCCGCCCGTTCTCCTCCCCAACCAAGGCTACCCCAAGGTTTGCCATGACCCACTGGATCTTCCTAGCACCTTCATCCTCGCCGCCGGCGACTGAAGTTGCCGGAATTCGGCCGTCCTCCTCCCCTATCCCCTATTCAATCTGGCCAGGGACTATATTGCAAAGATCGAAATCTTCTTAGGGTCTTTAGTGCAAAACCCAGGGGCCTATCTGTAGTATTTTGTTTCAACTCTAGTTTTCAAATCAGTGAACTTCTAAATTCCATAGAAATTTGTAGGAAAGTCATAAAAATACAAAACCAGTTTTGTTTGAATCCTTAAGTCAAAGTCTACAAGTTTTATATTGTGATCTTGAGCTGAATGTATTTGAATTGTGATCTAGGTTAAATATTAGGAAATGAGTGTGTTATTTGTATCTCATGTTATATGCATGTGTTGTAGCTGAATTTTGAAACTTAGGTTGTATGTCCCATGTGTAGCTTTGTGTAAAAGTTTCGAGTTCTTTACTGCTCAATTGCTTAGAAATTCGAGTACCTTTGTTATATGTTGATGAAATGTTTAGATTTTATTTAAGGATTCTTCTGATAGTGTTTGTATCTTACATTTATACCCTAGCTTCCTTTTTGCATGTGTAATCCATAGTAAAAGTATTAGGATTAGTAGTAAGATATACACCAAGTTATGGACTTATGTTTGTTTTCAAAGATAGTTCATTTATGCTAGTTCTTGCTTATGAAAAATTATGAAAATCTTTTGAGGTGTTGCTCTTGAGTAGTGTAACCTGTTCGCAAAATTTTAGAACAAGATCTTGTAAATATCTACAGTTATAAATAACTCTTAATCTGTTAGTGCTGTTTTTGTTTATTTTTGTAGCATAGTTTCTGTGAATATAAAATCTTGATAAATTTACAGTAGCTTAGACATAACTTTATCTATAGCTGATAAAAGTTTCAACCTCAGTGCTATAGTAGTTTATTCTGTAAAAATGAAACATGTTCTAGGTGTTAACTGTTTGCAATAATTATTCTTATTTATTTACTGCATAAAATGTTTTGAAAATTTTAGGGTAATTTTGATTCCGTTTGTTCTGTTTGTTATAATCTTTGTAGCATCAGATCTTAATCTTAAGATCAGATATTTATAGTTTATAAACCATATCTATTAGGTTAAAATGAAACCAGCCCAAGTTATTTTACGTAGTTAAACCTGTTGTTTAGTGTAGCTAATTAAGTTAGTCTATACTCGATAAATGACTGCCCAGTAGAAGAGTGAATGATATATTTGGTAAATGGAATGTTTTTCGTTTTGCATTATTGATAAGTTTTATAGTCTTAGCTCATATTTTTGTGATAGACATGTATGATGTTTAGTTAACCCTTTCACACAAGTGCTCATGCCCTGCTATTGTGACCTTGTCCTTGTCTGGTTTGCAATCTTTTAGGGCCTCTTTCTGTATCAAAATTCTTAGTTACCTCTCTCTGTCAGCACACTTCTATCGGCTGATTTATCGGCTGAGATATTTGGCCACACACCCCTCAGCTATACACCCATAGAACACACCCCTATCGGCTACATGCCTTTGGCTACGCGTCTGTAAGACACCCATCAGCTAGTATGCCGATTCACAGAACGACTAGTACACGTACACAAATCAGGTTAGCCGATGTTCACTAATTAGCTAATTTTGCTAAAGCATGGATCGGCTATGCCGATACGCACGCGATCGTCTAGATACACCGATACTCACACAGATTAGTTAAGACACAGCTTCTTTAGGAAAGACCCCTCTGCTAAAATAATTAATACCTTCATCGATCAATTAGGAAGTCGATGCACCTATAAATCGGTTACACGGGCCAAAGTACACAACCCTAGATCAGTAAGATAGCACAGTCGACACGCCTCTGTTAGGCACAACCAAGGCACATCAATCGGCTAAACCTGATGCACCCTCATCGACTAAGGCAAGCCAATGCACCAACCAATCAGCTAAACAAAAACATGCTGATAACTAGATCCACTCAGCAAGATCCTTCCTTGTTCTATCCTTGAAGCACTGTACCTTTGACATTCTTATCCATATCAGCAAATTTGACCCCAGGTGAACTCAAATCGGCTAATCTCTTATGCTCATATACAGAGACCGCTCCTGCCGATTTCTCTTCCAAATAGAAATTAGCAGATTTCCAAAAACTATGTAGATAGCTCCCTTCTTTACCAATTCTATCGGCTGAACCCCTGTTGCTTCCAATCGGCTCTGTTGTAATCTTCAACTAATAGCCGATTTTAGTTAGTTGTCCACCTCAAGCTCCATCCAAGTTTAGTTTCAGGTCTTTTTGGTTGTTATATAAGTAATATGTTAAATGAGTGTTGGATTGCAACTTTATCGTGCATTAAGATAGTTTTATGTGCACACTTTGAATGTAATGTTGCATTGCATGTAGATACGACTACTTCCGCAAACGGTACCTACAAGATCTCCCAGGAGTCTGTAGAGGATGTTTCTGAAGATTAAATGAACGTCACCAAGGGATTATTTGAAGCCCCGAACCAAATTTTGGAAGATAATAATACTAACATCCCTGACTCCAGCCCCACCAGTAAAGGCAAGCCCCGTGCATAACCCAGTATTTTAAATTACTACATTTATGCAATCTTATACGTAAATAGTATATCTTGCATTAAGTCTAGGAGTTGAAATGGAACCTTAGATGCATAAATCCTAGGAACCTATGTATTGTGCCTGAGTCCATATCGAATAGATGCTCTGCTAATAGGACCGGTAGAAGTCGAGTGATTTCCTGTCACTCGCGCGATATAGGAATTGATTGCTTACAATCCTGCAATCACTATAAGGATGACGGACGGGGTTACGTGCAGTATCATGGAAAGGAATGATACCCCGTCTGTGTTGATAAATTTGGTTAAGGTCGCAATGTGTGGTAGTGGCAGTTAAGCGTTTTAAAGTACGAGCCACATGCTGTGAAATATGGTAAGCGGTAAGCCTAGTAACCAATCGGCCTGGGAAGTGGACTCGTCCCCCACCACTCGACTTTTATTTTATGTTTATACGTACCGACGTGTGGGAGTATGTTCTGCAGAGCAGATGGGAATATGATCATACAGTCACGCTGTAGACGTATGTCCTGCACATTGGATGTGCGTATGGTCCTACAGTCGCTTGTGGTGGCATTGTTCCACGACCCGGAATGAAAGGCAAACGGTTGCTTCAGAACGACCCGTTGGTGTTCCAAGCGTGTGAGTTAGGTTTACCTTGCAAGGGTTAAAATTCGATTCAGAATCATCCGTTTCTCACGGAAATTGAGACTGCTTAATACTTCTGCGACATAGAGTAACAAGCGCAATCTTATGAATAGTAATACTGAGGTATGCTTTAAAAAGACTCTACCTTGTTTGAGTAGTTATAGGTGCTTACCTAGAATAGTGAAAGGAACTAGAATCTGAAAGCTAAAATATAAAATTAAGGACCTACTTTTTATTGCTTTTCAGCTGAGACAAAACCTAAAACCCCATTAATGCCTTCATGGTCTAGTTATGGGCTAAGTATACCTAATCCTGAGTAAGCCTTGCAATATGATTTTTATTTCAGTTAATGTCCCTGAAGACCCTACCCTTCCCATACCTTGGCCCTATGATCTGCATGATGGTTGGTCCGTGAAATGGGACCCGTCCCCGGCCAACACTGATCATACCGAGTGATGTCATGCCAGGGCTTAGCATGATGTCCGTACTGGCGGCGTGTATAGTTGTCGTATTTTGAATTCCGCTGCCGTGAACTTGAAACTTTAAAACTGGTTTGTAATAATTTCTTTGAGTTTGGAACTTATGCTACTTTTGGAAACTCTTGTAATATGAATGCCTGTGATGTAAAATATGATGGCGATTGTATCTCTGGACTCGCCTTCGTGCGAGGTACCTTGTTTGATCCTACTTTCGGTGGTTTATCGGGACGTTACCCGACAGGCCAAGGGGTTACACCGTTTGAAGTACGATTGGAGCTCTTGAGAGAGAGGACTTGCGTACTTGAGCCGGTGTAATTCAGGTTGGTTCTGCCACACAATATGTGGGCCGACTGCACGTATCGGCCCTCTTTCCCTGTGCCCAGCCTGATGTGTGACATCGGCTTTCACCTGTACGAGTCATCAGGTCCTGTCAGCTCATATCCTAACGCGTAGTGTCGGCTTTCTCTTGTACGGGCCAACTGATCGTATCGGTTCATAGCCTGATGCGTAGCATCGGCTTTATTGCTCATCATTCCACATACTTGGGAAGTACTTCTTGAGATGTTGACCGTTGACCACCACCGGGAACTTGACGCCATCCAACTCCACAAGCATATATGCGTTCCCAGATAGGACTTGGTCAACCCTATAAGGCCCGTGCCAGTTTGGAGACCATTTGCCATACGCTGCATCTTTAGTCCCCAATGGTAGCACCGCTTCCCAAACCAGATCTCCAACTTGGAATTCTTTTTGTTTGACTTTCTTATTGTACGCGCGGGCTACTTTGGCCTTATTTTCTTTGATATTCTCAAGTGACCAAAGTCTGACCTCCGTGAGGTCCTCAACATTATCGTTCATCAGAGTAGCATACTCTTCAACTGTTAAGTCATTTTAGAACTCTATGCGCCTCGAGCCGGCCGTAATTTCCCATGGTAATACAGCCTCCTGTCCGTACACTAGGTGATAAGGAGAAGTTTTTGTTGCTCCATGGCATGAAATACAGTATGCCCACAATGCCTCTGATAAGACCTCATGCCAATGCCTAGAATGTTCATCGATCTTTCTCTTGATCAACTTGATAAGGCTCTGATTGGATGCTTTAGCTTGTCCATTTGCTTGGGCATAATATGGAGATGACCTAATCAGCTGATTCCCATGTCAGTAGCGAACTTCTTGAACTCCTCTGAAATGAAGACCGAACCTCCACCTGTTGTAATGGTCTAAGGAATTCCGAACCTGTAAATGACATGCTCTTTGACAAAATTAATGACATTCTTAGATGCTACCGACTTCATGGGAACTGCCTCCACCCACTTGGTAAAGTAATCTGTGATGGCCAAAATAAACCGGTGGCCTTTGCTGGATGGAGGATTAATTTTCCGATCATGTCCATACCCTAGCCTCTGAACGGCCATGGTTTGATGATAGGGTTCATTACTGATGCTGGTACCATCTGAATCTTCCCGAACCTCTGACATGCCTGAGCATGGTGGGCCAGTAATACCCCGATCGCCTAATCAGCCACTTCATCTTATGAGCCGATTGGTGAGTCCCACACATGCTGTCACACCCGATTTACAAGGACATAAATCGAGCAATCATATATGCGCCAGGATCAAGTCACGCATATATACAACAGAATTATCAAGATATCACAACACATATCTTGAAATAAAAGCGTATATTTGTAAATGAATATCTTTATTACAACTGAATCAAGAATCAGTTCAAGGAGTGCGGAAGCGTAAAATAAATACATGAAGAACAGGGAGCCACAGGGACGTCGGCTGGGAGACAAACGCCTAGTAATCGTCGAGTCCGCTGATGTAATCCTCCACGTTGCCTGGCACTGAGCAGCAGTCGAAGATATCCCAAAGAGAACAGAAGAGTAGAAAAGGCAAGTGTGAGTACACAACTTGTACTCAACAAGTATAACATGAGTCATGAGGCTCTATGGTTGGCTGACTCAACTGCATTAGCTTTTAATCTGGGCAAATTTTATTAAAGCTATTTACTACAAGTAGATGAATTACCATAACCTAAGTTACAGAAATAATTAATTAAAATTACTCATCAGCCTACTGAAATCCAAGCCAAACCACCAAAGATAAACCCCACTAATCAGACGGAGGATCTAGGCTGCTCATTACCGTGAGCACGGCTAGTATACCAGTTTTACACTCTCGAGAGGTTGCACAACTTTACCCACAAGTCGTGAGCTACGCTAGTTGTTCATCACACTTCCTTAGTTGAGATGACTAGCAAGCACACTACGAGACCGTTACAAAGGATCACGTTAGTAAGGTGTAACCGCCAAAGTTTCTGGATCAGCAACGATGGAGCCCACCTTGCGGGGGTACAAGCACACAACACAGACCAAGCCAGAGGAGTAGGGACCATTGAAGCTTACCACTCCTCTTGCCCCGTAGGTAAGTTACTCCCAAACCAAGATGCCCTAATTAGTAAGTCAAGACCATCCCATTCCAGTCTTGCGGTTGCGCGGTTGTCCCAGGTTGTCGCTCTATGAACCGGTCCTTATGGAGAGTGGCCAACCAAGCACTAAGAACCGTGCTGGCCCACTAAACCAAGTTTCTATAAAAACATATTTTAACGAGTCGTGAGCCGCTCAAGCACACAGCACAGAGGGCCACTCTCAGAATCAAGTTGCATATATCATTAATCAAATTTAATTAAAAAGGACCAATGTATGAGAGCGCAACACCTACCACAACTAACCAAATGCAATCCAAGGTATTTATATAAAGGATAAAGGTGGCTAGGAAATCGTTATAGGCATAGAGTATTAAAATGCAGTATGAAATTGTATTTAAAAGTGATAGGATATTCATGTTATACTTGCCTTCCTCAAACTCTCCTGGCTGCTGCTCAAACGCGTCTGAAGAAGGTGGCTCCTGGTACTCCTCCGGTGGCTCAATGTCTACTCACGATCATAACGTCCAAGCATGGTCCACACAGGCACATACATGCAAACAAGGGCAAAAGATAAGAAACAGTACAACAATACAATAAAATAGCACACAAAACTGAGCTAAGGCTATCCTACGCATTACAACGATCGCGTGGGCGCAGAAACCACTCAAAACGGAGCTAAGACGCATAAACTAGGGCTAAAACAAGATCTCAGGACTTAACTATGAGAAAAAAGGAAGTTCCAGGGGGTTCTGCGCGAAAACTAGGGACTTATACACAATTAAACTATAGACGCAGGTTCTATTATGCAAAAACTACCAGGCTGGACGGTGGACCCAAAATCTAGAAATCTCAGGGGCTTTGGTGCAAAAATAGGGGCTCAACTGGAATTACTTTTGAACGGGGGTGGACTGCAGGTTGATTCCAAAGAAACTCAGGGGCTCTTTCACAAAAGCGCTGGGGCGAACCGGTACGCTTGGATCTGATCCGTTGGATCCCGATCTCGCGGCTCACATCTAAACGATCTGCGATCTAATCGTGGGCGTTGGCTCTGGATCCTACGGCTCGGGTCAGCTGGGCGCACGGGGCGGCGGCGCTGCAATGCCGGCGACCAAATCCTGCGGTGGCGCGGCTCGGGGTTCGCCAGACTTCAGTGTAAATGGTGCTCCGGGGGTCAATAAGGCTCGGGTTTGCGTCAAGGAGGGTCAGCGCGACATGGGTAATCCACCTAGGGCACCTGCGGCCTCAGGGTTGCTCGGGGACGCGGTTGCGATGGCGGAGGCGGGTCTGTGCGGCGGCGCTCGCCGGTGTGCGGCGTTCCGGCCTGAGCAAGGGCTAAGGTCTACGACATATAGCGCCAAAAGGACCAGGGGGACACGCTGATGCTCACCGAGGGCTTGGTCCGGGCTGGATGGCCGTGCAGGGGAAGGTTGATGCAGGGCGCCTCCGGGCTTCTGATCCCCACGGGTCAGCTCGTGGTGTTCCTGCGGAGGTGCTACGGGGGTCAAGACGGTCGGGGAAGCACCAGCGGCGGGGAATTGAGGTGGCGGAGCATCTCACTGATGGTGGTCCTTGGTGCAATTCCGGCCATTGCACGGGCCGGGGTTGCGGGTGAAGGCCTCGGGGAGCTTCCTGGCACCCAGGCGGAGGCTAGGGTTCGGGTTGGCCGAGGCTGGGGTGCGGTGGAGCGGCCGGTCCACGGCGAGGCAGGGGCTTTGCGCGGCGGAGCGAGAGGGCGGTGACGCTAGGGTTCGGGTGGCGGCCGTAGGTCTTGGGGTTAGGGTCCCAGGGGGTCGAGGATCCTATTTGTAGGGCGGCGGGGCGTCCTCGGCATGCGGGCCCGACGTGAGGGCTCACCGGAGATCTCGGGGACTCGGGCGTGGCCGGTGATGCGGGGGAAGAAGAAAGGAAGGGGGAAAGGGGGCGCCGACAGGTGAGGTCGACCTGTCAGAGAGAAGGAGGGAGAGAGAGCGGGCTGGGTTGAGGAAAGGCGTGGGGGAACTGGGCTGCGCGAGATGGGCCGAGCGCGAGGGAGGAAAGGAGCTGGGCTGAGCGCGGGAGGAGGAAAAGGAAGACAGGCCGGGCTGGGCTAGTAGCTGGGTTAGCTTTCCTATTTCCTTTTCTTTTTCTAGACCTTTTGAAAATCAAATCTATTTGAATTCAAATGGATTTTTGAATTCAAACCCTATACACCCATTCAAATAAAACATATGCACCAGCATGAATGCGCAATCATGTTGACCCTAAAATAAATTTTAATTCTTTGTGGAGTTTGATTAAATTATATGCAAGCTAGGCAAAATAAATCCTTAGAAAATTAGTGGAGCCAAATTAAATCCATTGTAAATCTCGGAATTTTACATTAGGGTGTTACATGTGCCTTCATGGACCTCGTGTAAGAGCCGATTGGATTCAATCGGCCCCAAGCATTTGAGCAACAAACCTTCCAAAGTCCTATAGAACATGTCATCTCCTATCAGGATGTACCTCATGGCCTTGTAACGTATTCTCTTGGGTGCCCCTCGAGCCGAATCCTTCAAGTAATTGAAGATATCGGCTCTCCAATCTCCTTGGTCTAGTAGGTGTACCTGAAGATCGGCTCTGTCCGCCATAGCCTTGTATCCTAAAGCCATCTGTGCCAGATCATTGGCCTCTGAATTTTGTGTCCTAGGTATCCAATAGAAATTTATGTACCTAAATTGAGCCATCAGCTCTTGACATTGTACCCATAATGGGAAGAGCGACTCGCTCTCACACCTGTATTCCTCTGTGAGCTGAGAGATCACCAATTTTGAATCCCCGAAAATTTCCACTGCTTCAGCTCCGGCCTCAAGAAGCAACTCCATACCCTTACGCACTGCTTCATATTCCGCCAGATTATTGGTGCAAGCGGTAGGTAATCTGATTGAAAAAGAATATGTTGCCCCCGAGGCGACACAAATAGGATACCTATGCTACATCCATCTCCACAAGCCGATCCGTCGAAGTACATGGCCCATGCGTGTACGGAGAGTGCTGCTATGTCAGTATTGATCCTTTCTACAATGAGATCCGCCAGTGCTTGCCCTTTGACCGCTTTTGCGGGTTGGTATCGGATATCAAACTCTGACAATGCAAACATCCACTTGCCAAGTCGGCCTTTCAACACATGAGCCGATAGTATGTGCTTAACGACATCCGATTTGCAGATGACAATTGTCTCGGCAGATAACAGGATATGACGAAGCTTTGTGCATGTAAAGAACAGACAAAGACATAACTTTTAAATATCAGGGTACCTTGTCTCCGCATCTAGCATTCTTCTGCTGAGGTAGAATACAACCCTTTCTTTGTCGTCATGCACTTGTATCACTACTGAAGCGATGGAGGTGTCACCTACTGATAAGTACACGTAGAATGGTTTATCTTGTTGGGGTGGAACTAACACGGGTGGTTTTGACAGATACTCCTTGATCTCTTCAAATGCCCGTTGCTGCTCTTCCCCCCAGCGAAACTCATCATTGGCTTTAATTTTCACCAACTCCATAAAGGCTCAATCCTCCAATGAGCTGCTGGAGCTCCCTCTTTGTAGTAGGTGGCACCATGGTTATCACAACTTCTTGACTCTTTAGGCCGATCTTGATTCCTCTTTCATGAACCAAGAAACCCAGAAATTGACCGCCGATACGCTGAAAGCGCATTTCTTCGGATTCATCCTAAGCCTGAACCTTCTGGTTCATTCCAGAATGTGCCGCAGATCCCCCAAGTGCCCTTCGACCGACGCAGACTTCACCACAACATCGTCAATATAAATCTCCACCAACTTGCCGATTAGGTCATGAAAAATGTAGTTCATGGCACGTTGATAAGTAGCGCCAGCATTCTTCAACCCGAAAGTCATAACCACATATTCGAACAGTCCTACCGTCCCAGGCACTCTGAACGCAGTCTTGTTTATATCCTCCGGAGCTATGAAGATCTGGTTATAGCCGGCGTTGCCACCATGAAACTCAAGATCTTATGACCAGCAGCCGCGTTGATCAATGTCTCTGCGACAGGCATCGGGTATTCATCCTTTGGAGTAGCCCTATTGAGGTCTCTGAAGTCCACACAGACTCACTATCGGCCATCTTTCTTTTGCACAGGTACGACACTTAAAATCCACTCGGCATACCTGCAGAGCCTGATAAATCCTGCTTCTAGCATTTTCTCCACCTCTTTCTTGACCTCCACCAAGACTTCAGCCTTCATTTGTTGCGCTCGTTGCTGAAATGGCCGAAATCTCTTCTTGAGAGGGAGCCGATGCTCGACTATGCTCCTGTCCAACCTAGGCATTTCCATACTCCTTTAGCAAAGCTATCATCAGTTCTCGTAGACACGGGCATAACTTTTTGCTCACAAATGTTGGTCGTGGCTTATCCCCAGGACCAATCTCCACTTCTTCGAGCTCATCAGCTGATGTAAACCCGTATCCTAATTTTCCATCATCTGTTAAGTCAACGCTGCAGATGGATAGAGAAGATAATAAAAAGAATTTTGGCCGATCGTTGAGATCGGCCGCTTCATATCCTTCATTGATCTTTGAAATTTTACAATTGAAGTATGGCCGGCTGCTAGAGCGGGCCTTCCTGTAACTACTATGATCATGTAAAACACTTGCCATCAAAAATTTACATTTTATTTTTTGGGGCCGATTGCAGGGATCGGCCTTGCCGAGTACGTCAGAGCAGCTCGTTCTTTGTGACTTATCTACTCTGTAAGGCCAGTGGATAAGACCCGCCTCACCCTATTTTTTGTAGCTTCAATGCAGTCGTAGTCTTCCAGACTGATCCCTGAGATCGGCTCTTGATCTTCTGCGTCCCAGATGCTCATGGCAGCATGTGAAATCTCGATCGAGTCATCTGCATGAACCACCTCTACCTCATCTCCATCCCACTGAATTAGATATTGATGCATTGTGGAAGGGATGCAGCAGTTGGCATGGATCCAATCCCTACCAAGTAGGACATAGTATGTGCTCTTGTGGTTGATGATGAAGAAAGAGGTTGGGATAGTCTTGTTTCCAATGGTTAGATCCACACTAAGGACGCCTTGTGCCTCTGATGTTTGGCCATTGAAGTCGCTCAGCGTGACGTTGGTCTTCATCAGATCTACAGTGGACCGCCCCAATCGACGCAGCACTGAGTACGACATTATGTTAACTGCCACTCCTGTGTCGACCAACATCTTGTTGATAGGCTGGCAGTTTATGTAACCCTTGAGATATAAAGCCTTCAAATGCTTGTAGTTCTTTGCTAGGGGCTTCTCAAATATTACTTGCCGTGGCCCCAAGTCAAGCTGCGCTACCGATAACTCTTCACGGCCTCGAGCGTGGAACTCCGCGGGGAGTACAAACACCATATGTGCATCAGCCGATGTCTTCGCATCGGCTCTTGTCGATTTTGGCTACCAATCCTTCCTAGGAGGGCGCGACTCCCTTTTCTGCGTGTAGTGGACTTTGTCTGCCAAATCCGGGCGCGCCTTCCTCAGCATCTCAAGATATCTGGCCTCAGCTTCCTCTAGGCTGCGCAGCCGCTGTACCCTGGGTTTCTGGGAACGGTTAAGTCCACAGGGCACCAGCACGGCCCGTGATACTTGTCCTCTTCTTCTTCAAAGTCCACCCTTCTTCGTGGTGGTTGAATCTATTCTTGCTGGGACGGCACAGGTCCCGAACATCGAAAAACTGAGACCCGTTCTGCATCACGCTTTCAGGATCTGCACTCCAGGCAATCCTTAGTAGTAGGCAATCGGCTCATACCAGAGTCCCAGCAATACTTGAAGAACGGGCAATGCCAATGATCATGCGTGTCTTTCCGCTTCTTCAAACTTTTCTCAGTACGGTGTTCATACTCTATCTCCTCCGACTTGCGTAGGAGACGTTGCTGTTACTGGTACTCATATTTTTTGATTAGATCGGAAGAAGCTAGCCGCTGATTCCTAACATGCCTTAATTGTTCTTCCGTGATATATCCCTTTTCCCCTTTTTGGGGCCGATCGCAAGGATCGGCCTCTTCATTCCTGGTTCGGCGGCGTGGTGCAAGCCCTGCCATGTTAATGCCGAGCGCGAAATCTAATTGTTGCCTCCCAAACTGGTCACAACCTTCCACCATATTCACACTTGGGAAAGGCTGGGTATCAACCTTCATGGCAGTTTGACCCAAAATCAATCGGCCTTGCTCGATAGCCGATTGGATCTGCCGTCGGAGTTCCTTGCAGTTGCTCATGTTGTGAGTGAAAGAGTGATGCCACTTGCAATATGATCTCCCCTACAGCTCCTGTGCTGTGGGAAACTTGCAGCCTTCAGGTAACTTCAACTGCTTCTCCTTCAATAACAGATCAAATATCTGTTCAACTTTACTCACGTCGAAGTCAAAACCTTTTGCAGGTCCCTGTTGTTTCACCCACTTACATGACACGGGATTTCCCCCCCGAGTCCATTCTGCAACTGCTACTTCCTGGTCATCCCCACAATCCTCAGCGTCTTCTGTGTCGATCAATGTTACTTGACGCTTGAACCTGTCCTAGTATAATTCTGGGTGGCGCTGCTCATATGTTGTTAACTTTTGCACCAAGTGCGCCAAAGAACTGAATTCCAATTGGAAAGCCATATCCTTGATCGGCTTTAGCAGTCCCAAGGATGCCAACTCGACTGCATCTTTCTCTGAAATACGGGTCGAGTAGCATCGGTTCTTTACCTCTCTGAAGCGTTGGATATATTCCGCCACGGTTTCCCCACACTTTGCCGTACTTGTGCCAAGTCAGCAATTCCTACCTCTGCAGCTTCCTAGTGATATTAAATATGAAACTGCTCCTCCAGCTGCTTCTAGGTGCGGGTCGAATCAGGGCCTAATGATATATACCATCCAAAGGCCGCCCCTGTGAGAGACTGCGAGAAAAACCTTACTTCGCAAGGGATCCGATACCGAGATCATTCCTAATTGCACCAAGTATCGGCTCACGTGCTCGATGGAGCTAGATCCTTCAGCTCCACTGAACTTGGTGAACTCAGGGAGCCGATACTTGGGCGGCAGGGGAATTAGTTCATAGTCACTGGGAAACAGCTTAATATAGCCGATCGGCCTCCTCTTTGGTAGAATGCCAAATTGATCTCTTAGGATGGTACTGATCGGGTCTACCGTCTGCGCTCATGGGGCCGAGTGCGTATTGTCATGACTCAGCCTGATCGCATAAGGAGGTAGCCACGCTTGTTTATCAGCATCTGCCCTGGAAACTCCTCCAGCCGCCCTCTGCACTGAATGTATCGGATTATTGCTATCCGGTATATAAGCACACATATACCCATGCGGGATCTCCTTGGGCGGCTCGCTGAAGAACTGGTGATCCACAGGGTCACCTCCCACCTTGTAGACAACGTAGGCTGGGGAGCCATGTGACTCCGGAGCCGCGAGCGCATAAGGTAGTGGTGGCTTAGCCTGGAATGGCAATTCTCCCTTATGACTCCCCAAGGTAGGTCCAGTTCGAGAGTATTGATGCTTCATGATCTCCTGGACCACGCGCAACACAACACGCTCGAAAGCATTCACCAAGCTCTCGGAGTGTCGGTTCAGTGAGTGGGCTACCATGTAGTTTACTTTCAGGCACAGAGCTCTGGTACGATCTTCTGAAGGGGTGGACAGATCCACGTCATCAAGAGCGCCTTCAGGTGAAAACCCTTTCCACCTAACACTGTGATGGTGGGTCTTCTCGAAAGAGCTGATGAGATCGGCTTTGAACAGAGCCTTGATCTCATCATATTTCTACTTGTGCTCAGCAAGCAGCTCCTCGTACGTGATCGGATCGTCCCTCGTCATCCCATCAGCAGAAGTCGATGTAGTTGATGAAGATGGTCCCACCGGGTGTGCCAGAATGTGTTGTCGGTCAAAACCCACCGGCGAGCAGCGACAGGCAACACGAGGAGCCGGGAGGCTCTCGGGACTGCTGGTGGGCCCCGGTCCCTCAGTCAATGGCCCGAGATCCGGCACACGACCTGGCGTCTGGGTTGCTAGGTGTGCCACCTGACCTAGTACGTGATCAGGAAGGTGCAGAAATGATCTATGTTAGTTTCCTGCATGCACAGACACATGTAAATATTAGTCCGAGCCGTGATCGGCTCATCAGGTGACTCCCGATATCGGCTGTAAAGAGCCGATTGTATCTAACATCAGATCGGATCTAAAATACACATATCCGATGGTAAATATAAAACTTGCTCTATAATCAATTAGTTAACCCAATCTACAACGGTTAAAGCTTTCACTGCATAACCGGAATATCCTACACGTGATTGAGCCTAACAGATACGAAAGGTAACAGAATAGCAACCTAAACAGAGGCCTAAAAACCAACGGAGAGCTGATTCCCGGAATGATCCCTCTTTAAGTTGATACAAAGCACCAAGCGTACTGCCGGAACATTCAACTCGTTTGAAGGGCCTAATCATGTAGATATTAAACTAAATCTTCGATGAACAAAGACTAACCATAACAGATTGGATCTACTAAACAAGAATAGAGCAAGGTGCTGCCCTTACACCCGAGATCGGGCATGAGGATAGCTAAACTTTTACAGGTAACAAACGATGCACGAATAAAAAATGGAAGAGCCGATGCTACTCTATAAACACCAAGATAACTAGTGTTACTCACCATCAACAATACTTTAGTACGAGAAACATAAAGGTAAATAGGCAGGAATGATGCTGCCCTGATCACGTGAGGCGTGATCGGGGCTGCATGACACTTACCCGAGAAACCCTAGAATAGGGGTGGAGATGCGCCGAGAGTTGTTGTGAATGATTGATTGTTGTTTATTCATAATCCAAGGTACATATTTATAGTCCGGAGACTTGCCTTCCCTAACCAATCCTAACTAACTACGACACGAATCTTGGCTATCTCTATCTAAACTATTTAAATACACATACCTATCTAGATACATGGCCAACCCTACCCTCAAACACCCGCGCAGGGGCCAATTCGCAAGCCCACTATGATTATCTTTTAAGTCCATCCTGCTTCGCGGCCCACCTTTCTGGCTCAGCTAAATTATGGTGATAACAGTTTGTACGAGTATTTTGGTATATAGGCAGTCCCACAAAACTTAGGGGTATTACAGGTATTTTACCCACAGCACACAGTTTCCCACAGCTCACAACTGCTCTAACCAAATGGTCTTCTGCTTTTCCCACAACAGTTTTTTTCACAGCAGGTTTTCCACAGCCCACAGCTCACAGCAGCTTTTACAAAAAGCCACAGCCCAACCAAACACACCCTTAGTCCCACATCAGAAATGGTGGGGGAGCACAACATATAAGGTGGGGCAGTTCTCATCCATCAGTCTAGTCTTTTGGGTTGAGTTAGACCCGATGCCTTGGTTGTTGTGGGATTCGGTGGACTTGGGTTTAGTAGGGCGCTGGCTCGTGGGTACAGTGGGCTGGGCCGGATTCCACTGCACACTGACAAATATCTAATACAAGATTTATCTAAAATGTAATCAATGTAATCCTATCATTAGAGCTAAAGGTTGGAAAATCTAGAATATCTCTATGGTCAAAAGGTGACGGGGTGAACGTCTCCGGAAGGTCATAAGGGTTGTGCGTGACTGGGGAGTTGAACTTGGTGCCTAGTAGAACATCTTCAGAAGATCACATTGGTTGTTTGTGATGCAAGAGTTGGGCCGGATATGTGATATGGGAGATTGTTAGAGCACAACATATAAGGTGGGGCAACCCATACCTATCAGGCTAGTCTATTGGGTTGAGTTAGGCCCGATGCCTTGGTGGACCTTGGCCTAGTAGGGCGCCGGCTCGTGGGTATAGCCAGTGGCAGAGGATGAAATAAAATTGAGGTATGGGAAAGTCAATAGACAAAAAAATATTCAAATATATAGTCAAACACCACCAATTCACCAACGCTTATAAGAAAGTAAATACAATGAATTTTGGGTCAAATTGGCATGTAAAAAGTTGCAAGTTCATCTTTCCCTTCAGATACATCTTAGCTTTATCCTAATGTCCTGAGCTCTTGATCGTTACTTCCCTCCTCCCTCCCTTCCAAGTTAACACATAAAAGAGGGAAAATCTTCCACGATCTTAAATTAACAAAACTATGAAACACATCATGACTGATTTCCCCTTACCTGTTACTAAGCAGGTTTGCTTGGACCATGCATTGAACCTGCACTGCATGCATGACCGTCCACGCCGACGGCCGGCAATGGCGACGCGGTGCTTGCATGCGGTGTGCCCGCTGCCTGTGCAACTACGCTTGTCCGCTGGCCGCTGCCTCCTCCGCATCTGCCGGTTGCATTGCTTCGCATGCAATTCACTTCGTATGGTAGTCCCTAGTTCTCGTTTTAGTCGTGAGATGGGTCAGTGGGGCTGTGGCCCAGTATGGCGTTGCATCTTTGTAGGTGTTTAGCTGCCAAGCCTACCGAGAGATACCTCCGAGGTAGTAGATTTGTAGATAGGGTGTCGCCGAGATTAGGAACTCAAAGGTGCAAGCAACACAAGGTTTAGACAGGTTCGAGCCGCGCTGTGCGTAATACCTTATATTTTGTATGGTGGTTTGTATTGCCTTGGATTGATTATTTTTTTGAAGGGGGTCCCTGCCCGCCCTTATATAGTCTGGGGGACAGGGTTACAAGAAATCCTAGACCAATACCAGCTTAGGAGTCCTACTCGAGTACTACTCGGGTAGTTTCCTTCTGTACCGACTAGACCTACTCCTACTCACATGTGTGTACATTAGAATAGATATAAGATATGGGACATGCCCCCATCCCTTATCCTAGAATATTCTATGCCATGTGCGCGGTTCCATGGCCGCAGGTCTAACAGGCCCCCGAGCTCTTCGTAGCCAAGTACTGCAATCTCTCGAGTACTTCTGAAAGCGTCTTTGAGTTGTTCTAAAACTCCATCTTGGAAGTGTCTTCCGAGTACTTCCTTGGCTGCCCTGAGGCTGTGAGGTACTCATGCCCCGTGTAGTTTTAAGTCTTCTTTTATATGGGATGCGATGAAAATGGCACTCCATATGGAGTAGCTCCGAGCCTTTAGTTGAATTGAAGAAATGGGTTAAGGGTCAAATTAGTCTTGAATCTTCTTTCCTTATCTTCCAATAATTTTTGAAAAATAAGCCATCGATGACACGTGTCCCGCAGCCCCCGAGCCTTGAATCCAAATCCTAATGATTTGGAAAAAGGATCCAAATGAACATGGCATACTTTGTATTTTTTTTACAGATTTGAATTGGTGGTAAAAATAGGTAAAATTGGTTCGAAATTCGAAAACCCCCTTTTTCAGAATAATATCCCCAAAAATGGTCAATCAAATAACTTCCCCAAAATTATCCTAAATTACCTCTCAAAACAAATCATATCCCGAAAAAAACCTCCTCGACATTCGAGATGGAACAAGTGAACGAACTACTCGATGTAATCCAAGCGTTGCAATTGATGGGAGTCACTGGTGCTTCAATAATGTACTCCATTTTTGAGCGCCGGGTACAAACTTTGCAAAAGAGGTGTCAATTTGGTTTCGACTACCTCAGACCTGAAGATCACTCCCGAATGTCTGCAGAGGAACTACCGCTGGGAGAAGCACTGAAGCAGGTGAAACGTGTACTGATTGATGTACACACTGTGCCTTATGTCCTAGTGCTGTTTAGTGCTTCAAAACAGCCAAAACCGGTGTGCTGCTCATCCGTCTGAGTACTTTTGACATTTACATATGCTGTATCTGATGTTTTTTTTACCTTGCAGGGACACACAGATTTGTACAGGAGTTTGCCTTTGCTCCCAAAGATTGACCACCCTGATCACTTAAAGCCAAGTGTGTATGAGTGACTTAGAATCAACCGCCTTTCCCTCAACCCACTGACTGATGAAGAAGGTGATGATATTGATGATGATATTCCTCTAGCAGACCTCCTGAAGAAGTCGGACATGAGTACCCCCAGAAAAGCACGAATTGGACTGGTGGTGATCTCCTGCCCAGCCATCCCAAGGGACTAAGGGTCGTCGCTCAAAGCGCAAGGCAGCTATCATCTCAGTTGATGATGATGAACCAACTAGGTAAGTGTTTCTAGACCATTGCGACTACCTTTCTCGAATTCTTTTTGAGATGGTTTTTGAACACTCTCCCCTTTTTTTCTTTTTCTCCAGTGCTGATGCTTCTGACCCCAAGCGCTCGAAGCACGGGGCACAAGAGAAAGCTACCGGAGATGATGCTACAACAAGGCATAGAATGCCCTCTGTTGTAGTGGAGCCATCATTGAATGTTGCTGAAGACGCGGCAGTGCTCCGCCAAGGCAGACTTCCACCTCGGCTAGCAAATTACCACCACGAGTACTTCAGGTGCCGCTCCAGCACCTAAAGTGCTCAAAATAAAGAAACTGAATGTGAAGAAATCTTCATTATATGTACTCGAGTACTTTTCTCTTGCAGATTTTGTAAGCTTATAAGCAATAATGTATATGATAGCTTCTCCATTGTGTGTAGGAAATCCTCTGCTCTGGGCTTAGATGAGCCTAGTCAAGCCTCAGTTAGTCCAGCCCTCGAGCCAGAGAAAGAGTCAGATGTTGCAGTGTTGATCAGCACATTGGGGACTGCGGCCATCGTCCAGTCATCAGTACCTGAGGAAACTCCTGCGCTATCAAGTGCTAAGGCTGAAAGGAATGTTTTAGGTGCTAAGATAGCCAAGGAAAACAAGTCTGGGATAGATGATCCAACCCCCGAGATGTTGATAGGTGAGCCGATCATGCCGCACCCACCCGCGAGTACTAATCTGCCTGAAGCTCAACTGATTACCGCGGGTGAGGTGGCAGGTACCCAGCAGGAGCAACCAAATATTGAAGATGCAGAAACTGCGGGTACTTCTTTAGGCCCCATCCTGGTGGCACCACATGGGTGGCAACATGTTGTGCCAACAGAGCTTATCAACGATCCAATGCTGACCAATGAAAACCTGAAGCATTTCCTGAATACCTTCAAGAATTTATACAAGTTTTCCACTGTATGGCTTCTTCTTGATATCATAACTTGCTTTCATTGGATAATGTTGTTATCTACTGACTTGCTTACTTCTTTGCTTGAGTAGAGGATGGCCAACCAATCTGGACTGATGTCAGATAAGTTGAGGGTCGTGGAAGATGGACTGTGCCAATTGCAAGCTAAAGGCAGGCAGATTGAAGAGCAGATCCACAAGAGGGTAGAAGTGCAACATCAGCTGGATGAAATAAAGCTAGAGCGCACATGTGAAGTCTGGCTTCTCAAGCAGGAAATAAAAAAACCTTGAAGAGAAGAACAAGGCCTAGAGGAAAGCCCATCAAGGTAATTCCCTACCATGTACTCTTGCCTAGTTGAATATAGTCAAATGGTAGTCTCTGAACTTGCATGAGTACTTCTTGCATTGTGCCCGCAGAACTCAAAAATATGTTAAAGTATAAAGAAGAACTGCTGACTGACATGAAGAATCTTTTGTACCGTTGTTCAGATGATGTGGAGCTCCTAGCCAAACAACTCGAAGATGCAGACCAGCAGCCTATGCAGTGCATGGTCGAAGAAAAAGAACTGAGGCAGAAGCAACTTGAAGAACTCCAAGAGGTTGCTCAAGTAGTCGTCAACATGGTGGACCCTCTGGAAGAAGGAGTAGTCAACAACAGGACTTTGCTGGAGCATCTTCATGAAGCCCCACAAAAGATTGCCCTACATCTCCGAAGCCACCAAGACCTATGTGGCGCACTTGCTTGGACTCGTTGAGTTCTTCTGGCCAAAGGCCAATGTGGAGCCACTATATGGCTGCAGACTATTCTGAAGAACAATTCAAAGGTTATCTAAAAGAAAGCAAACCAGTGGCCCATAGGATAGTTGAAAGCCTGGAGCAGGACTTGAAAATATTGAGATGTTATGAACAATCTACTCTGGTGCATGTTTGTAAATATATTTATTTACTTGTTGCCTTTTGATCTGTTCAAAAAACTATCGTGTAGTATTGATGATCATAGGTCTTAGATGAAATCAATATGCTTGGGTCACGCTAATCCAAGTATTACACCTTTGGATGTAGTCGGTAACTTGCCGTTCGATCACATATTCCTCATGAGAATTCTTCAAACTAGTCACATAACGTCCGATCATGCGGTACTCTAACTTGTCTGGAATTATGAGCTCAATGGCTTCTTCCCTTGCACCCGAGATCGCGTACAAGAACAGCTAAACGATTATGAATAGCAAGCAAAACATGGATTTACTATTCAAAACCAATGCAGCATCATAATTGTTTAAGATAACTAGTGTTGCTCGCCATAAAAAACGCTTCAGTATGAGAAACACAATGATAAACAGATAAAAGCAACACTACTCCGACCATGTGGAACATGATCGGAGCAGCATGACGATTACCTGAAAAAAGCCCTTGAGGAAGGGGTGGCGATGCGCCGAGAGTTTGTTGTGAATGATTGATTCTGCCTTTATTGAATCTCACGATACATATTTATAGTCCAGAGACTTGATCTTTTCTAACTAACCCTAGCTGATTACAACACAATCTCTAACTTACTATTTTTAAACTATCCTCAGATACACGGCCACCCTGGCCCTTGACACGTTCGCACAGAGGCCAATTTGCAGACCATTACGATGATTTCTTTCAACCCATGTTGCTTTCGGCCCATCCCTTGGCCCAGTCAAATTATGGCGATAACAGAATGTTATAGCCATCCTCTCTTGTGACACACTTCATGAGGATGCCTGAACGTACACCGCGCTTGTAAAGCTTATCGTTAACCATAAAAACTCCCTTGCTCCGTCTCATGATGCGAGCAACTACTGTGCTCCTGTCAGAGACGCCCATGAGTAGTTTCTGGTCCTTGATGAAGTCGATGTAAGGTTCCCTCCAATCTTCACCCAGCATCATGACCTCCCAATCTGGTTCGCGTGGACCTGGATCGGTGGTGCCTTGAGCCAAAGTCTTGATGGATGGGTGCTTAATCTCTTAGACAAATACTCCTGCTGGAACCTGAGCGCGGGTAGATCCCAGCTTGGACAGTACGTCTGCTCCAACATTGTTGTCTCGGACCGCATGATGAATCTCCAGCCCTGAGAACTTATTTTCCAGCTTCCGAACTTCCATTACGTATGCGTCCATAGCTTCTTTGTTGCTGTCCCACTCCTTGTTGACTTGTTGAACAACCAATAAGGAGTCGCTGTAGACAACTAGTCACTTGATGCCGAGGAGATTGCCAGGCGGAGCCCATGTAGAAACGCCTCATACTCGGCCTCGTTGTTGGACACTTTCCAAAGGATTTGAAGAACATACTTGATTTGCTCACCCTTTGGAGATATGAAAAGTACTCTAGCACCACCGCCTTTGAGCTTAAGAGAGCCATCAAAGTACATTACGCAATGCTCTGGCATGTCAACTAGAGTCAAAATCTGATTTTTGTGCCAGTCTGCCATAAAATCAACTAGTGCTTGCGACTTGATGGATGTGCGTGACTTGAAGTCAATGGAGAGAGCCCCTAGCTCCATTGCCCACTTGGAGATGCGTCCAGTGGCATCTCGATTGTGGAGAATATCCGCCAATGGGAAATCAGCGACAACTGAGATCTGGTATTCATCGAGGTATTGGTGGAGCTTCCTGGATGTGATGAGTATTGCATAGAGAAGTTTTCTAAATTGGTGGGTAATGGACCTTTGATTCAAAGAGTACTTTGCTGACGAAATACACCGGCCTCTGCACACCAAATGCTTGGCCCTCCTCGGACCACTCCACCATGATGACTGTGCTGATCACATGAGTAGTCGCAGCGATGTAGAGTAGCAAGTTCTCACCTGGTAATGGAGCTGTGAGGATGGGGGGCAACTGTAGGTGAGTTTAAGGTCCTATAATACCTGCTCCACCTCCTCTATCCACTTAAACTTGTCTTGCCACTTCAATAACTTAAAGAAGGGTAGTCCTTGTTTCCCAAGTTGTGAGATGAATCTATTCAGGGCTGTCATGCACCCTGTGAGCTTCTGGACATCTTTGACTGTGACCGGAGCCCCCATGTCAGTGATAGCAGTGATTTTCTCCAGGTTAGCTTCAATTCCTTGGTGACTGATGATAAACCCGAGTAGTTTCCCCGATAGTACGCTAAAGATGCACTTTGTCGGGTTGAGCTTCCACTGGAACTTGCGTAGGCTATTGAAGATTTCTTCTAGGTCCGTAATGAAGTCATCGTGATTTCGGATCTTGACGACCATGTCATCCACGTAGGCCTCCACATTGCAACATAGCTGGTCAGCAAAGCATAGCTGAATTGCCCGTTGGTACGTTGCACATGCGTTCTTCAACCCAAAGGACATGGTCGTATAAGCATACGCACCATAAGGGGTGATGAAAGCAGTCTTGATTTGGTCTTTTTCCTTGAGGCAATCTAATGGTAGCCCGTAGCAATCAAGGAAGCAAAGTAGTACGCAACCAGTGGTGGAATCAATGACCTGGTTGATGCGTGGTAGCCTAAAGGGATCCTTCGGGCAGTGCTTGTTGAGGTCGGTATAATCAATACACATCCTCCATTCATTATTCTTCTTTTTCTTTACAAGGACAGGATTAGCTAACCAATCTGGGTGGAAAACCTCTTTAAGGAAACCAACCACGAGTAGTTTAGCTATCTCTTTCTTAATTGCCTTTCTCTTGTCTTGAGCAAATCTACGGAGTCGCTGCATCTTAGGGGAGGCCTTAGTATTTACATTTAGACTATACTCGATCAGCTCCTTGGGCACACCTGGCATATTTGCTGGGAGAGCTACTATGCGGCCGTGAGTACTTCTAATGAAGGATTTGGCATACGGGATGTTGAAGCATATTCGATGGCCTCCTAGTCGCAGTAATACAACTTCTTCAAGTCGCCTCGGAAGGTGAGCACCCCGCTCTTTCCTGGCATCTTGAGAAGTAGGTAGACGTAGTGATGCACGGCCACAAAGTTGGCCAATGCAGGTCTTCCCAGGATGGCATGGTACGAGGATTCAAAGTTTGCCACCTCGAATTTAATGTATTCGGTCCTGTAGTTTTCCCTCGTGCCAAATGTGACTGGTAGGGTCATGGTCCCGAGTGGTGAAGCCGAGTTCCCTGGTAGATGCTGTAGAAATGAGCCTTACTTGAGGTAAGCATATCTGTGATATCTAACCCCATCTTCTACAAAGTACTCGCGAAGAGAAGGTTGAGACTACTTCCTCCATCGATGAGTACTCTGGTGAGCCCGATGGTGGCCACCACCGGATCTAGCACAAGATTGAATTTTCCCAACTCTGAGAAACTAGTCCACTAATCATCTCTTGAAAATGAGATGGGACCCTCCGACCATTGGAGTGGTCGTGGTACCGCCGGCTTGATAGACAAGATCTCCCGGAGTGTTAGCTTTTGAGCTCGTTTAGAGGCGAACCCGGATTCGACACCAAAGATGACGTTGACATTCTTCAATGCATCCTGGAATTGGGCTCCTCATGACTTGTCTTCTGGTTTGTCATCATTCTTGCCTTTTCCCATCTTGTTGGCATTTTTATCAAGAGGTGGGGCATTGAAGGTAGGTTGTAGCACTCGATTGCTGAGTGATTGGAGTTCGGGTGCCATGGGTATTGCTTGTACAGGAGTTTCTCAAACTGCTCCTGTGTCATCCCCGATTTCTTGCCTCGCGTGGGGCGGTCAACAGAGGCAACTAGATCGTCTGGCTTCCGCTTTCGGGAGGATCCCGAGTAGTCCCGCTGACTTCTGTCGTTGCGATGGTCGATCCCCCGCTTGTTGTTGTTGTAGTTGTTCCCGCGCTTCGAGAAGCAATCGCGCTCCTACTCCTCTTGGTCCGCCAAGCTTCCATCATGTTGCGGAGCCTCATGATGGTCTTGGGTCGGTTGCGGCCAAAATCTCTAAAGAGAGTTTGGTCGGTGATGCCTTTGTGGAAGCAGTCGATGACATCTTGCTCGGAGATGTTGGCGATGGTGGCTGTTGACGGTCCTTGTCAGAAATTCAACCGTCAACTCCTGCATCTTTTCATGACATTTAATCACCAAACTTAGTTATAGGGCTTGATTCTAATTGGTTCCATGAGTTTTGGTGAATTATGATTTGTAGGCACCCACAAGTGAAACACACAGGAAAACACAAATAAATGCAGGAAAAACACACAAAAGGCCTCCTCCCTCCCCCTCATTCAAGACATAATAAGAAGAGAAGAGAAGAGCTCCACTCCAAGGTGAAGCCCTACCTCCGTAGCGCTTAGAAATAGGGAGAGTGAGGGGTAGTTCGGGGAAGGTGCCGGCCTGTCGGCACTCTTCCTCGGCCTTGTACCTCGATGGATGCTTCCTTTCTTAAGTAAGTGCCCGTGATCTCCTATGGTGGTGAGTCTCTTAGTTAAGTAAGTTCTATTCTTTACAGGATCATCATCTGTTCTTGTGGTGGATGCTCTTGTAGAGGGCCCTTGATAAAGATGGGATAAGATCGATGCTAGAGCAGTAGTTGACAGCATAGACGTGGTGTCTAGTCTCTAGATTACCTTTGTATGCTGCGAGCCCCACAGTGTTAAGGGGTAGATGGCAGGTGGTGACAGCCCTGTCCGTCTGCTACGGTGGATTTGCCGTGGTTAGAGTACTCCCCCACGTTCGGGTTCGGCCGGAGGTCCTTGGTAGACCAGGGTCATACCGGTGCCTGAAGTAATCAAGTAGAGGTTGAGCTTATCTTTACTAGAAACTCGAAAACTATAGGAATCCTCACTATCCTCACCTACCTATCTCTTCTTTGTCCTTGGACGAACCAGTTAGAAGGCTAGTACCTCCATTCCTCATGGAAATATGATACCCTTGAATACTCACGGGTGAAGTGCTACTGCGTTATCTCCGTGCACTTGCGGATTCCTCATGGAAATATGAACAATGGCGCATGTGTCGAAGAAGCGGCGAGTGTAGGACCCTAGGAGCTCATTACGTTCATGTTTGCATTGAGATAGATCGTGACGAGTACCTGCTCAAGTAATCGCCCATTGAAAGTTGTCGGTGAAGACAGCCTTCAGATCGTCCCAGGAGTCGATGGAGTCTTTCTTGAGGCTTTCCAGCCATGTGAGTGGAGTGGCCTCCAGAGCCATCGGGAAGTAGACGACCTTGGTGGTGTTGGAGCCGCCTGCGACTTCTATGGCCGTAGAGGGAGTGAGTGGGAGAGTTGAAGTGTGAGTGAAACACACCCCCCTCTCGGGCTCTATTTAAAGAGCATGAGCACGAAATGACCGGGATGGGCAGGCCACAATGGCTACTAGTCGTTTGAAAAAGCTGGGCCCGCCCAACGGTCAAATGGGTTCGGACAAACCCTGGGTTCGGCCGACCCCCTGTTGGCCCCACTTGCTGACAGCCTGGACCCATGGCCCCCCAATGGCTACATGATGTCTTTCCTGGGTGCCTAGGCCCAAGTTGCTCCCGAAAAGATGTTTAAGAATATTTTTCAAAGGATTTTTATGCTCAAAAATATTTTTAGAAATTTTATAAAAATAGAAAAAGGCTAAAAAATTCCAGCATGCATAGGTGTTGAAAAATTCGAATATGCAGTGAGAAAAATCCAAATGTTGAGAAAAGCAAATTTTGAAAAAAATCAAATATGAGATAAGTACCGATTTATGTTCGGCAAGGGCTCATCATTTTCAGTTTGATGGGTAGGACTTTTCTCCAGCGTGCTTACCGTTTGGCGTCCCATCTTGAAGAAGTAGATGAAGACATACTTTCCACCCTTCGCCACATCTTATTTGTCTTCTTTCTCTTTATTGGTGTGGGCAGTGGAATTTTAGGTTTGAGGCAATGGTTCTCCCTAGATTCCACTTCCGTCGTGATCTTGATGAATCATGAAGCGTTGCTCCTTACTGTATTGAAATTTAAAGAATATATTGTTGACCCCGATGCGGAAACAAAATTCTACGGTCTTGACATCTATCCTTGCCTTGACGTCCCTCAAGAAGGGTCGTCCAAAGATTAGCTGTACGTCTAGGTCGCCCTCCATGTCGAGGACGATGAAGTTGGCGAGGACAAAGGAGTCCTTGACTCGCACTAGTAAGTTTTTGACTACCCCTTCGGGATATCATATGGTTGAATCGGCGAGCTGCACATATATTAGGGTCAGAGAGAGAACAGGATATTGTAGTTGTTCAAATATTACCATGGGCATAAAATTTATGCTTGCTCCAAGGTCACAGAGGGCCTGATTATAGTGGCAATTGTAGATCGAACAGCTGATCATGGGCACCCCTGGATCTTTGTGTATTGCTGCTGTTAGTCCTCCACATGTGTTCACCTTTTGATGCGTGGGCCTTCCTGCATGGTTAGTGCGGGATGGCCTCCGGGATGGGTTACCCCATCCGGTGGCCACCATGCTGAGATTTTCAACGGGAGCCTCGGGTTGCCCTGGGATCTTCCTAGAATCAACCGCAGGAACAACAATAGCAATTTGCGCAAGTTGTGTTTGAATCATTTTATTGAAACTTAATTGATTTTTAAGAGCAGAAGATAAAGTTTCAATTTTTATGTTTATACTTTCCAAAGTTTTATCATTGGTCAAAAGCTTTTCGTTTAAAGATTCATTAATTTTAGCTTGGCCAAGAACAAGATCTTTCAAGAAGGGTTGGTTCGAATTGAAATTAGAGTTGGAGTTATTACCTCCTTGATATGGTGGGCGCGACTGGTTCCACCCCTGGCCTCCTTGTGGACGGTACCCATTTTTGTTGTTGTGGTTGATAAAGGCAGCGTCTTCACGGGTTTTGGGGCAGTCGTTCCCCGAGTGTCCACCATTTCTGCAGACCTCGCACAGCGAGTGCGAGTCAATGGCTTGGACGGAGTGGTACATCTATTTCTTGATCTCCTCCCTCTCGACTAGCTTCCTGAGTAGGAGGTCCATTTCTGCAGAGAGCATGTCCGCCTCCTTGATGGAGTGTATGCCCTTGGTTCGGGATTGAAGGTGTCCTTCGCTCCACCCTTGGTTGGAGACCATTTTCTCGACTAATGCAGTAGCTTTAGCAATGGTGAGGTCGAGGAAGGCTCCTCCAACAGCAACGTCGATGTGGGCTCTTGATGTTGGAGTCAGCCCATTGTAGAAGCTTTGGAGAACAACCATTCATCCATCCCATGATGAGGACAGGTGAGGATGTATTCTTGCAGCCTCTCCCAAGCTTTAGGGATTGATTCCATCCCCATCTGCTAGAAACTTGAAATTTTCCCATGCAGGGCGTTGGTTTTGCCCACCAGGAAGAACTTTGCGAGGAACGCCATGGAACATTTGTTCCACATGTTGATAGCTTCGTTGTCCTTGTAGAACCATTGTTTCACCTTCCCCAAGAGGGAAAAAGGAAATAGACAGAGCCTGATGTCATCAGCTACGATCCCTCGTATCACTATGGTTTCACACAGCTCGAGGAAGTTCTAGAGATGTGCGTTGGCGTCCTCGTTTGGTTTCCTGCAGAATGGGCTAGCCTACACCATGTTAATGAGACTTGATTTGAGCTCAAAGTTCACATCCCCGACTTCGAGTTTGGGTCCAGTGACCACGTTGGTGGCTGAGGGGATAGACGAGTACGAAGAGTCTTTTCAGCCATAATGATGAAGGGATATGAGGTCGGCTATGCTAGCGATAAACAAAATTTTCCACCGCATAAACTAGGAAAACTGTTGTTATAGATCACAGAATTACCACTAGATACGCGGGTGCGGAACTCTTGTAGACCATTGGGGTAGTGCAGCCAGTCGCCGGCAGTGCAGTTGCAAGACCTCCTCACATGCGACTCGTCCTCGTGCAGCAGATGTAGCACCTCCAAGGTATCCATATGTACGGGGAAGAAGCATCGCACTCCGGACTGCTAGGTCCATGAGGGCAACCGTGGGCGCATGCGAGGGAACGGGTGGCTGCCAGCAGGCGTGGAATTAGGGTTAACCCCTCCATGCACTCCCACCCCTTCTTTTATAGGCGCCCACTAATGGGCTTCCTAACCGACGTCCATTAGTGCACCTAAGCCCAGTCTAATTCAGATCATATCCTCATTAGGCTTCCAGCACCTTAACTGCGTGACCCTATGGGCTCACGTGCGAACAGACATGGCCCGAGAACTCCTGGTTGACCAATAGTTGACAGCAGCCTCTAGCAAGATGTGTCAACTCCTATGTGCGCGCAAAGATCACATCAGACGAGCTGTCACAATCTCATATACATGCTATTCCCTTTGCCTCACAACATTTGGTCTAGCTCCAAGCTGACCTCTCTTTCTCGATTCCGTGATCCGGAATCCTTGGTTAACACATAACCCTAGCACGACCATGCATTTCTTGGTCCGATCACACGAGGGGCCCAGAGATATCTCTCTCAAGAAGAGAGGGGCAAATTCCATCTTGACTGAATATGTCTCACAGCATGCTTCTGGACAAACCTGAGAACCACCTTTATGACTACCCAGTTATGGAGTAACATTTGATGGCTCCTAAGTAGGTCGGTTCACATCTTGAGTACATGCGACAATCTCAAGTCTAAGGACCCAATGTACACATTATGTAATGAGAACTCACTATTTCTCGAGTTGGATGGGTTCAGTCTCATGTCATACATGCGCCCACATTGTTAGTTTGACATCTCCATGTCTATGACTTGTGGAACACAACCATCAACTAATACATGTGCTAGTCTAATATTCATGTGTGTCCATACATCAACTCCGACTAGGAACAACTTTAGAATAACCATACAAGTAAAGAGTCTCACAAACAATTCACATAATTGTCAATCAATACAAGTTGGCTTTCATAGATATTCAATAAACATATAATAGATCATGGATACAACAACATATGATCATCTTTATGATTACCTCTAGGGCATATTTCTAACAAATAATTGATGATGCTTGAATGACTGGTTCCGTTGCTGAGAGAACAATTTGAGGAGGGATGATGCGAGGTCGGACCCTTCTCACGAGCTCTCTGGATTTTCAACAAAGTTTGTCGGCAAAGAGAAACCAGTCCTACACTACCATGTTTTCATCCAGCAGGAGAAAACAAAAGCAACATTAGCCTGTATAAGCAATAACTATTTATAAACATATTTCCAAGATTATATATTAGTAAATCCTGGACGGGAGTCTATATGGGTTCGGCCAACCCAGGAGTTCGGCCGACCCCAGGTGGAGCCTCCCCGGCTCTACCTTCCTCTGGCTGGCTGACATGTGGGCCCTAGCGATAATTCTTGGTTGTTTGTATCTTGGTGCGCTCGTTTTGGTCTGCAAGGTGGCCCCTTCTTGTAAGTGTGACGCAGGATGCGATCTTCTTTGCGTTTCTATTGCATCTTCTACGTGTTTTCTTCTTATTCCAGACTTACGTTCCTGAAATGGCTAGATCAAAAATACTACTATGTAGCTAAGTTAGTGATACAAATATGTGAGTAAGAGGTATTTACTTATGAGTATAGTTGACAGTCAGATTTCGCATTTAAGGACCGCCAACAATAGGGTTTTGACGATCGAGCTGCAGCTACGCCCTCTGAGCGAGTCATAGAGCTTGTTGTGTGGCTGGGTCTTGGCTGGCAGTGAGTATGACTGTGACACCTGCAATGTTGGTGATTGGGATTTGGAAACCCCGTTAACCAGCTGCCACGAACTCGGCGTCAAGGTCACGTCGCACGCGGCGTTGGCTTTGCGCGGCGTACCTTCTACGTGTGGCATGCTTCTGGCTCCTTAAGCTGCGGGCGACACGTTCGGCGTCGTTCTCATCGCCAGCATCAGCGGTGACCTCGTCTGTCACACCCTAAAATATTTAATTTTAGGATGTGAGTATTTTTCAAAATGTGTGCATGTATCAATAGGGTTTTTCGAGAATTTTCAAGATTTTTCTGGCAATTTTTCTCATTTATTCTAGAGCTAGATCTATTTTTTTGGAAGGCTCTAAAATTCTTTTTCATGAGTCCTAAATATTTTATTTGGATTCCTCGTATCCCAAATTATCTCCAGAGTTTTCCTCAGAATTTTTGGGATCCTTCAGGATATATTTTTCGTGGTTTAAAAGATTTATCTGGACATTCCTAGATTTATTTTCGGCCTGAAGATATGTTCTAGAAAATAAATTCGTTTTATTTTCATCTTGAGCTGTATTCAACTCATTTTGGGTCTATTCCGCCTTAAACCCTACAAACGTGCCACGTACAAGCTTCAACTCGGTCAGCACCACTATCTCGTCGTGTGTCGCGTTTCATCGAGAAAATAGATCCGAAGCTTCTCTTTGAGGAACCCTAGGCGAACCCCCTCGTTTCCCTTTCTCTTTCTATCCTAGAGTTTGATTGTTCGTTGACGCTAGCGAACCACCAGTTCCGATGACCAGAATCGCCGCTACAAGGTCCTGAACTGATCCGCCAATGACCCCACGTGACCTCTCTCTCTTTTGTATTTCACGCTATCGAATAGCCTGTTCGTGTTCAACCAGCATTGTCCTCTCATTTTCATGTTTCGGCCCATAACCGAACTCACTCGCCACTCAAATCTCGACATGAGGTTGTTTCCTCCTTTCTTTACCTCTTCCTTCCACTCTTTGCTCGCTAACTTGTGGGGCTCGCTGCTCAGCCCTATCTCGTTTCTCCCGTGGGCAATCTGGACTCAAGGATGAGTCCCAGCATGATGTGCCACTGCGTCCTTATCCTCATCCAAGTCTGAGCCTAGCACGAGATCTCCAGGTCTATTTAAACGCGCCCTGCACCTCCTGTTCCCCTAGCCTCTTCATCGTTCCCTGCATCACCGTGCGCCCAGGTCTACCCTACCACCGTCGCCCTGCCCTGCCCCCTATTCCGCTCACCTTCCTGCATAGCCGCTGCCGTCGCCAGCCCCCGCATGCCCCCTGCTGCCACACCCCTTCTGCATCACCGGCCCTAGGGCTCCGCGTCCCCTGCTATTCGTGCTTTTTCCTCCCGCGTGTGCAACCCTGCATTGCTGCCTCTCCTCTGTTCTCCTGCAGCGCCGCCGCCCGAGTGCCCAGCACCCTACGCCCATTCCCTTGCCGCCGCCCAGTGCCCCCATCTGCCTGCGCGCCCGTGCGCCGCCACCAGGAGTTCCGCTTCCCCCCTACGCGCCTTGGCCCTACATCGCGTCCCTGCAGCGCTGCACCTCGCCTTCCCCCTGTACGCCGCCCTCGCCCCCTACCCGCTCCCCCCTGCAGGCCGCCGCCAGGAGCAGAAGCGCCGCCGCCCGAAACAGACTGTCGCCGCCCTCTTCTCCGGCAAAATTCAACCACCACGATGCATCCCCGCAGTAAGTAAGGTATGGAATTGAATCCCCTCGTCATCCTCTTTCATTTGCTCCGCTTCTCACGATCTCCCGTGCCCTAGAATGCCGGGAATTTTGCCAAAAGTGAGCCGCCGGCCACCATGGCTGCGCTATGGAGCTTTTGCAATTTAGCCCCCTAAGAAATCTGTAATTATCATGTATTTTTCTATATCTTGTGAAATTTGCAGAAAACCCCCTGGATCTATTACATCTTTTCAATCCAACCCCACCCGTGGTATTTTTCAGATCTAATCCTAAACTTTTCCTAATTTTTAAGCACTATTTTCTATGTCTTGCAATTCTTTGCTGCTAGCCCCTGAAGTCTAAAGTTAATTACGTATAGATCCCTGCAACCTAGTTTCATGCGTAGTTTCCGCGTTTTAGATCCGTTTTGATCTGTTGTTTTTGCGTTAGTCTTCTAAAACCCTAAGCTATCGTTTTATAGCGTTGTTGTATCGTAGTTCCTGTTTTAAAATTAAAAATAGATCTAGTTTGATTAATATCCTCTCATCTAGTTTTTCCAATTAAAATTCAATTAAGTCTTTAGTCCGGTTTCTTAATTAATGTTAATTTGATTAATATCAACTTAAATGTATTTTAGTTATAATTTGTTTAGTTCAGCATGAACCATAAAGTTCGACGTTTAGATGCTCTCGCCGGTTTCTATTCTAACTAATTGTTTAATTAGGACAATTTGTACATAGACAATTATATATAAAATTTGATTAAGTTCTACCTCGTCTCTATAAATGTAAATATAATATAAGTTAATTATAATTAGGGATATTCTTGTTTGAATATCTTTTATATTTATTTTCCAATTAAAATAAATAAAGCTTATAATTCTTTTATTTCTTTTATAATATAAATTTTCCAATAGCTGTTTCTTTTCAACCCTAGCTCCGTTTTCCGTGTTTCTTGCGCTCTTATGACTGTAGCAACGAGCCCTATCCTTTAGTACGCTTTTTTAAAGCTTTCCTTTTATTTGGTGTATCTATTCTTAGTGTTTCTTGTTTGTTTGCTTGCTTGTATGCTTGGGTCTGATGCTTGTGTGACATTAGAAGGAGCGCAATCCAAGAGCTTTGAAGATTTAGGCTTACTCCAACCGAGTAGGCAGCAGGGTACCCAAACCAAAAAAAGGTGCTGGAAGTGCACTGTAGCAGGACCTATCTCTCTCCAGCCGAATAGGTAAACGCGATACGCATTTTAGGCTGAGGGGTACTGGAGACGCAGAAATGGGTCATCCCTCTCCCGCACGGGTCACTGTACGACCAACTACCCTCGCCCACCA
Source organism: Panicum hallii (assembly GCF_002211085.1). NCBI lineage: Eukaryota > Viridiplantae > Streptophyta > Magnoliopsida > Poales > Poaceae > Panicum > Panicum hallii. The sequence goes on along the minus strand of NC_038044.1, from coordinate 28,134,742 downwards.
GGCCAAGTGCCGGAAAGAGCGACGGAGGCAAAGCGCAAGATCCGGCGTGCTGGTGCGGCCAGGACTCACCGACGGACGGGAGAGCGGTCGCCGGCAGCGGCGGAGGCTCAAGGTAAATGAATCTGTCACCCTTGTTGTGGCCTATCGATTCCCAGGATGCCTCCCCCTCTCAATGGATGAACTCGTAGGTAGAGCGGATGAACTCGTTGGATCTTGCTGCCCCCTTTGCTGATCCACAATTGATGTGCCTAGCTTGTTTGGGATGACGTACACTTGTTAATTTGTGATGTACTTCCAGTGATTGTTAACTGTGGTGTAGTTCCAGTGAATGCTTATTATTGACATTGTTTATTCCCTTTTATGTGTCTATGTGTTGTATTGTTGTATTATTGCAAGTGATTTGTGTCCATCAATAGGATGGACCTCAATGGTACAGGTTCATCAAGCATGATGCAGGGGAGCCACAATCAAGAAGGTGATGGAGCTCCACAACAATTATACCCACAAGCCGTGGCAGTTCAGTTTGCATAGGGTCAGTTCATGTATCCAAATGATCAATGGAACTTCATGGTTCCTGGCAATGTGCAAAACTCGGCTGCAAATGAGGTAAAGCGGCAAGGCTAATTCTTAACTTACCTTCACATGTTCATAGTGTGATATATTGTCTGGTGTTGATAACTGGAGGGTGATCTTGTAACAGATCCAAGTTGGGGAGGAGCACTCTCAACAACTTAATGGCCATGACGATTTAGTTACCCATATTACAACAGAAGAAAATGCTGTGACATCCAAATCTAAGATACCAGCTAAAGGCAAGAAGGTTGCCAGAAGAGGATCAGGGTTCTCAAAGGAGGAGGACAAGATCATATGCTCAGCCTTTCTGAACATCAGCAAAGATCCAATAACAGGTGTAAATGGCATTCTATTTATCCAATTTTGTGGTCTGTTTTAAAAGCACTCTGAGAATCCTTTGAACATGTAGGAGTGAATCAAAGCAGTGGTGGGTACTACAAAAGGATTCATGACTACTACAAGCAACACAAGCCCGAGGGATTAGAGAGAAACCAAATTGCTATTCAACATCGATGGGCTGCCATCCAGAAAGCTGTCAACAAATTCTATGGCTTCAAATCAGCTGTAGACAGCAGGGATCAGAGTGGCACGAACGAACAAGATAGGGTAAGTGTTCAGATGGGCAATGAACTTAATATTATGTGATTGATTCTGATGGTTCTAATAATGCACTGAATATATTTCTATTATGTATCTAGATCGATGAAGCTATCAAGATGTTCGAAAAAAATAAACCTTTTACCTATTTACATTGCTGGAAGTTGTTGAAGGATGAGGTAAAATGGAGTGACAGAATGGTGGAGTTGAACGCAGCTGCATCCAAGCCACCACAGGCTGCAGCTGAATCAGGCAGCAACAATGGTCAACCTGCTCGGCCTGAGGGTAGGGATGCTGCTAAACGCCGCAAGACAGACGATGGTCCTGATTCATCAGCTTCAAGCACTGCCTTTGCTGTGCTGCAGCAAATGAATGACAGGTGCGAAGAATCAGGTCAACAGCAGGAAGCCCATATGCAGAAGATTTTGGGCATGAAGGAAAACAAGATAGCACTAGAGGAGAAGATGTATGACCTGCACAAGCAGGATGTAGAGAGGAGGGCTACGCTGAAGGAAGAGCATTTGAAACTCACCAAGATGGACATTGAGGTGAGGGACAAGCAAAGTGAGGCTCAGCTTCTAACTGCTGAGATTGGTATCATGGGTGCAGACTTAGAGAAGCATGCACCTAATGTTAAAGCGTACTACCTTGCTATGCAGGCTGAGATTATGAAGCGTAAGGGAATTAGAAGCCCTACCAGTTCTGATATGTGATGTTCTGAGAATAATTTATGTGCTGTTACCATGTAGACAATGGTTTGTATTTCATTTGAAATCTGTAACTTATGTGTGCAGACAATGGTTTTCCATTGTGTTGAGACTGTTATTGTATCAGACCTTAAATGTTTGGTGTTGAGGAAATGGGATCTCCTGAAATGTGAATGTTGCCGTCAAGCCTTTGTGAATGTTGCCAACTCGTGTCTAAGCTCTTTGTATCATCCGATGAGAGGGCGGCCGCTGGTCGGCCGTGCAGCTCGGTTAGGTCGGCCGTGCAGCTCGGTTAGGTCTGGGGCGTGCAGGTCGGCCAGGTCGGGGAGGTCGGCCGTAGGTCGGCCATAGGTCGGCCATAGGTCGGCCTCTCGGCCATACTCCTGAAATGCATGCATACATACTCCTGTATACAATCTCCTGAAATGCATACATACTTTGTGATCTCCTGAAATGCATACATAATTTGTTTCGCATACAAGACAACACCCATGTTTAGAGTAAAACTAGTTACTGCAACCTGACATTGTTCTTTCATACATTGAGGGAAGGCAAAAAACTGTAAGCCTCATGCATGAACAACTATCCGGCGAAGCAAAATAACATGGCTTCTTCCAGTAGCTTGTCGTCACAGCTTCTAGCACCTGTCATCAGTCTGAACAAAAGTATGACATGTACAAAAGACTTGCATCCTCATCCCTGTGCTGATGGCTTCTTCCAGTACCTTACTGTCTAGTTGTCCTAGCAAATGGACCAGAGTTAGAACCATAAAGCGTCCACATGTGCTCAACCAGATCAGATTTGAGAGATCGTGCAGTACTCTGGTCCTGGATAATCAAGTATGCATCTATTAGCTCATCAATGCTAGGAATATTAACAAGATGATGTAATGGTGGATTGTCCCGGCCAGGCCACTCATTGCGACCAACTGTAGGTAACTGAACATTACGCTCATCTTCAATGACCATGTTATGGAGGATCACACAAGCTAGCATTATAGCATTCAGGTCTTTAGCCTTCCAAAGTCTTGTTGGACCATGCAATATCTTCCACTTAGCTTGTAGCACACCAAATGCTCGTTCAACATCCTTCCTGCAACTTTCCTGTTGTTTAGCAAAGACCTGCTGTTTATTGCTCACAGGTGCACTAATGCTCTTCACTAAAGTAGCCCACTCGGGGTATATTCCATCTGTCAAGTAGTAACCCATACAGTAGGGGTTACCATTGACAGTGAAGTCCACAGGAGGAGCATTCCCATTAGCTAAATCATCAAACACTGGAGAACGCTGCAACACGTTGATGTCGTTGTGAGATCCTGGAAGCCCAAAAAAAGCATGCCAAATCCTAAGATCCTGGGTCGCCACAGCTTCAAGAATTAGAGTTGGCTTGCCTTTGTGCCCCTTGTACATTCCTCCCCAGCCACTAGGATAGTTTTCCCACTCCCAATGCATACAATCTATACTCCCAATCATCCCAGGAAAACCACGTGCCTTATTAACAGCAAGGATATGTTCCAACTCTTGTGCATTTGGTTTCCTAAGATACTCTGGGCCATAAACAGAGATGATAGTGTACACAAATTCTTTCAAGGACTTAAGAATTGTTGATTCGCCCATACGTTGTCCATCATCTAAAGCATCTGCAATTGACCCATAAGCAAGCATCTTCATTGCAACCACATATTTCTGCTTTGGTGAAAAGCTTAGCCTACCAGCTCGATCACGCTTAAGCTTAAAGAAGTCATTGGCCGCTGTCATGTCATCAACAATTTTCAGGAACAATGACTTTCTCATACGGAACCTGGATCAAACAAACACATGTTACATTTCCTCGCTGCAAGGCACATGGAAGCATTGTGAGCTATATAATCACAGAAGGATAAATGAATACTATATTGAATTTTACCGGCGACGAAACATTTCCTCGTTGTATAGTGCATTAGGCCCGAAGTAGTCGTTCTCCAACCTAATTGCAGCTGCCGCACGCTCGCGGTCATAGGTAACGTGGCCTCGAACAGATCCGCCCCATTTGCACTTCTTCCTCGCCGATGCAAGGGCATACGCAGCAACAACGACTTGAAGAACTTGCGGAGATACTACATCTTTCCCCCAACTTGTGCTCCCTGTGAACCACGACCCCATCCTACGCCAACCAATGACCATGCCGAGGTAAAGCTCCAATGGAGCAGAAACAAATTGCGCCGCATCTTCAATCGTGGCTCAAAGAGGAAGAAATTCAACCGTACCTGACGCGGACGAGACCTGGGCCGCTGCTTGTCGCCGGTGAAACCCTGTCCGAGAGAGTCCGAGAGAGCTGGAGCCGGATTGACTTGAAGAACGCGGGGATGCGGTAAAAAGGAAGGCGGGGAAATTTCACGGTTTCCTGCGAACCAGGGTCCAACCTGCCCACTACGCTTTTTACCTGCTCGGGTTTTTGCCTACCCAGGTGCCCGTCGCCCATCTCCTGGCCACGAGACCTATACAGCAAAATGGGTCTCAGTTTTTTGCCTACACGGTTGGAGTAAGCCTTAGAGTTTCAAAATAAGAGTTTGAAGACTCTGAGCAGCTATTCTCTAAAAGAAAGGCAAGTGTTTCCTTGATCATTCTTTTATCCTAATAATCACAATAAATATAAATTTTTCCTATATGCATGCCTGTGTCCTAATTTTGATGGATCCTAATTAAGGATATGCCCAGTCTTTATGATCATTCTTTATCAACCTGGGTTTTAACTTTATGTTGGGTAGCTATTGCCTAGTTGCTATAACTGGTTCTAGTTTGAGAATAATATATAACCATGATGACAACAATGATGATGTTACACCTGTTTTATCCATGTTCATGCGCTATGTGTTGTTAATCACAAGATCATATATTTTAATCAAAATATGGAGAACCACCTAGGAAAATAGTGCAATCACAATACTATATGGCTCTGGTCTTGGCTAATTAATTAGAAACACTAGCTTATGATGATCTTACCGAAAGGGCAAGCGGGGTTGAATCGTCGGAGTATAGCTCGGTCCTCTTGAGGCTTTATGATATGTGGTCCTTGGCTAAGGCACTACCTCATTAGGGAGGGTTATGACCGCTTTGACTTGAAACCTTAGCGGATTGTCATAAGTTAGGGAATCTTTGTAAAGACCTCGTAGTGAATCCCTTGCCACTCACCTTGGAAGTATTTAAGAGACTAGCTACCTCGGGCAAATTGGGAGACACAAATTGTGGGTAAACTATACAACCTCTGTAGAGTGAAAACTGATATATCAGCCGTGCTCACGGTTAAGAGCGGCTTGGACCCTCACATGATTAATGAACTTGAAGATGAATTAAATCGTGGACCATATTTATGGTTGTGGTTATACTTCTGCTCTATCCCTTCTATTCCTTTTAATGTGGGTTGGTATGAACTTATACCATAGTAATCAGGTGCTAATAAAATTTGACCAACTAAAATTGCTTATCGCAGTAAGCTAGTCAGCCTTTCCTTGATTTTGGCCTTCATGTCATATAATTTCCAAAACTTGCTGAGTACCAATCATAAGTGTACTCATGCTTATTATAATTGCTGCTTAAAAAAGAAAGTGATGTGAAGTCTTTTGAAGATGATGCTGAGTTCTAGGCCTACGCAACCCCCGGTCAATTGCCTGTGAAGTTTGGAGTCTTCGTTTCCAGGATAAGCTGTATAACTGTGATAATCTTTATAGTCTTTTAATTCTCTTTTCATGATATTGTTGCTGATTATTCACTGATAATGTCACTATATGTATAGAACTTGATCCTGGCATATATATAGTTATGCATTCGGTTTTGTCCTTAAAACCGGGTGTGACATCGTCCCCATAGATTTTCTCGAGTAGCTCGTTGGGATCCTCGTTGCCTTCGCCTTTGACTTCCGCCATGTAGACGTGGCGGTGCAAAGAGTGCTCGTTAGAACTGTAGTCGACTAGCACGATTCTTGTTTCGGCAATGGTGATGAGGGGCCTGCCTTCTTGGTAAGGCAGCATATCAAGGTGTGCCACAAGGCGGGCGTTGTCTCCAAGCATTTCGGTGGGTTTCTTGCCCTTCCTGTACACGAAGCAGCCTTGTGGCATCGATGTGATCATCAGGCCCTGGGGATCGCCCATAAAAGGCTCCGCACCACCATCAGAGTCCTAGTTGTAGTTGTTGAAAATAGGAGCCTCCCAACATGCCGTGGCTTCTCCTTCTCCGATCTTGAGTAGGTGATCCAAGTCCTCCTCCAATGCGGAATGGGACTCAAGCTGCATGGCCTCCTAATAAATAGTGGCCATGTTGCGTAATCTGAAAGGAAACCGGATACGCTGTTCTTTGGATCGGAGTGAATCTGACCCGTGGAATATTGATGCAGCACGAGTAGAAGTCGCGTTGAAAACAGATTGTTCCTCGAGTTCCCTGGTAAGGTCAGGGAGTAGCGTCTCATCAAGGTTGTCTATGAACTCATCGAGATCGCTGCTTCAGATTGCTACAGGTACTTCCAGCTCACTGGGGTTGACCAGGTGGCTGTTAAAGCCACCCGAGCCATTGGCGTTGCAAACCCAGGAGGCAAAAGTGAAAGTGGTGCCCTCCTCAAGCATGGCGCTGGTGAAGTTGAACGATGTGATCGAGTTCGCCGATGGATCTTCGATGAACACCCCTACCTGGCGCGCCAGCTATCGGTGTTTAGCCGCCAAACCTACCGAGGGATACCCTGAGGTAGTAGATTTGTAGGTAGGGTGTTGTCGAGATCAGGAACTCTAAGGTGCAAGCAGCATAAGGTTTAGACAGGTTCAGATTGCGATGTGCGTAATACTCTAGGTACTGTATGGTGGTTTGTATTATTTTAGATTGGTTATTGATTTGGTGGGGTCCCTACCCGCCCTTATGTAGTTTGGGGGGATAGGGTTACATGAAATCCTAGACCAATACCAGCTTAGGAGTCCTACCCGAGTACTACTCGGGTAGTTTCCTTCTATACCGACTAGACCTACTCGCATACGAGTACATTATAATAGATATAAGATATGAGATATGATCCCATTCCTTATCCTAGAATATTCTATGCTATGTGCGCAGTCCCGTGGCCCCGGGTCTGACAGTCTTCTTCCTTGCGTCTATGTTTAGATTGGAAGTAGAGAAGAATAGCAGCCATGGCGCCAGGCTACCAGAACAAGTGAATAGCTGAGGGTATTCACGACTGAATCAAGGTATAGCAAGCGCCATACCTTGCCATACCAGGTCCTCCGCCCCTGGGTATAGCGGGCTGTGCCGGTTTCCGCTGCGCACTCTAATATCTTGGACTCATGGTTGGTGATGGTTGGAAATTGGGAACTTGTATGTCCGTAGTCTGAAATGTCATTGGCTGTCATTAAGTCTTGCATTAGTCTGAATTGTTCCAATCTGTTTTCCAAGTTTTCAAAGAGAGCACTGTTCTAAATAGTCATTAAGTTGCTGTCGCTGGATATGGAGTACATATTTTTGCTTGCTCGCTGCTTACACTGGCATATCGTAAAAATGAGTAGCGATGTGATGTTTACAAGATTCTTTTCCTAGATTTGACACTGACATATCAATGTCAAAATGAGTATTATTTCTGTACTTTATACGGTTATCCAAAGGTACCATGAGTTACTATTTATATAACACCTTTGGAAGCCATCAAACTAAATTTAGTATCAAGCTACACCAAAATTTGGTCTCTTGGGCTAGTTATATAATTTTACGGTGGTTGGAAAAAAATAGGAGCCATCCATCCATCGATATCCAATGGTTGAAAATCAGATAACAGGCTCTTGGCCCAGCTTTATAAGAAAGCAGAACATTTTACTGGGGTTACCAGTTTGCAATTCAACAGGCACATGAAGAGTCTGGATGCAACAACGTGCTAGTTGATAACAACATTCTCTAACCTCTCTTTCTAAAACCTCCCAAAAGAAGAAAGAACACGACTAGCTAATTAGATCGCCAGGACTGGGTTCATAGCTTCAATCGCTGGGCCTCCTGCTCGATCCGAAGACGCCCATCTCCCTTCGCCAAAATGGCCCATCTCTGCATGAAAGAGATTAAATGGAAAATACCTACATTAGGTGATGAAACTATTACATTGTTAAAGACACAGTCATTTCTGATGAGCCAAAGGCTCCAAGCAACACAGCCAAAAAGGAAAATATAGAAACGTTTGGTTTCCCTCAGCACACCCTCTAAAATCAGCTCTTGAGGGCTCTCTCTATTCCTTCAGGGCTCTCTCTATTTCTTCTATCGAGAAAGGTCTAATCAGCTCTTGAGCATCTTTCTCGATAATTTTTCTCTATTTTGCCACATCTCAGCCCCAATACTGATAGGCCCCCGTTGTTTCCTACCAAACAAGTTTTTGTAGAAATCAACAATATGCTTCCTCAGCTCTAACTCGTCAGAAATAACTCTATTTCCATCCTCAAGGGAAAAGATAGTGCATTTTTTTTCTGCCATTAGCAATACCATGAAAGTACCCATTATTTGCATCACCTTTTAGGAGCCATTTTTCCTCTCCTCTTTTCTACCAATTTCTTCAAAGGCCAGGATGTTTTCAAGTTGTTCCTCAAGAGCATATATCTGCCTCCATTGATCATCACTTAGTCCTGAGATCTCGGCAGTTCTCTCTAAAGTTTTTAAACTGCACATTAACTCGACCTTTTCCTTCTTCGTCAAACTATTCAAGTTCAGATTCCACCTTTACAGAATTGTCTGACAGTTTGTTTCACTTTTTTCCAGTAATCTTGCACCCCCAGCTGCTCTCTGTAAGGCCATCTCTCTCTAAGCAGCTCTTTAAAACCAGCTTGTGTCAACCAGGCCATTTCAAATCTGAAAAGATAAGGTTGTTCCATCCTCTTATCTTCAGTATCAACCACAATTGGACAATGATCCGAGCCCACTCTAGTCAGGCTCTCACAGGTGGTGAAAGGATATTTCAGGTCCCAGTCAAAGCTGACCAAAACTCTATCAAGCTTGCTCATGATGGCGTTTGCCTGCTTATTTGTCCATGCATATCTTCCTCCTTTCCTTATCAATTCCTTGACCCTAGTGTCATTGATAAATTCATTGAAAGCATCCATCCAGCGCTGATCAATGTTATCAGGCGATTTCTCCCAAGCATACCTTATAAGATTACAATCACCTCCAATAATAAAAGGGTGATCAAGATTAGCAATTTTTTGTCTCAGCTCTAGAAGAAAACAATCTTTCCTTTCATGTTGAACAGGGCCATAGACATTGATTACTTCCCATTTTAACATGTCCTTTCTATTCTCGACAACTATCTTGAGAAGAATTCACCACTATCCACATTTCCTCCTTCATCCCCCCCTCTAGTTGGTTTGTTGGTCACAGGCAAGGTTTTGGGGTGAGCCATCTCTTGCCCGCCCCCCTCCCCCCTTCCTTCCTGGACATCACTCTTTTCAGATGTGGCCAGATTTTTATCCCCCTATCTAGATGCTTGGGCAATCTTATCCCTTGCTGACATGAGTGCAGCCTTAGCTGCCTCATGAGCCTGCAAAGTAGTAATAATAGCCTCCTTCTCTAAAACAGAGTCACCCACATCAATACTACTAGCAGCAAAGGAAGGTGTACTACCTGATGCTTTTGTTTTAGTGCCTCCACCATCCCCCGCACTATCCCATTTTTATTTGTGTTTCTAAGGCTTTTCCTCTGAGCCACGGTAGGCATTTGCTTGTTTTTGGATTTCACAACAGTGAATTCTTTCTCAATGCTACCATAGTCATATGCAGTGATACTACCCCCATTCTTGTTCGTATCCTTCTTGTTACTCACCTAATCTAACTTTTCAGCTTGCTGCTTGAGTGCACTCTCTATTGCTTCTGGGTTAATATTTAGGACCTTACTCAATTCTTCAGTTTTTTCTTCAAAGATTTTATCAATCCTGTCCATCTCTGCCTTCTCATGGGAAAGAACTTCATCTTCATTGTCCACCAATTCTTCATCCATCATACCTTCTTCCCCCTCTATATAGGTATCTTCCTGATCATCACGCATGTCATTATCTTCTTGTGTCAGCTCTAGCTCCCCTCTTCAGCATATTGTTGAGAAGATAAGTAATCCTCAGCTAATATGTCCTCCTTGTCGGTTTGCTTATCTAAGCCACCACTCAGATCTCCAGCACCTTCATCTGCTACCTCTTCATTTTGCATTACTTTCTACTTCTTGCTAGAACCGGCATTCCCAGAATTACCAGTAGCAGGTTCTTTTGGAGCAGAAGTATTTGATTCCTCAAGCTCCCTTTTCTGTCTTGCAGAGCAATCACTGTCGTCGTCCTCCTCCTCCTCTTCATCCTCCTTATCCCTCCTTGTATCAAACTTAGTGGATGTTTTATCAGCAGATATTATGACCTTTGGGGTTTCTATCTCCCATCTTATTCTATGACTCTCTCCATTAAAGAAAATTGGAGTTTCTCCCTTGATCTATTTAGCATCCTACAAGCCACCTCAATTCCAACAGGACCTGTCTTCTTCAAACTATTCAGATCCACCTCTTCAGGATTCCCTATCAAGTAAGCAATCTCCATAATAACTTCTACAGACTTAGTATTAGGTGGAAAATTGTAAGCATTAACCCACACCTCCTCTAAATTCCCATCAGCTCCTGATGACATTTCTGTGGCAATCACTTTATCCTTGACAATGGAGGTTTCAAAGTCAAAACCCCTAAATCTGGATAGCTGATCTCTGATGGCTTCACTTGGAAAGGTAATCATATACTGGTTCTCATCATTCATCTTCTTAATAGGCCATTTGGATATTCCTTTGAAAAGATGCCTCAATTCCTTTTCAATACAGTCAGCCGTAACCAGCCCATACTCAATAATCATAATGCCAAGAACCTCTTTCTTCTTCTCCTCTTTGTCTGTTGGAATGCGTATGCTATAAAACCCCTGGCCAGGTATCCCAAATCCACACAGTCGCAACCCTTTCTTTTCCGGGCAGACAGGTGCCTATGGCCTGACTTCTTACAGCAATAACAGAAGGGCGGGTTCATGCAGTCCTTATGGAAGTGACCAGACAGATTACAGGTGAAACAATGTGGATCAGTAGAGCTTGGCCCTTTCCATTCTTCTGCTCAGAGTTCCCCTCTTCTCCAGCAGCCTTGGTTGTCCTCTTAGGACCATGGCGATCTTCATGCTCTCTCATCAATTTCTGCTTTAAATCTCCTTCATCTCTCTCAGCAGCAGATCTCTTGAAGTGCTCAGTTCTGTTGTTGTCATATCTATGAGAGACACCCGAGCTAGATCCAAAACCAGAACCAAACCCAAAGCCATACCCAAAGTTAGATCTAGATCCATAACCACCTTGTCCTCCTCTGTAATCCTCCCTCTCTCCTCCTCTGTACTCATCCCTCTCATAGGTATACTTATGACGATCCTGCTCTCTAGAATCCTGGAACCCTCTTCCTCCTCTAGGTTCATTGAATCACCCCGGGCCAGCTCTATCGCCCGAGCGTGACCAAGGCCCCCTGCTGATTGTTCCCTTTGGTGCGATCCATGGCCGTCGCAGCAACAAACGATCGATCATCTACCTCTTGTTTCACTGCACGAATGATTCTTCTGCTCTAACTACCAAACCGATGAATCTCACTGATTTTTGCTAGATAAACTAACCCTCTGTCCGCCACCGCCAACACCGCGCCCTTTTGAACCCAAAGCCAAGCCCCCTTCCTATCGGACCATGAGTGACCATGAAGATCATCCACACAAGTCCCGTAAGGGTAGGTGGGCCATTTTGGGCTTGTACACTTTCCGGCCCAGCGAGGTGATGGTTCAGTTTTCTCTAGCAAGGAGCACCGTTCATCAGTAGGAGGGACATGTTTTGGTGGGTCTACAGTAGAATTTACAAATCCTTCTACAAATCTTCTCGATGAATCAGCAGATGTATGTTTTCCTCTAAAAGCAAATCTACCATGCTTCTAAATTTCTCGATCAAAAACATCCCCCAATGAGAATGATCCAAACCGAATTTCATTTTAACAGTCCTGCGATCGAGACTTTTCTTAAGATACAGTAGTGTTTTTGCATGCTCATCGCTCAAAGGAATTCGGGGTTGCAACCAGCACCCTCTAATCTTAGCAGCACGCCATTCATTACGACATCTAATGGCGTCCTTATCCCACTGGCGATCCACTATGTGACTCCAACCATCATCGGGATTCCGGTGTAACTTTTCCTTATTATGAATCCGTTCTGAATCTCGCAAATGAACAGAGTCCTTTTTATGTCGCCATGCCTCCTCATAAAGCTGTCGGATCTCTTGTGCCCGCCGACAAATCACTTCCTTCATATGGCAACGAGCATCAAAATCCCGACGACGATCTGCCTCTCCTTGCCGCAAATCTCCCGGAGGCTCTCCCTCATGCCGGCAATCATCATGCCAGCGCGCAGCCTCCTCCTCCAACCGAAATAGGGCAACCACCATCAGATCGATCAAGTCGCTGAACCCGCTCTATTTTGATATGGGGACCTCCAAAAAGTAGGAGAAATTGTAGCCGCATAGGAGAGCTCTCGATCCCACTTAAAAAAAATCCAAAGATCACTGGTGGAGGCCGGTGATCGCTGGAGTTTCTCTCTCTTCGGGACTTTCTCTCTCCTCCTAGAAAAAGTGAATCTCCGCAAATGTTTCTTTTTCCCTTGATAAAGTGTCGTTGTCTCTCCGACCAATGGTTGAAAATAAAAGGCACTATGGAGAGGCACTAACAAGTATCAAATTGGTGGGACCGGTATAAAATAATGTAGGATTGGTACGTATTTTAATTTAGTAAAGGGTAAATCGATAAATTCAGTTTCTCTATTTTATCTGATCTAGGAAAAGGATTTGATTCCCAGAGCAGCCAAGTTTCACTCTCGTGTGGGTGTGTCCGCCGGACGCGGAATTGAGCTCCGCTGAGCGCCGACCACTTCGGCCAGAGCTTGCCGGAGTTGTTGACCATGCTACTAGCAGCGGTTCCTAATTCCAAACGAAAAATTCGCCTTGTGCTTGCGGCCGATGTGCAGGCATGCTAGCTGTTGGTTGCTGCCGGCGGCTAAACGTGCTTATGCTTGAGCGGCTCCGTGAGTTCTGGTGCCTGTCGCCGGCGCCGGCCGTAGCGCAACCAAGTTGACCGGCGCCTGGGATTGCGGCGGCTTGCAGCTCGTCTATGGAGCAGCACATCCTCGGCGAAGAAGTGCATATGCGGCGGCAGCACCAGCAGCACCACGCACATGAACAGTCCCTCGCTCCCTCCGGTCGGGCGAGCAGAGGCAAAGAGCGGCATTGCTCGCGAGCGAGAGGGAGCAGGCGGAGACGGAGTTGTGCAGGGCTGCGGGGAGGCAGGGTCGCGAGCCTTAAGGTGCGCGGATCGAAGATGGCCAGCGGCGGCACAGATGCTGGCCGAGTCCCCGTGGGGACTAGCGCGGAAAAACGGCGGCGGCGTGTCGTTCAGTTTTTTTCCAGCGTGTAGAGAGGGATTACGGAATGGAAAAATAGACAATAACTGAAATGCCTTTTAGTTATTTTCCAACTCCTTTAATTAAACTATCTCCCATAAACGGTTAGGACAAATGAGAAAGAAAAATACCATCAAGTGCTACTAGTACCTTCCAATCATCCTAATATAGCTCTAGAAATATACATCTATATGGTTTTAAATTGCTGGCTAAACCGTTTAGCAGCAGAGCTGCCATTACGACGTTTAGCGGGCTATAGCCGATTTTAATAGGTTAAATATCATAGTAACTGCCCTTTCCGGCTATAGCTTTGATTTGTAGTGCACCCTTGCCCGAAATTTCTGCATACACAAAACAAATGAGATTTGCAGCGGAACAATACTCCTATTCCTTCATTGGAAGTTAAGGCCTACATACCTTCAATGGGTTTTGCAAAGTTCCAGATCCTACGGTCCTAACCAAACTATTCGGAGGTGGTGAATCACCTTATGCGATCTCCAACAGTTGCCCTGTCTTCTATATATTTACCTTCTTCTCTTTCCCAGCATTTTTTGAGTGGCTAATAGTTTTTCATATTTTCTTTTTCAGTAGCCGAAAGTTTTTATACTATAATTTTTCTGTTTCCAAACAGTTTACTAAATCATTTTTTTAAGAGTCAGCGGGGTTAAGATAGCCCACCTGAACAAAGTGAATTACAAGATCAAGCAACTATCTCACCGGAGCCGGCAGACAGTGATCATGATACGTGGGCCAAAAGCCACTAGGACAAAAAGAAAGGATACAAACACAACACAACATGGGGAACTACGAGCAGAGCACCAAAGTCAAGCCTCAGAAGGTGGAGCAGCCCGTCGATCATCAGCTCAAACCATCACCGAATTCCATACTTGCCGATTTTATACTAATAAAGGTTAAACACCACCCGCTAATTTTCATCTAACCAAGGTGTCAACCATCTTCATCACCTCAACCGTCTGGTCGTCACTCTTTTCAGAGAACGAGGAGATTCAAGGGAGGATCTAAGGTCTCGCTAACCCGGCTTCACACAAGCGAGGGATTCACTATCATCAGTACTTATCGGGCACGAATTCATCCATATCACAAACAAATGCCAATTACCAAGGCAATCCGATCCGCGACCCTCCGCTGCGCAACCAGCTCACCAAAGGTGTTCATCACTCGCGATTGGCCACCACTGCCCGCATCAAGCCGTCGAGAGTCAGGCTTCTCAAGGTGCCACAACATGCAGCGCCCTCCGACGCCCTTAAGGGGAAGGAAGCCCCAAAGGAGGAAGGGCCGCTGAAGTTAGCAGCCGTGACCAACCAAGTAGTAGCAACAAAGACGAAGCAGGAACCAGATGATGATACTTGCCAAACACAACAGCAGCTGCAGGAAGGGCGGCCTCAATCGAGTTGTGCGGAGGTGCAAAGCCTCCCCGCGCACCAGGCGCGGCACTCTCGCTGCTCAGACGCCGAAGTCACACCAGGCGCGGCGCTCTCGCTGCTCAGACACCGAAGTCACAGGACATTGGGTGAGCAGGTGTGGGAGCTCAGTGGCAGTGCGGAGGAGTTGCTTCCCCATGCGCTGGGCACGGTGCTTTCGGTGCACAAGCTCGGAGCGCCATTGCTGCTGAGCGACGCTCAACACCCCATGTGTCTGAGGCATAGATAATAAGGTGGACAGCGGGGAAAAAGCATGCAGAAGGCGGCACACGTGTGCTACGACGCAGAGGGTTGGTGGAGAGGCGCGATGAAGAGGAGGTGAGCCCGTACCCAAATTCAAGCACAAAGATGGCACACGAAGCAGCAGGAGTGGAAGCCGGTGACCGAACTACCGCGCGGTAGGAGGAAGCGCTCGAGGGGCATCGCAAGCTGTGCAGCCATGGGCGGGGAGGATGTGTAGGACGGCGATTACCCGTCGCGATTCGGCCCCAGCAGCAGCGAGCTGGGGCAACCCAAGGGTGGAGGAGAGGGCGGTGGAAGGTGAGGCTGCCGGAACCGGTCCAACTGAAGCAAGCCGACGAGATTCAAGATCTGGATATGGGAAAAACGTGAACGGGAAGGTGGAGATGGGGGAGGAAGAAGAGGGAGGGATGCTGCTGCAGCTTGGGGGCCCGCTGCCGCCGCCGGCGGTGCCACCAGCAGCGACAGCAACGGGCGGGGGAGGCTGGTGGAGCGGTGCTCCCAGGTGGCGGCGCCGGTCGCCTCCTGAGTCGCTCGAGAGGAGTGGCTGATCAGAAGTCGGGAGCGCTCTTGCAAATTTGACTCTTAATTGAGTTTACTAAAATCATTGACATCAAACTCATCTCCCACTTGCAATTGTAATATCTTTTTTTTTAAGGAAGCTACGGCAGCCCTGGGTTACCTGAACTTTTATTGCATTACAAATACAATTTACAGAGCAAATTACAGGGAGCACAATCGGCTCCAGAAGCAAGAGGAAGAGGAGAGCAAAAGAATCTAGAGCTAAAACTAATTCTAATTCTTATTCTAATTATATAAGAAAAAAACTACTCCACGCTATAAGCTTCATCCATTTAACTCGACAGACGCCATCAAGGCGGCCAATTCCAATAACTCATGAGCTGCAACAGTGGTTAAGCGGGGTCGAAGCGAGAGCTGTGAGTCAGGAGCCAAGAGGACTCAGAGTGACCGAAGAGCCAAGAGGACTCGAGTGACCGAAGCATTCGGCCAGAGAGCGCGCGAGAACAGGGCAGGGAATATATCAGCTAAAGTTTGGGATCCGAACCACATATCCAACCAAAGTGCTGCCATCTGACCATTTTCAACGAAAACTTTGGTCTCATTTCTGAAAGAGGGAAGCTGAGCGTAGATATCTTTCCAAATCGGAGTTATCAAAAGGGATGTCATCACCAAAATCAAAACGTTCATTCCAGCCATAAGCATTTCTTAGCCAATCAATCCAAGGCGCAGAGGGTGCACAATAAAATTTAAAGAGAAACTTCTTGAGGCGGCTCATATTTTTCTTAGTCAAATTAGGTATACCCAGACCACCTTTTTCATTAGAAAGGGAAACATCATCCCATGCAACTTTACATTGGCTCCCTCGACATTTGTTTTCACCCGTCCATAGAAAAGCACGTTGTTTCTGGATAAGAGTTTTTCAACAGTGTCTTTAAAAAGAAGAAGCGAACTCATGTGATAAACGGAGGCAGAGGCGAGCACAGAAGTAACAAGAGTTGTTCTGCCCATTTTATTTAAGAGATGCCCTCTCCAACCTGCTAAGTACTAATCCGAGGTAGCAATCATAGGCTGGAAATCCTTGGTACAAAGTTTTGTGGTTGAGAGGGGAAGGCCGAGGTATGGTTGAGGGAAAGAGGAGGCAGGGCATTCTAAAATGGAGGCAAGGTGACAAGCATGATCAGAGTCGACACAAATAGGGAGGAAAGTGCTTTTCTCAAAATTTATATGTAAACCGGTGGCCGCGGAGAAGGTTTGGAGAGTTTTTTTCGAGGCAAGAAGTTGATTTTCATCAGCTTTGAGAATAATTAAAGTACCGTCCGCATAATGGAGAATGGGACAAGGGAGCACCGGTACTGATAGGATGCTCAAACACACCATTGGCAGCAGTGCTAGTGAGTAACTGCTGAAGAACATCGGCCACAATAATAAAGAGATAGGGGGAGAGGGGATCACCTTGTCGTAACCCCTTTTTGTAGTTTATCCACTTGCCGGGAGAGCCGTTAAGGAGCACAGCAGTCTGCCCCGTTGTTAAAATGTTTCTGATCCACTCTCGCCATTTAGTTGGGAAATTTTTTGCGCTAAGGACAAGATCAAGGGCTGCCCACTCGATTGAATCGAAAGCTTTCCTAAAGTCGAGTTTCAGAGCAACAGCAGGGACACGACGGTTGTAGCAGGTTTGCAGAAGCTCAGCAGCATATATGAAGTTTTCAGAGATACTTCGCCTCTTTATGAACCCGGTTTGGTCAGGATAATCAAGCCGAGGGACTAGGGGTTGAAATCTAGTAGTAAGAACTTTGGCAATAATTTTCAGCGGGCAGCTTTGAAGCGATATGGGCCGAAATTGATCCGGTCTAGTAACACCAACATTTTTAGGCAAAAGAACAATGTGGGATTTGTTAATTCTCTGCAAGTCCGCACTGTTATTGTAAAGCTCTTCTGTTTTTTAATGGTAATATCTTATTTCACAGCTGGACTTGTTCACTTCTTTAGCACACTGCATAGATCAACAAGTTACTAGCCACAATAATGCTAGGAGTGATGCCTCATGGCCGGCCTTGATCTTGACATCTCCAGCTACTTGCCGACGTTCTGGTACTTGTACAATCTGGCACACAACATGTAGTATCCGAAGTTGACGGCCAGCAGCACGGCCAGCAGCCAGTAGAGGTTCTCCAGCTTGGACGCGTTCATGTTGTCCGGCAGCCACGCCGTGGCTTGCCGGACGATGCCAATGAGGGCCGTGCTCAGGTAGAACCCGAGCGCGACGATCATGGCGACCATGCCCGTCGCGGTGTTCTTCAGCGACGGGGGAAACTCCTGGTAGTACAGCGTCACCTGGCCGGGGAAGTGAAGGGCCTCACCTGCTCCGGACAGAGCAAACGGCAAGAGCAGCCACATGGCCGACAACGGCGACACCCACGTCGGGTCGCCCTCCTCGCCGTGCGCGTGCACGGTGGCCAGGCGCCGGCGCTCGTTGACGGCGGATGCGGCCATGCTGACGATTGTGATCACGTGGCCGGCGCCGATGCGCTGCAGCGGTGTTGGATCGTGCCTGGTGACACGCCGCCAGAGTGGGAGGAGGATGCGGTCGAATAGGCCGAGGAAGACGACCACGGCGATGAAGCACCCGACAATCATGGATCCCGCCGGGATGGTTAAGCGGGCGACGGTGCGGTCCATGACGAGCGCTTGAAGGATGGTGAAGTTGATCTGCACGCCGAGGGCAATGCTGAGGAAGATGGTCGCGGTCCAGAGCGGCAGGATGCGCAGCACCGTCTTGAAGTCCTCCACCTGCTGGACGGTGCAGACGCGCCACGGCCGGGCCACTGATCCGTCCGCGCCGATGGTGTCGCCATCGGTGATCAGTGCGGCGCGGTTTAGGAAGCTACAATAAATAAAATTGTTGGTGAAGATTGTCATGGGCCGTGTTTGTGATCAGTTTTGGAGCTAAGATTGCTGTAAAAATTGGTTGTGTGCGTTGCAGAGGCTGGAAAATCTCATTTTTCTAAAAAAATCTATTTCTTGCATATGTGATTGGAGGTCCTCCAATCGCAGGCGTCAGCTCCCCCACTTTCCTCCGCCTCCGGTACCTCCACCACCGCTAATCATCTTCCCCGAGCCCTCGCCCAGTCCCTAGCCCACTGGATGTCACGCCACCGCCCGCAACCTGCCACCGCCGCCGGTCTTGCCACTGCCGCCAGTCTTCCCTTCCACCCCATCCCATTCTTCAAAGGCCGCCGGTGACCACCGGCACCCCTGCAACCCCAACCCCAAAGTTCGGCTGCCGCGGCTCGTCGGGAAGACGAACATTGCCTCTGCGATGTGGCGATCTCCACTTGCATATGCTATGAATAGATTTTCCTCAATTGACTGCGTTGCAAATTTGCAATTTTGTTTGTCTTATATCTTTGATTGCTGAAATGTAACTAGATGCTAACATTTCAGTCTGAAGTATTCCAATCCGCTTTTGCATTTTCCAAAGAGGGCACAGCTCACACGAATACATCAAAACCTACTCTGCACGCTTAATAAATGAAGAATCTTTGGAGCAGTAGTATACTCCCTTTGTCAAAAAACAAGTCACTTTAAGAATTTTAGAACATATTAAGAAAGAGGTAAAAAGATCTTATTTGCCCCTATTTATTAGCCATATTTGGTACTAAGTGAGTTTGAATGCGTATGCACATACTAAATAGGGTATTATAATTTATTTTTGGAATAAAATTTGAATTCTAGTATGACTTATTTTTTGGATGGAGGAAGTATGCGAAATTTTCCTCTAAACGTGCATGCGTGCAAATTGTAAAACACTACAGCAAATCATGTTGATCCGAGACGTTATTAATTTGAAGCACAGCAGACATAGAACGTGATTAGCTCAGGTGACAATCCCACGACACTGATGTTTTAGTAATAAAAAACCCCACATGGATATTCTCACTGGCTGGCTTAGTAGCGTTACCATGAAGCATTTGATTTGAGTAAAGGTGCAAAAATGAGTATTATTTTTATGGTCGACGAAAGGTACACGAGGTAATATTTAACAGCACAATTTGGTCTCCTAAGTTATAATTCTTAGTTACCTCTAAGAAATGATAAAAAGGTTTAGAATTGCTGCGGAAATATTCGTGTATACATTTGGATCAACTGTAGTACAGGTTTCTGGCGTCAACTACAATTTATGCACAGAATATTAGCTCAATCAAAAGTCTCGCGTTCTGATGCTCTATGGCTGGCTCAGACCAGCCGGTCTGTCAAGCCCATGATATTTTTTCCAATAAAATGAGTACTACTTTACATTGCCATCACAGTCTCACGGGCATGCTTGTCCTTGTGCGATTCTGCCGTGTCTCCTTGTGCAAAAGGCATTAGGCATCAACACCACTTGAGGTGCCCACCTGGTTCGCCGTTTGCCTGCGCTACCTCTTGCGCGCTTTCCCCCTCACCCACTGTATCTCTCCCTTTTTTTAGTGGATTTGCTGACCTTCTTAGCATAATATTATATGCAAATTATTGTCAGACTATATTAATTGATGTGAATATTGCGAGTTTGTTCACCGAAAGTATGGGTGGCCCCTGCTTGATCATAGCGTGGATTGGACGGTATGGTGGGAGAGAGAGGGGCCAATGCAGTTCTAGCGTGTTCCCTTTCCACACAGATCTCTATTATTGTCAGTTGACGCACATACTGGGCCTCTTTGCAAGCAAACTCATGATTTGTTAAACACGTATAGTGTACATTTACAAAATCTTGGATCAAATGACAGAAGGAATGGACCTTTTCGTGCAATTATTGGTTTTTAGCTTCGAAGAACGTTGATTAACTTGACTTCTTATTAGTTGGTCAACAATGAACAATTCACATCTTGACTTAAAGAGAGTGTTACCTATCTGGTGCTGGGAGAAATTCCTGTTCTACAGAAAAGGTACTGGTTCATTTCCGGTACTTCACAATAAAGTGCAACTGTGCACGGCCCGTTCCAAGAAAACTGGAAGAATATATCCATGCGTGTACGTAGAAACATTTGAGGTGTAACTAAGGCTAGTCTCAGTGCACAGTAAAAAAATCTAGTAGCTTCACTCTGCAATGGTCCAACCATGCTCTCTTTGTTTTTATTTTCCAATGGAATACCGGAGGCTGGTCTTTGGCAGCTCAGATAATTACAAGATACAGATGTTTTGCTTACCAAAATAAAAACCCAGACGGATCCAGGAATTATTTGGTTTGTTCGCATCTGTCCAGTGTGAAGATATATAGCATGTAGCCAAACCATCGATATGATAGTAGCAAAACTTCCTTAACTTTCTTGTTGTCAGTGTGACTAATATAAGAGTAGTATTGTTTTGATATTTATGTTTGCCTGGCTTATGAATTATGACAGTGAAATTAATAAAGCCCGAGCATGAGGAGCTAGTTTTGGATCTCCGTCTGCCCACACCACCTCCACCAACTCCACTGCCATGTCTCCTGTGCGGCCTTTTGGCATCACAGAGTCAGCCGCAAGGCCTTGCACGTTAGTCGCAAGTAACATGGGCGTGCACTAAGTCATGCACCGCCTATATATATGGGTGTATTGTTCATTATTTTTTCACTCCAGTTTTAAAACATATGATGTTTTGGTTAATTATTTTTAAATAATCTAGTTTACTACTCCCTCTATCCCAAATTATTATTAGTCATTTTAGCATTTCTAGATACATAGCCTTCGCTATGCATCAAGATATAGGTCATGTCTAGGTGCATAATAAAATTTATGTATGTAGAAAAACTAAAATGACTAATAATTTAGGATAGAAATAAGTTCTAAATGCCATTTATTTAAAAACGATGGGATGAGAGTACTCAAGGGAGTAAGTAGCGCGGGGCAATTTGGTAAACCACACACTCATACTCTAAATTCAATAACAATATGGATTGCTCGGTGGATATGGTTCCCCACACCCATCACTTGCTAGTCTCCAAGCAAACTTTTTTTTTGTGAGCCTTCCCCCAATTTAGTCGATGTGGATGCTACACCTAGCATCTCTATCTCAAGGCCTAATTAGAGTTAACATTCTAATACAATTTGTTGTCTATTTTATTAGCTTTATAAACTAGTTGTCCCTTTTTGTAACACACGTCTCGCAGTATCCCAGATGCATGTCTGAATTTCATGATCTTGTCAGTCAAATTGCTAAAGAGTTCAGGGATGAAGAATTACCGTACCTACTGTAGTTAGTGCTAGTGCAGGGAAATCAGGAACTTAGGACTAGAGGGCAGGTTTGGGCACGGTCCATCATTCGAAAGAAAACTGCAGGAATATATGCTTGCTGCACGTGAAAAGGTAACGCGAGAGGCTCCTGTGCGCCTGCTTTAGTGCTCTTTGTTCTGTCACCAACTTTCATGCCTATATGATTTGTACGCACATAGTAGCAACGACGCGTCTTGTCAAATTGCACATAATATGTCCTTCAGCAATTGGCTAAGAGATTCTATTTTTTTCAGTAACTATTGTTTGATTATTTGATGGAGGGATATAGCTGGTGGATGCTTGACTCTGCGTCTCTGTTTTTAGAAAATTGTACGTAAATGGTAACCCGACTGATTGTTCTATAAACAAGGTTTGCACGAAATATATATGTTGTGGAACCTTTAATTATTTTGCAAAAAAGTGGAACCTTGTTTCAATTTTTTGAGTTTTAACCCTGAAAATTGTATTCATATTTATTATCTGACTCCAAAATTGCGTTTATAACATGTAACAATTTTTTCGATTTTATTATGAACTGAGTGCAACAGAAAATATGTGAGCTTTATGTTATATACTGAAAACAATATCGTACGTCCATAACGTCAAGTATTTATGAATGATGATGGGAGCAGTGTACTTAAAGTCCTGAACAAGACATTATGGGCGACTAACACTTCTTTCCATGGTCTAATAGTCTTATTATCTAAATCTTACTGTTCTTTAATAATTACCACATGCAGGACACGAGTAGTACTGAAAATATGTCCAAGAGCATAATATAATTTCCATACCTGAAGCTGTCACTTGGAGCAATAGGGTCAGTCCCACTATTGCCAGCAGCTTTGTCGTCGCCGTCACCGCTCCGTCGTCGTCCGTGGTAGAACTTCAGCTCCCCTGACGTTGCCACGTTGACAACGACCTTCCTCTTCCTGGCGGCGGCGACGGCCACCCTCGCGAGCCCCGTGAACGGGCTGCCCCGCACGGCTGGCCGGCGGTAGTACCGCGACCCGAGAAGCAGCGCCGCGAGGCCCATCACGCTGGCGGCGGCGGAGACGCCGAACCCCAGCGTCCACGACACCGTGTCCTGAACGTAGACGATGACCGTGGAGCCCAGCACGGAGGAGGTGTAGAAGAAGATGAAGAACCAGTTGAAGAGCACGTCGCGGTCGCCTGCGGAGTCGAACTGGTCCGCCCCCATGGTCGCCTGGTTGAACCGGGAGCCAGCGGCGCTCACGCACATCAGGAACACGCCGGCGTACAGCACGGCCATCTGCCCGGCCGATGCCGGCTCGCAAGGGCCGGCGGCTGCCGGCTGGCACGGCACCGGATGGAGGCCGTGCAGGCTTGCCGTCAGGGTGAACACAACCAAGGACTGCATGCGAGCTCACGCATTAGTTAGCAAGTTCATCAAACCGGCGCGACATACCCGATCGATCGATACGAGCTTGTGTACGAAGACGTATATATGAGGGGTACGGGCACTGACCAGGACGGAGAAGGCCATGGAGACCGCGACGACAGGGTAGCAGCCAAAGAAGGCGTCGGCGACGATGGCTCCGGCCACCGGGGCCAAGCTGATGCAGCCGGCGATGATGTTGGAGATCTGGGCCGCGTCGACGCTCGGCACGTTGTACTTCTTGATCAGGTAGACGACCAGGTTGCTCAAGGCGCCGCTCGTGGCCACACCAAGCCCCATCATGGCGACTGCACCATACCATACACACATGTAACATTCTTCTCACTGCAGAGCTCAGATGATGAAGACAGAGAGAGAGAGAGACCTCCGAGGAAAGGGAAGGTGATCCATCCACCCTTCCTCTTCGGATCGCTCTGCGGCTGCTGCAGGGACTCGTGATCGACGCCGTGGCTACGCCGAGGCAGTGGTTCTTGCGATCCGTTCTCTTCCATGCTGCTGGATGCCTGGTTCTTAAATTCCACACTGATGTATCACTTACTTAAAAGCACAGGTGGATAGTCCGTGTGACACTAGGGAGTAGATGCTGACGAGTAGTAAACGATCGAGTTGGCCACCCGCATGGTCCGATTTATTATATATATAAATAAGAAAAACTAAAGTGTGCCCGACATCTTTGGTTGATCAGCTCACTGATAGGAAGCATTTATTTCTGTCCGTTCGAATCGTATTCTTCTCTATTTCGGTAAGCTAACGCCTTGTAAGATTATGGGGAATACTGTGTTATTAATGGGATTTGCTAAATATAGAAGCTTAGTTCATTCTCATGGTTAGAAAATGTTACCCGCAGCATATAAACCTACTGATTTTTTTTTTCTGTTCCTATCAGATATAGCCCGAATGGTTCTCTGTATTTTGGCATCATCTTTGTACACAATATATGTTAGGGAAAAAAAGGATGTTGTTCGTCCACCTGTTGGAATCCATATATTAAAACAAAGATATCCATTCCATGACCTTGCATCACCGTGGATATAAAAATGAGCCTAAATTTCTTCAAAATAAACATCGTCCATCCCTTTCATTTGTGAAATTACAAGGTATGAGAGAATGGTCCTTGATCCCACGATCTTTCTACCACTACTACAAACTGTGTAGAATAGCATTTGCAGAGGCAAATACACCAACCGGCTACCCCTACGTTTCACAGCTAAAAATTAAACATTTATATAGGTGCACCCACATCTAGAAATCACAGAGGCGGGTGCGGCCTACCCTACAAATAACTACCCTAAAAATTAATTTTGAAAATCTATAAGAAAGAGAAAACAACTCAATAAAATATAATTTTTTCATGTACCCAGGAGAGTTAGTCATAGAGTTGTGCAATTCTTTTACCCTCATATGGTTTAAAGGATTTCAAAACATGACATCCAACCTCGCACGGGCCTTAGCTTATCCTCCGCTGCACCGCAGAGTTAGTTCTGACTTCTGACTATATGAGATATTCTATTATATTGTACTAACTTCGAAAAATATTTGTAAGGCCGGGTGACACCATCACCCGTAACCTATAGATGCTCTCACCAGCCTCCAAAATTATTTTTTATTTTCCTTCTATTTCAAAATATAGGCATATAAGTACATACACTCACAAAAACTATATTTCATATAATATATTTTACATTTCTTATTTTTTTACAAATGATGAAAACTTTACAATAATCTTAATTCATATGCCCAAATTGGATTTTCATTCACATATACTCGTACAGTCCAATACACGTATATTAACTCATAATGATCTTTTATACTACTAAACTTTCGCATATGAAAAAAATTGTCAATTACAAAGTTTTAGGTCACGTCGAGCAAGTTTGTCTTCATCTGAGATCATGGGAAAGAGTTATGAATTTATTGTCCAGAACTATTTATAGGAGCAGGCCACATCATTAACCTGGACTATTTGTAGGGTGGGCCACATCATTATCTGCCCATAGAAATTATTTTCGGGAGCCAGTGATATCATCACCCCCTCCTAAAAATTGTCCCCATTTATAGGAGCAGTTCATCCTATGGTTCACCACTAGACACTATGCCAAAATACAATAGAGAAGACACCCCATTCAGTGACACATAATTGAGCAGTGTCACCTATGTGATATTGGTGACAAGTCATAACCAGAAGCGTCACCTATATGTCTGCTCCCCTTGGTATGGAACAAAACGCATCACCGATGTGCGTACATCGTACATCGGAGACGCGGTTTACAAAAAGTGTCACCAATATCCACGCCACTCATAGGTGACGCGTCGTGTCCATCCGCTCACCAATGTGTAACAATATAAGTGACGCAGTTGAATTAAACTGCGTCACCTATGTTGAGTATGTTACCAGTGATACTCCCTGTCCATCCGTGACACATATATTATTACACATATCGGTTAAACGCATCTCTTAAACGCGTCACTGATAAGTATATCCGGACCCGAACTTTTTATGAAATCTGATTCAAAATCAACTCGCATCCACCCTCATCCACTCAGTCACTCTCACACCCCCTTCTCTCTCTCGCGCGCGTGCTTTGCTGCCGCCGCCTCTCCACTTCTGCTCCACCCTGCTCTCGCCCTTTGTGCGCCCACCAACGCCTCCCCGTCGCAGTTCCGCCCTGCTGTCGCCCTTAGCACCACCAGCTAGGCAGCACCTCCGATCTTGGCTCTCACCTCACTAAGATCCCCCATTCCTCCCCTCCCGCCGCCACCCCCAAATCCTACCCCTTGGCCACGACCTACCAGGAGAGCCTTTCCTGGCTCGCCTTCGAGGTCTATGATGACGCGGCCGATGAGGCCCCTGCGACGTCGGCCCTCGCGGCCAGGGGAAAGGACCTCTCCGCCACGCCGCCATCATTGGGGAGGCGCCACCGGTACTCCCGCCCCAGGCCTAGCACAGGCCTCAGCTCCGAAATGTCCAGGACAACTCTGTCCTCGGGTTTCCTCCCCGTGCAGAAGCGACCCGCCACTACGTGAAAGATTGACATTGGTAACGGCCATTGGTAACGGGCATAGCCAACATTACCATTTCTGGGTTACTAATGACCGGTCGCCCATTACCAATTACGTGCAAATTGTAACGGTCGTTAGGCAATGGCCGTTACTAAAGGCCGTTACCAATAACACGGTGCGGCTGCTTCAGCTGGGGCCACTATTAGTGCCGATAACGAGTATCACATGATGCTAGTTACTATAATTCGTTACTATTCTCCCAGTGTAGCCACTAGGCTGGGCCCACTGTCAGATTTGGTAATGGGCGCACCATGACATACGTTACCTTTATTGGTTTACTAGTAACGGGCTTCAAATGAAGCCTGTTACCAATGACACCGTGCGGCCCCTTCAGCTGGGCCCACTGTCAGTTTTGGTAACGGGCCTCACTTGATGCCCGTTACTTCTATTCGTTACCAATCTTGCAGTGTGGCCGCTACGCCGGGCCCACTACCAGAATTGGTAACCGTCGTCACATGAAGCCCGTTACCTTTCATTGTTTACTGGTAACGGATTCCAAATGAAGCTTGTTACCAATGAGATACTAAAGGTAACAGTTTTCATTTGAGGCCCGTTAGCTGTGACCAATCAAAGGTAACGGTTCATACTTGAAGACCGTTACCATTCATCGATCAAAGGTAACGATCTACTTGTCAAAGGTAACATGCTGAGCATGATGCCCGTTGCCTTTAGCTCTACCAGCCCAATTGGGCCATCCTGTTTCCCTGGCTGCATCATGAAACTAGCAAGGATTTGGCAGCCACCTTTAACCTACAAGCAATATATATACTCTACAGCAGCAAGGACAGGTTTACAATACAAGAACTCAACATAAACATATCATCACATATCACAATTTTACAATCGAGCCTCACATATCATCACAAGTTTGCAATACAGCCTCACATATCATTAGAAGTTCACAATAATGTAACCTAACATAAATATACACATGTACATCAAGTTTAAATTTTCTACACATGTCATAATCACCATTGTAACAGTTTCAAAGTGGACCGTAGTAGAAGGCGCCGTCCGGTTGGATGACATCCTTGATGATAAAATTGCACAGCATCTCCCAGATCATCTCATATGTGGAGCTTTATAATCCTGCAGAATACCGCGCTTAATAAAATGTATATTGACAAATAGTAAATAAATAAAACAAGTGATTAATGCATAAACGCAATATGAAGAGTACATGCAACAACATTTTTGTAGGTTTTGCATCACACGCTAGGTTCAGTATGTTGTTTGCAATTTAGAAACCACATAGATTTGTCCCTCCTGGTTGTTGAGCGCACTACAATACACAAAAATGTTATGCTAGAATTAAGGCAATACTACATCGGAATTGAAATTCTTCATTTCTTTGCTAGAATTACATGAAAATCGGTCCTATGCTTGAGTTTCGTTGCTTTGGACTTTTGTTTCATTCCTTTAGTCTTCATGTAGTTTCCAAAGGCACTGCATGGAGAGGTAGTGATTAGCAACATTAAAGAATAAGAAAATTTGCATATATAGAAACCAACCTACAAAAACCTTACCAATTAACAACTTGTTGGACATCTTGGAACTTTCTTCTCGGCACAATTTTCGCGGAGTCTAGATAGAATATGAGACTCCACTTGATGGTAATGACTATCTTTACCTAGTGGCCTCCCATGTTGTACGCTCCTACCACAAATTCATGCTTCATCAGCTTAGCAATTACATCTACTACAAAATTTGTTTGGAATTGGATCATTGTGGACGAGAATGTTTGGGGGTCCAAAAATCTGACATCTATCCCCATATCTTTTAGCATTTGAAACATTTTCCTACATAGAAAATCAAATTGTTAGTTTGAACATTGTGGTACTAATTAATGAAACTCTAGTGTCAAGAAACTTACACTGAGAAGCAGCTTAGCAAACTAACGTCCAATGCGTCAAGGTTGAATAGGTCATAAAAGTAATTGAATCCAACTTAAAAATTATCTGGCTTTTTATTTTCAAAGTGGCATGCATCAAACTGTACACCAGAGTTCTCGACACCGTTTGCACTCTCTAGCATGTAGTGATTATGCAATTCTTGATATGATGGTCCAGCAGCCCGTAGATCCTCCTCTGATAGCATAGGCTCACCAGGCTTGGATTTAGTATTAGCCTGAGTCCACATGGCGCCAACGGATGGATTTTCTCCCTTCTGAGGCTGCGCCTCATTTCGAAAAGGTGGCTCATTATCATCCTTTTGAGGAGCTGGCTCTATCAGTAGAGCACCAAGTGTCTTATGCTCATCATCCTTGCGAGGACGAGGAGGAGGAGGAGGAGGAGAAGGAGGCTCTATCATTCCATCACCAGGTGCCTCATAAGAATGCTTCTGACCAGTAGAAGACGGGGAGGGTGACTGGTGAGGATAACCAGTAAGTCTAGGTGCACCTGAAGATGATGTGGGGCCTGAGTTGGGAGGCCTTGTCCTTGGTGGTATTAGGATACTTTCCCTTGGCCACTGTATCCAATTAGAAAGCTCTTCACCAAGGTTTGTGATCTCATCACCGACTGGGATCGTATTGCCCCACACATAATTGGGTTACACCACAGCATATCCATATTCTACATGTACTGTATGGCACACCTCCTAACCTGGATAGACAATGGCATATGCGAGCTCCATGTTATACTTACTATCCAGAAGGCTGCAAACTGTCGGCTCCGTAAGGCCATCTATGGTGTCTGGAATGGGTGATGGAACGTGTGTTCTCTATTCCACCTCCCCACAACTACTCGCATGACCTTTTCACCCATGATCTCTTCCTTGTTCACATTACTAGATCTCTTTTTCTTCTTATACATCCCTACAAAATGTGGCCAGAAACCTTTTTGCCAGTTGGATGAACTAGATACTTCTAGAACTCAACCTCGATGCTCTGGGTTTTTAAGTGTCTGGGTGAGAACATCACTTTCCCTAACACCAGTAAAAGAACCATTGCTAGCTTCAGCTGCAATGGCTTTCACCCTCTTTGCCAAAGCCAGCACCGTAGGGGAATTGAATGTTATGCTGCTGATCTCAGTCCCCTTATCTGACCTAGCCCGCAAATATGACCTTGATCAACCAGGAAATTGAATCCAAGGATTGTATTTTGCTTCAGCCAACTTTTCATCATCCTCCTCCCAATCCTTCTTTTTAATAGCATAACCTTTTCAGCCTATCTTGTGCAGCTTTATGTGCAATGCTCGCATGTCTTTCATCTCCTGGCTCTTCTGCTAAAACTCTTTAGATGTGGTGTTCTCCACAAACTGGTCCCAATCTTCTTGCTTCAGAAATGGATATTTCTCAAAAGGTGTCAATTCCTGCCCATGAAATCCGATCTTAAATGGGACTTGAAGCATCATTGCAAAATCGCTATCTCTTTCATAGCTGTCCTAATTGTCTTCTCATGATCCGCTCTGGACAGATTCTGTGGGTACTCTAATTTGTCCTCTAGAATAGGGAACAAATCTCTCTCCTTCGTCTCAATTGGGACCGATTCAAGCTTGACATTTATTGAGACCCTCTCCAGAGCAATGAGCCCGCAAAACCAATACAAATCTATCCCTCATAGCTTGAGGAATAGGCCAACCATCATCATCGATTCCAGTGGCAATGACCTAGTCTTCTGGCCATTTTGTTTGTGTCCTTGGCCTGCGGTCTTAGTAGCACTTGCAGCTATCTGTGAGGACCCCGCTCTAGGCGATTGAGGTGGCGAATTGTTGTCACCAGAGGACCCCATTCTAGACATCCGAATCACAAATTTGAAATTAAATTCTTAGAAAATTGATCAAATTCTACTAAGCATTATACTAAATTTCTTCTAAGTGCATTAACTCAATTAAATGTTTCCTTGCAACTTAATGAAGAAATAAAATTCGTACAATATCCCAATAACTACATCAACAAATTTGTTGAGCCACTCATAAACCCAGAATAATGTAGCCAAGCACAACAAATAAATAGAAAATAGAGATTTCCCCACTGTTAACTGAATGATGGACATTTGACAATAACGAAGTTTTGAAACATATATCCCCACTGTGCAAGATGACAATATAAGCTCCTAGCAATTATGTTAAAATAGACTAGGGCTAGCACTCTGCCTAAGCAAGGAACTACCACACTACCAGGACTAACCCATTCCGTGTTCACTAAGCAAGAAACTGCAGGAGACACCTCATGGATGGAAGGGAAGGTGAGGGGCATACCTGGTGGATGCTCATCGCCGGCGGGGGACCAGATGAAGACCTAGATCAGAGGAGTGTAGAGCAGAGGAGGGAGGGCATTAGACACGAGCGCCGAGGAGTGCCGGTGTGGAGGCCTGTGCTGAGGCAGCCCCGGCACGGACGAGGGCTGGCTTGGAGGCCCCGGCACAGAGGATGGCCCAACGCGGAGGTGGGTCGGCATGGAGGCCAGCACGGAGGAGGGCCCGCGCGGTGAAGGCCTTAGCGCGAGGGATGGCCGGAGGGCACAGAGCGGCGTGGCAGAGCGGCGGGGCGGGAAGAAATGAGTTTGATTTACTAGGGCACTGGCCTTCTCGACGGGGCAGAGAGGCGCCTATATACAAAACGCTTTAATACGGAAGCAGTAATCCCAAAGAAAAACTGAAAAATGGGAAAAATCACCCCCAAAGCGCCAGCTGCTGTCCGCCAACAATGGTGAAGAGACACTGCTCGCGGGCAGCGATCACGGGCTATAATAATGGAGCTAGATAATTGGTAACGGGCGTAGAATGCAGCATGTTACAAATGAGGCTGTACCCGCTCAGACCACTCTCAATCTAGGTAATGGGCTTAACGTGAAGCTCGTTACCAATAGCCATCATTAGTAACGGTCTTTGTATGTTGCCCATTACAAATTCTCGACCGACGACGGGCCCACCTGCAGGCCTAGTTCGGACCTTATGTCCGAATGGATAAGATAGCCGACCGGCCGTGAAGCAGCTTGCTTGTTCTGCTATTGCTCGCTCTCGCTCTCGCTTTCAGCCGCTGCCGCCCACTGTGCCACCCACAAGCCATCACCACGGCCCGCATCGTCACCGCTGCTGACAACCTGTCAACTTTCTCGTCTTCCTCTAGTTCCTCAACATCACGAGAGTTTGAAGGGTAGGGGCTTTCCAAGGTGAGTAGCAGCCGGCCGCTGTCGTCGTTGCCTAGTGGATTGGTGATGAGTGGCCATCTCCCCCTCATCGATTGCGAGCGTTGCCAAAGCAAGATCATTTGTCTAAGGAGCCAAGCCGGTGAAGTGTTCTACAAGTGCCCCAACAACTTCTAGGTGAGCGGCTAATACCGAGATCTTGGGTTCTATTCCATTTCTAATGGGTTTGCAAGGTAGATTTGCATGCTTGGTGCTCTAGGATGATCCAAATAATCCATGCCGCCTCGTACCAGCTTGAGAGAAACTATCTGCATCACTTAACCGACAAGTTTCCCCATCTCTTGCTTGAACGTGTTGCACAAGGGGGACGTCAAACTTCAACAGCTGCAATGAGGCCTATTCCTGAACGGATTCCACAACGGCCAGTAGAAGAACCAAGCAAGTTGGAGATTCAAGAGATGAAGATGCAAGTTTATGATATCAAGATGGAGATTTGTCAATTGAAGATGAAAATTATAGAGCTTTTGGGAGTTAAACTTGGTGGCGCTGGAGTTGTTCTTGCTGTAGTTATAGGTCTGTTTGTTAAAATGTATCGGTCTGGGGTGAAGGGGGTAGCTCAAGGACAAGTTTAGCTTTCTAGTACCTTTGTTGTGTGCTGTTTGATGCCTAGTCTTGTACTGAGGAGCATGAGTGTAACACCCTAAGGTAAAATTTCAAGATTTATAATGAATTTAATTGGGCTCCAGTAATTTTCTAAGGATTTATTTTGCCTAGCTTGCATTTATTTATAATTTAATTCACAAGTGATTAAAATTTATTTTAGGTTCAACATGTTTGTGCATTCATGCTGGTGCATAAGTTTTATTTGGTTGAGTGCATAGTGGTTGAATTCAAATTTGGGTTGAATTCAAATAGATTTGAGTTGGTGCGGGAAAAGTAAAGGAAGGAAACAGGAAGGTAGGTCAGTCATTCCTTCTTTTCTCAGTCATTCCCGTTCTTTTCTCAATCATTCCTTCTTTTCTCAGTCATTCCTTCTTTTCTCAGTCATTCCTGTTCTTTTCTCAGTCATTCCTTCTTTTCTCAGTCATTCCCATTCTTTCCTCAGTCATTCCCATTCTTTTCTCAGTCATTCCCGTTCTTTTCTCTGTTATTCTTTATTTCTCAGTCATTCCCCCAGCTTGACCCCACCTGTCGGTGACCATCTCTTTCTTTTCTTTCTTCTTCCTCGTGCCCGACCTCCCCTGTTTCTCCTCCACCGTCCCGGCCGCTTCCTCGCAGGCGGGACAGGGCCAGAGGTTTCCAGCGCCTCCGGCACGCTCTGCTCCACCGGCTCCACTAGCTCCGCGGCAAGGAGTGCCTACTCCTCCTGCCGGGCAGCAGGCTCCAGCACTCCCACGGGTGTGCTTTCACTGCGGCGAGCCGGGACACTACGCCAACGTCTGTCCCCGGAAGGTGCAGTCTGGACAGCAGGAGCGCCCAGCTCAGCCCAAGGCTCCCTCTCAGGGCAGGGTGAACCACGTGACGGCCGAGTCAGCGGCTGAGGCTCCCAACGTGGTTATTGGTACGTTCATGGTCAATACTCACCCTGCTACCGTTCTTTTCGATACTGGTGCTACGCATTCATTTATTACTCGATCATTTGCTGAGAAACATCATATACTGGTATCCTACATGAGGACTCCTATGGTAGTTACCACACCTGGAGGCAAGATCCATACCTGCTCTATCTGTTCCAGTATTAGTTTGATCATAAGGGGGGTAGAGTTCCGCACCGGGCTTATTGTCATCGACTCGGTGGGTATTGATGTGATCTTGGGAATGGAGACCCTTGTTAGATGGGGTGTCAAGATTGATTGCGCTCAGAGGACTGTCCATTTGTCAGCACCGGATGGATAGGAGGTCACAGTCAGTGCTTCGGAGCCTTCTGGAATTCTTTGTCAGATGGAGGCTAGACCCACGGATGGTATTCGCGTGGTGTCTGAATTTTCGGATGTCTTTCTGGATGATCTGCCAGGTATGCCGCCTGACCGCGACATTGAGTTTTCTATTGATCTCTTGCCTGGCACAGCTCCTATTGCTAAGCGGCCCTATCGTATGGCACCCGTTGAGCATGAGGAAGTTAAGAAGACTGTCGACGAGTTGCTAGCCAAGGGCTATATCCGTCGTAGTTTCTCTCCTTGGGCTTTTCCTGTATTGCTTGTAGAGAAGAAGGATGGCGCAAAGAGAATGTGCGTCGATTATCGGGATCTGAATGCAGTCACCATCAAGAACAAGCATCCATTGCCTCGCATTGAGGATCTCTTTGATCAGCTTCAGGGTGCTTGTGTATTCTCGAAGATTGATCTGCGTTCAGGTTATCACCAGCTGAAGATTCGACCTGAAGATATTCCGAAGACGGCATTCACCTGCAAGTATGGGCTATACGAGTATATAGTCATGTCCTTTGGCTTGACCAATGCTTCGGCTTTCTTCATGCATCTGATGAACAAGGTTTTCATGGATTTTCAGGACACCTTTATGGTGATATTCATTGATGATATCCTGGTATATTCCAAGTCAGAGGCAGAGCATGAGAAACATCTGAGGCTTGTGTTGCAGAGGCTCAGAGAGCACAAGCTGTATGCCAAGCTCAGCAAGTGCGAATTTTGGATTGACGAGGTCCCATTCCTCGGTCATGTCATCTCCAAGGGAGGTATTGCTGTGGACCCCGGGAAGGTGAAGGATGTGTTTGACTGGGTGGTACCACAGACGGTGAAGGAAGTCCGCTCTTTTCCGGGCTTAGCAGGATATTATCGGAGGTTCATTGAGAATTTCTCCAAGATTGCGAAGCCTTTGACTTCCTTGCTTGAGAAGGGTGTGGACTTCTCTTGGACTGATGAGCGTCAAAAGGCCTTCGAGGAGCTGAAGAAGAGGTTGACTACGGCACCAGTCCTTACTCTGCCAGACCAGAGCAAGAGGTTCACAGTGTATTGTGATGCTTCGAGGGATGGTCTTGGTTGCATCCTGATGCAGCAAGGCAAAGTGATAGCTTATGCCTCGCGACAGTTGCGTCGGCACGAGCTAAATTATCCCACACATGATCTGGAGTTAGCCACAGTTGTGCATGCTCTGAAGATATGGAGGCATTACTTGTTTGGGCAAAGGTGTGATATTTACACCGATCACAAGAGCCTCAAGTATATTTTCACTCAGAATGAGCTGAACATGCGGCAGAGAAGATGGCTAGAGTTGGTCAAGGATTATGACCTGGAGATTCACTATCATCCGGGTAAGGCCAATGTTGTAGCGGATGCTCTGAGCAGGAAGAGCTATGTTAACATGGCCGTGGCTTTTCAGATGCCTCAGGAGTTATGCGAGGAGTTTGAGCAGTTGAGACTGGGTTTCTTGCATCACACCTCGAGTGCATCATTCGAGGCAGAACCCACTCTAGAGGCGGAGATCAGGCAGCACCAGAAAGAAGACAAGAAGCTGCAGGAGATCCGTGAATTGCTCAAGATTGGTAAAGCACCTCATTTCAGGGAGGATGATCAGGGAATCTTGTGGTACAAGGGTCGAATATGTGTGCCAGATGTGAAGGATCTCAGGAAGCTGATCTTGAGTGAGGCTTATGATACAGCGTATTCCATTCATCCAGGTAGCACGAAGATGTATTATGACCTCAAGGAACGATTCTGGTGGTATGAAATGAAGCGTTCCGTTGCGGAGTACGTGGCTATCTGTGACATTTGTCAGCGTGTCAAGGCAGAGCATCAGAGACCAGCAGGTCTATTGCAGCCGTTGAAGATTCCAGAGTGGAAATGGGAAGAGATCACTATGGATTTCATTGTGGGATTGCCTCGTACCCAGAAAGGGTACAACTCCATATGGGTAGTAGTGGATCGGTTGACGAAGGTTGCTCACTTCATTCTGGTGAACACTACTTACACCGGCGCTAGACTCGCAGAGTTGTACATCTCCAGGATCGTCTGTCTACATGGTGTTCCGAAGAAGATCATATCTGACCGAGGATCTCAGTTCACTTCACGGTTCTGGGAGCAGTTGCATGATTCGCTGGATACGAAGCTACGCTTCAGTACCGCTTATCATCCTCAGACAGATGGGCAGACAGAGAGAACCAACCAAGTGTTGGAGAATATGCTTCGAGCCTGCGCTATTCAGTATGGTACCAGCTGGGATAAATGACTGCCGTATGCAGAGTTTTCGTACAACAATAGCTATCAGGCCAGTCTGAAGAAATCTCCTTTCGAGGCCCTGTATGGTCGGAAGTGCAGAACTCCGCTGTATTGGGATCAGATTGGCGAGAGGCAGGTGTTTGGTCCAGATATCATTGAAGAGGCAGAACAGTTGGTACAGCAGGTGCGCAAGAACCTGAGGGTCGCACAGACTCGTTAGAAGAGCTACGCGGATGTTCGTCGTCGAGATTTGACCTTTGCAGTGGGTGATCATGTGTATCTGAAGGTCTCGCCGATGAGAGGAATCCGCAGGTTTAATGTGAAGGGGAAGTTAGCCCCTAGATACATTGGTCCGTTCAAGGTGTTGGAACGGAAGACTGAGGTAGCATACCGCTTGGAGTTGCCTCCCAACCTCTCAGGAGTGCATGATGTGTTCCACGTGTCTCAGCTGAAGAAGTGATTGAGGGTGCCCGAAGAACAAGCCTCGTTGGAAGGGTTGGAAGTTCAAGAGGATCTGACCTACACCGAGCATCCGGTGAAAATCCTGGAGACGTCTGAGAGAATTACCAGAAACAAGAAGATCAAGATGTGCCGTGTTCAGTGGAGTCATCAAACGGAGGATGAGGCTACCTGGGAGCGAGAAGATGAGCTGAGGAAGACATATCCCGATCTCTTTGCTAGCTAGTCTATTCGAATCTCGAGACGAGATTCCTGTAAGGGGGGTAGGTTTGTAACACCCTAAGGTAAAATTTCGAGATTTATAATGAATTTAATTGGGCTCCAGTAATTTTCTAAGGATTTATTTTGCCTAGCTTGCATTTATTTATAATTTAATTCACAAGTGATTAAAATTTATTTTAGGTTCAACATGTTTGTGCATTCATGCTGGTGCATAAGTTTTATTTGGTTGAGTGCATAGTGGTTGAATTCAAATTTGGGTTGAATTCAAATAGATTTGAGTTGGTGCGGGAAAAGTAAAGGAAGGAAACAGGAAGGTAGGTCAGTCATTCCTTCTTTTCTCAGTCATTCCCGTTCTTTTCTCAGTCATTCCTTCTTTTCTCAGTCATTCCTTCTTTTCTCAGTCATTCCCGTTCTTTTCTCAGTCATTCCTTCTTTTCTCAGTCATTCCTTCTTTTCTCAGTCATTCCCATTCTTTCCTCAGTCATTCCCATTCTTTTCTCAGTCATTCCCGTTCTTTTCTCTGTTATTCTTTATTTCTCAGTCATTCCCCCAGCTTGACCCCACCTGTCGGTGACCATCTCTTTCTTTTCTTTCTTCTTCCTCGTGCCCGACCTCCCCTGTTTCTCCTCCGCCGTCCCGGCCGCTTCCTCGCTGCCCGTGGCCCCGCTCCGCCCTCAGTGCGCTCGCTCGAGGCCCACTGACCAGGCTCGCCAGCGCCCTCACCTTCTAGAAGCTGAGCCCCAAAGCCTGGGAGTTCGCAAATCCGTTGCGCGATCTGCTTTCACTGCAGGGTCCGCGGCACGCACGCCTAGGGCATCCCCGCCGCCTCTTAAGCTACCAGGCCGCCTCTCCTGTGACTTCCCGAAACTGCGACCGCAACCCTAGCCACGCCCAGCTCGCTCTCGCCGTCGAATTTCTCCATGACCGCCATTGCCGGTGAGCTCAGCCGCTACCAAAATTGATCGCCGCCGGCGTGTTTCCGTACTCCCTAACTCCCGTGTTACCTTCACAGCACCACCCCGAGTCGATCCACGGTGACCAGAAGCACGGAGGCCCCTGCATCGTCTTCCTCCGCGAGCGCCGCCCGTCCTCGCCGCTCGGCCCTCGCCGCCGACCACCCTGCGCTGTTTCACTGGCCAGTTCGAGCCCTCGGTGAGCAACAGCACGTTCTCCTGGTCCTTTTGCGCTAGATGTCGTGGATCTTAGCCCGTTTCCGTAGCCGAAACGCTGCACGCCAGCGAGCTCCGCCGCGCAAACCCGCTTCCGCCGCCGCGCGCGCAATCCCGAACAACCCCGAGGCCCACAAGTGCCTCAGGTGGATCGCGCGTGTCACGCTGATCGCGACAGAACCAAGCCCCGTTCGATTTGACCCCCGAAGCATTGATTTTGCCCAGCTCCGGCGGCGCGCCGCCGCGGAAACCGATCTCCGGCGACCCCCCCGCCGCCGGCCGCGTTCTGTCAGATCGGACCGGTCCGATCCAGATCGGACCTGTCCGGACCCCCGCCGTGCAGATCGGACTGTCCGAACTAGATTGGATCCGAACCGTTCGATCCAGATCCGACAGCCCAGATTAGAAGATACCCCTTTAGCCGTGGCAGTTTTGTTAAAGAGCCCCTGAGCTTCCTTGGAATCAACCCGCAGTCCACCTTCGTTCAAAGATAATTCCAGTTAAGCCCTGTTTTTTGCACCGAAGCCCCTGAGCTTTCCAGAAATAGGGTCCGCCATCCTTGGAGCGCAGTTCTACACGTTAGACCCTGTGTCTATAGTTTAATTACGTCTAGGTCCCTAGTTTTTGCCTAGAAACCCCCTGGAAGTTCTGTTTTCTCGCAGAAAAGCCTCTAAACCTTGTTTTAGCTCTAGTTTTCACGTCTTAGCTCCGTTTTAGGTGGTTTTTGCGCTCACGCGATCGTTGTAATATGGTTTTGTGTGCTGTTTTTATGTAATGTTGTACTGTTTCTTATCTTTTGTTTTTGTTTGCATGAATGTGTATGTGCTGGACCATGTTTTGGCGTTGCGATCGTGAGTAGACGCTGAGCCTTTGGATGAGTACCAGGAGCCCCTTTCTGCAGAGCAGTTTGAGCAGCAGCAGAAGAACTTTGAGGAAGGCAAGTATAACATTAACATCCTATCACTTTTAAATACAATTCCATACTGCATTTTAATACTGTATGCCTATAAGGATTTCCTAGCCACTGTTATCCTTTATATATATATACCTTGGGTTGCATTTTGGTTAGTTGTGCTAGGTGCTGCGCTCTCACACATCTTGGTTCTTTTAAATTAAATTTGATTAATGGTTGTATGCAACTTGATCCTGAGAGTGGCCCTCTGTGCTGTGTGCTTGAGCGGCTCACGTCTCTTAAAATATGTTTTTGTTAGAAACATGGTTTAGGGGGCCCGCACGGTGCTTAGTGCTTGGTTGGCTACTCTCCATAAGGACCGGTTCATAGAGTGACAACCTGGGACAACCGTGCAACCACAAGACTGGAATGGGACGGTCTTGACTTACTAATTAGGTCATTTTGGTTTGGGAGTAACTTACCTGCGGGGCAAGAGGGGTGGTAAGCTTCTATGGCCCTCGCGCTACGAGGCTTAGTCTGTGCTGTGTGTCTTGTACCCCCTCGAGGCTTGCTCCATAGTCGTTGATCCAGAATCCTTAGCGGTTAGACCTTACCAACGTGTCCTTTGTAACGGTCTCGTAGTGTGCTTGCTAGTCATCTCACCTAAGGAAGTGTGATGGACAACTAGCGTGGCTCACGACTTGTGGGTAAAGTTGTGCAACCTCTCGAGAGTGTAAAACTGGTATACTAGCCGTGCTCACGGTCATGAGCGGCTCAGATCCTCCGTCTGATTAGTGGGAATCTATCTTGGGTGGTTTGGTTTGGTTCTCAGTAGATTTATGGTTAATCTTGATTAATTATTATGTAACTTGGGTCATGGTAATTCATCCACTTGTAGTAATTAGTTTTAATAAAATTTGCCAAGATTAAAAGCTAATGCAGTTGGGTCAGCTAACCGTAGAGCCTCATAGTTTGTGTTATACTTGTTGAGTACAAGTTGTGTACTCACACTTACCTTCTCTACTCTTCTGTTCTCTCTGGGATATCTTCGACCGCTGCTCAGTACCAGGTGACGTGGAGAACTACATCAGCGGACTTGACGATTTCTAGGCGTTGTCTCCCAGTTGACGTCCCTGTGGCGCCCTGCTTTTCATGTATTTATTTTACGCTTCCGCATTCCTTGAACTGATTCTTGATTCAGTTGTAATAAAGATATTCATTTATAATTTATACGCTTTTATTTCGAGATACGTGTTGTGATATCTTGATGATTCTGTTGTATATATGCGTGACTTGATCCTGGCGCATATATGATTGCTCGATTTATGTTCTTATAAATCGGGTGTGACAATGAGTTGCATTTTAATTACTGTGCTTGAATTGAGTATTGAATTTGGATTGAAATGGCCTGAGTTATTTTGTTAGAATTGAGTATTGAAATTGGAATGAAATGTCCATAATTTGGAATGAAATGGCCTGAGCTCAACATACGAATAGGTAATGGAGTTCATAAGAGCCCGTTACCGTTCGAATATCATAGCAGGCAAGACGTACTAGACGGTCCTACTTGATGTCTGTTACTACTATTCATTACCAATCTCCTAGTGCGGCCACTACGCCCACTATCAGAATTGGTAACGGTCGTCACATGAAGCCCGTTACCAATGATGTATCAAAGGTAACGGTCGTCATTCTACGCTTGTTACAAATATCCTTGAGGCTGCTCCTATCGGTGTTTTTACCGTCGGCCTACCTAGGGATACCCTAATGTAGGTGATTATTTGGTGAGGGATTGCCAGATCTGGAACTTGAAGGTGAACGCAAGGACACAAGACACAAATTTAGATAGGTTCGGGCCGCTAGAGTAGCGTAATACCCTATGTCCTATTTTGGGGTGTTGTATATTGCGCTCTACGCTTGGGTGTTGAGTTGCCTGTTGGCTGCTCTCTGTTGGTTCTCTGCCTATCTAGGTATCTCTGCCCTCCTTTATATATCCCAGGGGATGGGATTTTTAGTAGAATTACAAGGTAGGAGTCCTAGTAGGATTACAAGACATGAGTCCTAATAGGATTACGGTGGAATCCTAGTAGGAATCAGACTTCTTTTTCCTCACGGGTAGCTTCTTTGCAGTACCTAGGGGATCTATCCCTGACAAGCCCCTAAGCTCTTCATAGCTGAGTACTGCAGGCATTTCGAGTACTTCTGAAGTAGTCTTTGGCTTCTTCTAAAACTCCATCCTGAAGGTCTTCTTCGAGTACTTCCTTGGTTGCATCGAGGCTATAAGGTGCTCATGCCCCGAATAGCTTCAAGTCTTCTTTTGTATGGGGTGCGATGGAAAATCGCACTCCATATGGAGTAGCCCCCGAGCCTTAGGTTGAATCAAAGTATCAGGCTGAGGGTCACATTAGTCTTGAATCTTCCTTACTTTTTGAATATATTCGAAAAATATATAATCGATGACACGTATCCTGCAGCCCTCGAGCCTTGAATCCAAAACCCTTACGTTCGAAAAAGAATCCAAGAATCATGGCATTGGTGTTACTCTGAAATCCCGAGAAAAACTCTTCGCTTTCTGCACAGTGAAATTGAGCCTCCCGCTGGTTTATTTAACCACGCGGTGACTTAGGGTTTCTTCTGCACTCTCAGTCTTCATATGAGTCATCTTCGAGTAGTTTTACGGTGTCCAGCCCCCGAGCTTACGAGCCAGGAGAGCCGAAGGAGCCATGTCGATTAGTGTGCATCGCCCAGCCCCCTAGCCTGGGAACTAGCGGAACTGTGATGGCACGTCGTGCTGCCTGGAGGGTTGTTGCTGAAGCTTGATCTGAAAAAAGAAAATGCATACATTATGTAGCATAATGCGAAGATACCGAGTAGTACTCAGTAATAATGCGAAGACACCAAAATTTATTCGTTGTAAAAATTGCTGTGTCGAGCTCTTTTTTAGGCCATTTAAATCTTCCAAGTAGTCCACCCTTTACGTTCACCTGGTCCCAGTTTAGCCTTCGCCCATAGCATGTACAAGTCGCTTAGGTCTCTAGCCTTCACTCATACAGGATGGGTCGCTTAGGTCATGACTGGAGACTTGAGGTTTCACGGATTAAGGCATTTGCTACTCGAGTAGATTAGCGACCGTTAAGAGGAGACAACGAGCAGAAAGTAGTCACCATGCGACAAAGAGGATGCGCAGTGCACAAAAGTAGTCGACATTGCGACAGAATGAATGCGTGTTGCGCAAAAGGTAGTTGACGAAGTGTAGCTCTGGAGGGTTCCAATGCCCATTGAGAGTCATACACAGATAAGTAGTCGGCGAAGTGTAGCTCTGGAGGGTTTTATGCCCATCGAGAGATGCACATGGATAAGTAGTCGGCGAGGTGTAGCTCTGGAGAGTTTCAATGCCCATCAAGAGACGTACACATATAGGTAGTCAATCATGGTGTAGCGCCCAAGGGTTTCATGCCCGTCGAGAGGTGTGCCCAAAAAGGTAGCCGATCTTGTGAAGAACAAGTCGGAAAAGGTATAATTCACTTAGCTTGATTCGTGGACGAATGTCGACAAAGCCGTGGAGCTCGTTGATGGAGCTACGACGGTTTGTTGATGAAGCTCAACTAGTCAGAGTCAATTCTGACTAGTTTTCAAGTCGAGATGAGTAGTTGATGTGGTTGTTGCTGTGAGGCTCGCTCTCGACTAGTTTCTAGTCGAGACGAGTAGTCGAAGTAATCGTCGGCTGGCCGCCGATCGTCCTCGCAAAGTCGAAGTGATCGCCGGCGGGGCGTCGAGCCTTCTCGTGAAGTTGAAGTAGTCAAACTCATCGCTGCTGCACGCGGATATTGCAGCACAAGCCGAAGTTGAACCAGGTCATCGAGGTCGGCGGCCGCGGTGCATCAACGTTGCAGCGTGAGGTGAAGTCGAGCCAAGTAGTCAAGGTCGATGTAGCCGTTCGCTGAAGGATCCGATCTCGAACTCGATGAATCGATCCGCCGATGCATATGTACGAAGTAGCAATCCGCCACCTTGAGTGG
Organism: Panicum hallii; assembly: GCF_002211085.1. Classification (NCBI taxonomy): domain Eukaryota; kingdom Viridiplantae; phylum Streptophyta; class Magnoliopsida; order Poales; family Poaceae; genus Panicum; species Panicum hallii. The sequence continues at coordinate 28,092,473 of NC_038044.1, read as the reverse complement.
ATTGATGTTGATGAAGAGGTCCTTCAAATTCTCCCAATGATCGCGACGATCGGCCCCACGGTGGGCACCATCTGTCGGTGTTTTTACCGTCGGCCTACCTAGGGATACCCTAATGTAGGTGATTATTTGGTTTGGGATCACCGGATCTGAAACTTGAAGGTGAAGGCAAGGACACAAGACACAAATTTAGATAGGTTCAGGCCGCTAGAGTAGCGTAATATCCTATGTCCTATTTTAGGGTGTTGTATATTGCGCTCTGCGTTTGGGTGTTGAGTTGCCTGTTGCCAGCTCTCTGTTGGTTCTCTGCCTATCTAGGTATCCCTGCCCTCCTTTATATATCCCAGGGGACAGGGTTCCTAGTAGGATTACAAGGTAGTAGTCCTAGTAGGATTACAAGGCATGAGTCCTAATAGGATTATGGTGGAATCCTAGTAGGAATCAGACTTTTTTTTCCTCACGGGTAGCTTTTTGCGGTACCTAGGGGATCTATCCCTGACAGCTCCCGCTGGGGACACTAGCATTAGTGGTAAAAGGATTCAGATTACGCCGGTTACCATTAGAATATTATCGTAGCAGGCAAATTGTACCGGATAGTCCAATTTCCTATTCACACGTCCCTTAGTTATACGCGTTCATACATGTCACACCCGATTTATAAGAACATAAATCGAGCAATCATATATGCGCCAGGATCAAGTCACGCATATATACAACAGATTATCAAGATATCACAACACATGCCACGAATAAAAATGTATCAATTATAAAATGAATATCTTTATTACAACTGAATCAAGAATCAGTTCAAGGAATGCGGAAGCGTAATGTGAGTACATGAAGAGCTGGGCGCCACAGGGACGTCGACTGGGAGACAAACGCCTAGAAGTCGTCGAAGCCGCTGACGTAGTCTTCCACGTTGCCGGGCACTGAGCAGCAGTCGAAGATATCCGAAATAGAACAGAAGAGTAGAGAGGCAAGTGTGAGTACAAACTCGTACTCAACAAGTATAACACAAACTATGAGGCTCTAGGCTAGCTGACTCAACTGCATTAGCTTTTAATCTTGGCAAATTTTATTTAAGCTAATTACTACAAGTGGATGAGTTACCATAAACCCAAATTGCATAAGAAATTAATCAGTATTAATTAAGAACTACTGGGAACCATCCAAACCAAAACCACCCGGGGAATCTCCCTAATCAAAGGTTGATAACCCCACTAATCAGACGGAGGATCTGGGCCGCTCATGACTGTGAGCACAGCTGATATATCAGTTTTACACTCTCGAGAGGTTGCACAACTTTACCCACAAGTCGTGAGCTACGCTAGTTGTTCATCACACTTCCTTAGGTGAGATGGGTAGCAAGCACACTACGAGACCGTTACAAAGGACCACGTTGGTAAGGCGTAACCGCTAAGGATTCTGGATCAGCAACGATGGGGCCCACCTCCGGGGGTACAAGACACACAGCACAGACCAAGCTGGAGGAGCAGGGACCATTGAAGCTTACCACCCCTCTTGCCCACGCAGGTGAGTTACTCCCGAACCAACACGACCTAATTAGTAAGTCAAGACCGTCCCATTCCAGTCTTGTGGTTGCGCGGTTGTCCCAGGTTGTCGCTCTATGAACCGGTCCTTATGGAGAGTGGCCAACCAAGCACTAAGCACCGTGCTGGCCCCCTAAACCATGTTTCTAACAAAAACATCTTTTAAGGACGCACAAACCACTCAAGCACACAGCACAGAGGGCCGGCTCCAGACTTAAGTTGCATAAGACCATTAATCAAATTAATTAAAAAGGACCAAGATTTGTTATAGCGCAGCAACCTAGCACAACTAACCAAAATTTAACCCAAAGGATATATGTAAAGATATAAAGGTGGCTAGGAAGTCCTTATAGGTATACAGTATTAAAATGCAGTATGAAATTGTATTTAAAAGTGATAGGAGGTTCATGTTATACTTGCCTTCCTCGTACTCTCCCGGCTGCTGCTCGAACTGCTCGGAAGATGGCTGCTCCTGGTACTGCTCCAGTGGCTCGACGTCTACTCACGATCGTAACAGCAATACATGGGCCACACATGCACACACATGCAAACAATAGCAAAACATAAGAAAACAGTACAACATTACATAGAAACAGCACACCAAACTAGTCTAAAGCTATCCTACGCGTTACAACGATCGCGTGGATATAAAGAACACCTAAAACGGAGCTAAAACGCAAAATCTAGGGCTAAAACAAGGTCCAGGGACTAAACTGTAAGAAAAACAGAACTTCCAAGGGGTTCTGGACAAAAACCAGGAACCTAAACGTAATTAAAGGCTAAACGCAGGGGCTAACACGTGAAAATACAGGGCTTGGACTGCGGGTTCAAATTCTATAAAGATCAAGGGCTTCGGTGCAAGAAATAGGGCTAAACTGCAATTGTTATTGAACTGTAGTGGACTGCGGGTTGATTCTTGAAAAGCGCAGGGGCTCTTTAACAAAATGGCCAGGCTAAAGCGGTACGCGCTAATCCGGACCACTGGATCTAACTTCTACGGCCCAGATCAGATCTATTTCGCGAAGGGGGTACACGCGCATCGTGGCCGCTGGATCTAGATCTAACGGTTTACACGCGATCCGGTTTGGACGGTCCGATCTGGCTGCCGTTTACGGACGGTCCGATCTGACTGCCGTTTACGGACGGTCCGATCTGTCCGAGGGGGTCCGGTCCACTGGATCTTGATCGGAGGGCTGGGATGGAAGAGGTACGCGGGATCTAATCCCGACCGCTGACTTCGGATCGGACGGCTCGGGTTGGGTCGGGGAGCACAGGCGGCGGCAGGAGACGCCGGCGATCCAGCCCGCGGCAGCGCGGCTCGGGAGCTCGCCGGAGACACGCGATCACGAGTTCCCGGGGACGTTTCACGACGAGATCAAACCCAGGAGGTAGAGCACAACGCGGGGAACCTAGCTGGGCACTTGTGGAGGTGAATTCGAGCTCGGTTAGGGTGGAACGACGGCGAGAGCGGCTCGGCACGACAAACCACGCCGGCGTGCGCGCGGTCTAGGCTCTGCGGCTAGCTAAGGATCACGACTCCTAGTGCAAAAGAACCAGGGCGCGAAGGGGAAGCTCACCGAGGGGTTTAGATCGACTGGGGGGCGGTGCAGGGGTGCTGGCGACGACGGCGGCGGTGGAGCACGGACGGAGACAGGCGGCGCTCGTGGGGAAGGCGGCTGTGGGCGCTCTCCGAGCATCGGGTTTCCTCGGTTCGACACGCGAAGGTCCTGCGAGGGTGCTAGAGGGATTAGGGAGGTCCGGGAATCACCGACGGCGAGGAATTGCGACGGCGGAGCGCCTCACCGGCGGCAGCTTCGGGTTCAATTCCGGCACGGCCAGAGCTCAGGGTCGAGGGCAGAAACTTCGGGAAGCTTCCTGGCGGTGAGGCGGAGCTACCGCGGGTGATGTGGTGGCCTGGGGTGCGGCGGAGCGGCCGGACCACGGGGAGACCGAGGCGACCGGAGCGGGGAAAGAAGGGGGCGGCGGTGTTGGAGATCTTCGGGGTTGCAGGGCTGGGGTTAGGGTTCTGGGGGCTCAGGAAGTTCATTTTGTAGGGCGGCGGCGCTGCCTTGGCGTGCGGGCCCAGAGAGAGTGGCTCGCCGGGGATCTCGGGAAGGAGTTGCGCCGGAGAAGAAAGGGAGGGAGAAGGGGCCGACAGGTGGGGTCAGGCTGAGGGAATGACCGAGAACAGAAGGAATGACTGAGAAAAGAACGGGAATGACCGAGAAAAGAACGGGAATGACTGAGAAAAGAACGGGAATGACTGAGAAAAGAACGGGAATGACTGAGAAAAGAAGGAATGACTGACCTACTTTCCTGTTTCCTCCCTTTTGTTTCTTTTTCAAACAACTCGATTCTATTTGAATTCAACTCAAATTTGAATTCAACTCCTATGCACTCAACCAAATAAAACTTATGCACCAGCATGAATGCACAAACATGTTGAACCTAAAATAAATTTTAATTCTTTGTGAATTAAATTATAAATAAATGCAAGCTAGGCAAAATAAACCCTTGGAACAATTACTGGAGCCCAATTAAATTCATTATAAATCTCGAAATTTTACCTTAGGGTGTTACAAACCTACCCCCCTTACAGAAATCTCATCCCGAGATTCGAATAGGCTAGCCAGCAAAGAGATCGGGATATGTCTTCCTTAACTCATCTTCTCGCTCCCAAGTAGCCTCGTCTTCCGTGTGATGACTCCACTGAACCCGGCACATCTTGATCTTCTTGTTTCTGGTAACTCTCTCGGATGTCTCCAAAATCTTCACCGGATGCTTGATGTAGGTCAGATCCTCCTGCACATCTAACCCTTCTATCGGTGCTTGCTCTTCTGGCACCCTCAAGCACTTCTTCAGCTGAGACACGTGGAACACATCGTGCACTCCTGAGAGATTGAGGGGCAACTCCAAACGATATGCCACCTCACCTTTCCGTTCCAACACCTTGAACGGACCAATATATCGAGGGGCTAGCTTCCCTCTTACATTAAACCTGCGGATTCCTCTCATCGGCGAGACCTTCAGGTATACATGATCACCCACTGCGAAGGTCAAATCTCGGCGACGAACATCCGCATAGCTCTTCTGATGAGTCTGAGCGACCCTCAGATTCTCTCGCACCTGTTGTACCAGCTGTTCTACCTCTTCAACAATATCTGGACCAAATACCTGCCTCTCACCAATCTGATCCCAATACAGCGGAGTCCTGCACTTCCGACCATACAGGGCCTCGAAAGGAGATTTCTTCAGACTGGCCTGATAGCTGTTGTTATACGAAAATTCTGCATAAGGCAGGCATTTATCCCAGCTGGTACCATACTGAATAGCACAGGCTCGAAGCATATCCTCCAACACTTGGTTGGTTCTCTCTGTCTGCCCATCTGTCTGAGGATGATAAGCAGTACTGAAACGCAGTTTCGTATCCAACGAATCATGCAACTGCTCCCAGAACCGCGAAGTGAACTGAGATCCTCGATCAGATATAATCTTCTTTGGAACACCATGCAGACAGACAATCCTGGAGATGTACAACTCTGCGAGTCTAGCACCGGAGTAAGTAGTGTTTACCGTAATGAAATGAGCAACCTTCGTCAACCGATCCACTACTACCCATATAGAGTTATATCCTTTCTGAGTACGGGGCAATCCAACAATGAAGTCCATAGTGATCTCTTCCCATTTCCACTCGGGAATCTTCAACGGCTGCAATAGACCTGCTGGCCTCTGATGCTCTGCCTTGACACGCTGACAAGTGTCACAGATAGCCACGTACTCCGCAACGGAACGCTTCATTCCATACCACCAGAATCGTTCCTTCAGGTCGTAATACATCTTCGTGCTGCCAAGATGGATAGAATATGCTGTATCATGAGCCTTACTCAGAATCAACTTTCTGAGGTCATTCACATCCGGCACACATATACGACCCTTGTACCACAAGGTACCCTGATCATCCTCTCTGAAATGAGGAGCCTTGCCAATCTTGAGCAACTCACGAATCTCCTGCAGCTTCTTATCTTCCTTCTGATGCTCCCTGATCTCGGCCTCCAGAGTGGGTTCTACCTCGAATGATGTACCCGAGGTGTGATGCAAGAACCCCAGACTCAACTGCTCAAACTCCTCGCATAACTCCTGAGGCATCTGAAAAGCCACGGCCATGTTAACATAGCTCTTCCTGCTCAGAGCATCTGCTACAACATTAGCCTTGCCCGGATGATAGTGAATCTCCAGGTCATAATCCTTGACCAACTCTAGCCATCTTCTCTGCCGCATATTCAACTCACTCTGAGTGAAAATATACTTGAGGCTCTTGTGATCGGTGTAAATATCACACCTCTGCCCAAACAAGTAATGCCTCCATATCTTCAGAGCATGCACAACTGCGGCTAACTCCAGATCATGAGTGGGATAATTCAGCTCGTGCCGGCGCAACTGCCGCGAAGCATAAGCTATCACTCTGCCTTCCTGCATCAGAACGCAACCAAGACCATCCCTCGAAGCATCACAATACACTGTGAACCTCTTGCTCTGGTCGGGCAGAGTAAGGACTGGCGCCGTAGTCAACCTCTTCTTCAGCTCCTCGAAGGCACTCTGACGCTCATCAGTCCAAGAGAAATCCACACCCTTCTCTAGCAAGGAAGTCAAAGGCTTCGCAATCTTGGAGAAATTCTCAATGAACCTCCGATAATAACCTGCTAAGCCCAGAAAGGAGCGTACTTCCTTCACCGTCTGTGGTACAACCCAGTCAAGCACATCCTTCACCTTTCCGGGGTCCACAGCAATACCTCCCTTGGAGATAACATGACCGAGGAATGGAACCTCGTCAATCCAGAACTCGCACTTGCTGAGTTTGGCATACAGCTTGTGCTCTCTGAGCCTCTGCAACACAAGCCTCAGATGCTTCTCATGCTCTGCTTCTGACTTGGAATATATCAGGATATCATCAATGAATATCACCACAAAGGTGTCCAGATAATCCATGAAAACCTTGTTCATCAGATGCATGAAGAAAGCCGGAGCATTGGTCAAGCCAAAGGACATGACCGTATACTCATATAGCCCATACTTGCAGGTGAATGCCGTCTTCGGGATATCCTCAGAACGAATCTTCAGCTGGTGATAACCCGAACGCAAATCAATCTTCGAGAAAACACAAGCACCCTGAAGCTGATCAAAGAGATCCTCAATACGGGGCAACGGATGCTTGTTCTTGATAGTGACTGCATTCAGATCCTGATAATCGACGCACATTCTCTTCGCGCCATCCTTCTTCTCCACGAGCAAGACAGGAAAAGCCCAAGGAGAGAAACTGCGATGGATATAACCCTTAGCTAGCAACTCGTCGACAGTCTTCTTAACCTCCTCATGTTCGACAGGAGCCATACGATAGGGCCTCTTAGCAATAGGAGCTGTGCCAGGCAAGAGATCAATAGAAAACTCAATGTCGCGATCAGGCAGCATACCTGGCAAATCATCCGGAAAGACATCCGGGAAATCAGACACCACGCGAATACCATCCGTGGGTCTGGCCTCCATCTGATGAAGAAATCCAGAAGGCTCTGTAGCACCAACAGTGACCTCCTGACCATCCGGTGCTGACAGAAGAACAGTCCTCTGAGCACAATCTATCCGGACTCCCCACTTGGCAAGAGTCTCCATCCCGAAGATCACATCAATGCCCTTGGAGTCTAGCACCATCAGATTCGCACTGAAATCTACCCCCCTTATGGCCACACTGACTCTGGGACAGAAGACATGGGACCTCAACTGCCCTCCCGGTGAAGATACTAACATGCACCTCTTTAACGTGCTAGTAGGAATGCCATGACGCTCAACAAAAGACTGGGTGATGAAAGAATGCGTAGCACCGGTATCAAAAAGCACTGTAGCAGGATGGGTGTTGACCATGAACGTACCAATCACCACGTTAGGAGCCTCGGCCGCTGACTCGGCCGTCATGTGGTTCACCCTGCCCTGAGCTGGGGCCTTGGGCTGAGCTGCACGCCCTTGCTGTCCTGCCTGCGCCTTCCGGGGACAGACATTGGCGTAGTGCCCCGGCTCGCCGCAGTGGAAGCACACTCACGGAAATGCAGCGGCCTGCTGCCCGGCAGGAGGAGTGGGCGCTCCCTGCCTCTGAGCTGGTGGAGCCGGAGGCGCCGGAAGCCTCTGACCCTGTCCCGCCTGCTGCTGCTGCTGAGGACGAGGCGGAAACTGCTGCCGCTGCTGGTACTGCTGGGGCGGCCTCTGCTGCTGCTGTGGTGGATGCTGATAGCGGGGACGAGTGTTGCTGCCCGAAGAGGATGGAGCCATTTTCCTCTTCTTATCCTCAATCTCCCGGCGCTTACGCTCGGTGTTGAGGGCCGCGTCAACCAGCTGGTTGAAGTTGTCGAAGCGATGGTTCAGCAGCGCATACTGGATGTGATCATCCAGTCCCTCCTTGAAGTACTCCTGCTTATCGCTATCACGAGCGACGTCAGCAGGGGCGTAGCGGGCAAGCTGAAGGAAACGGTCACGGTACTCCATCACCGTCATCGATCCCTGAAATAACGAACACCGATAACAAGGGTAGAAATCGCTCAATAGGTCAGGCTTACGAGAGAGTTCAAGGATAGATCAAGCTCAAAGAAGTTGCAGGGAATTCCATTCAAATTTACCTGCTTAAGGGCACGGAACTCCTTCTGCTTCATCTTCATTATGCCCTCAGGAATATGGTGGTTCCTGAAACGCTCACGGAACTGGTCCCACGTGAGAGCATCACGGTCCCGAGCTGGGTAGGACTCCCACCAGTCAAGAGCGGAGCCTCGCAGCTGCCCTGCTGCGTAAAGGACTCGCTCCCGGTCGTCGCACTGCGCAACAACCAACTGGCGCTCCACCGAACGAAGCCAGTCGTCCGCCTGGAGTGAGTCCGTGGCGTGAGAGAAGGTCGGAGGATGACCTCTCAGGAAATCCGCACGCTGATCACGGGGCTGAGGCGGCGGAGGAGGCGGTGGCTGGGCGTGGATATGCTGCAGAGCCTGAAGAGTGTTGTTCAGGGTCGCCATCATCTGCATCTGGAGCTGGAAGAACTGCTCCGGGGTCAGTGGCGGCGGCATCGGCAGTGGCTGACCGGTACTCTGGTTGTTCTGCTCCTGCTGGTCAGGGCCGGAACCGGTGCGCCTGGTGTTCACCATCTGATTGCAACAAACGAAATTTATGAGAATAAGATATGGTGCCGCTGAGGAAATGAAACTTCGATAGGATATGATAGAAAGAAAGGAATATAGGTTTTACCCCCAACGATCTAACTCAATTTTTTTATTTAGTTCAAGTTGGGTTAGGGTCGATTTGCATGCACAAATTTAGCTACTAAACTATGCAATCAACCAAAGATCCAAACCATACATTTGCACAATAACAACCATTCAATATTCACAACTTAGTCGAGTTTATCACACTACTTGACTAACACACTCGTTCTAGCGGATTTTTCATTGGGACAACCTAAACTTATAGATTACAGGACTAAGCGACTCAGGCCAACGTCTATGGAAAGCTCAAACTATATCTCAGAAAAGATAGAAGAGATAGCAATTCAAGAGCTTAAGACTCAAGGAATAGAAGCAAAAACATGATGGTTGAGGATTTGCGGAGGCAAGCAAGAGAAAAGAAGTTCTAAACACGACCAATTCTACCTAGGCTTCGTCCTACAGTCGACACGGCTCTGATACCAATCTGTCACACCCGATTTATAAGAACATAAATCGAGCAATCATATATGCGCCAGGATCAAGTCACGCATATATACAACAGATTATCAAGATATCACAACACATGCCACGAATAAAAATGTATCAATTATAAAATGAATATCTTTATTACAACTGAATCAAGAATCAGTTCAAGGAATGCGGAAGCGTAATGTGAGTACATGAAGAGCTAGGCGCCACAGGGACGTCGACTGGGAGACAAACGCCTAGAAGTCGTCGAAGCCGCTGACGTAGTCTTCCACGTTGCCGGGCACTGAGCAGCAGTCGAAGATATCCGAAATAGAACAGAAGAGTAGAGAGGCAAGTGTGAGTACAAACTCGTACTCAACAAGTATAACACAAACTATGAGGCTCTAGACTAGCTGACTCAACTGCATTAGCTTTTAATCTTGGCAAATTTTATTTAAGCTAATTACTACAAGTGGATGAGTTACCATAAACCCAAATTGCATAAGAAATTAATCAGTATTAATTAAGAACTACTGGGAACCATCCAAACCAAAACCACCCAGGGAATCTCCCTAATCAAAGGTTGATAACCCCACTAATCAGACGGAGGATCTGGGCCGCTCATGACTGTGAGCACAGCTGATATATCAGTTTTACACTCTCGAGAGGTTGCACAACTTTACCCACAAGTCGTGAGCTACGCTAGTTGTTCATCACACTTCCTTAGGTGAGATGGGTAGCAAGCACACTACGAGACCGTTACAAAGGACCACGTTGGTAAGGCGTAACCACTAAGGATTCTGGATCAGCAACGATGGGGCCCACCTCCGGGGGTACAAGACACACAGCACAGACCAAGCCGGAGGAGCAGGGACCATTGAAGCTTACCACCCCTCTTGCCCACGCAGGTGAGTTACTCCCGAACCAACACGACCTAATTAGTAAGTCAAGACCGTCCCATTCCAGTCTTGTGGTTGCGCGGTTGTCCCAGGTTGTCGCTCTATGAACCGGTCCTTATGGAGAGTGGCCAACCAAGCACTAAGCACCGTGCTGGCCCCCTAAACCATGTTTCTAACAAAAACATCTTTTAAGGACGCACAAACCACTCAAGCACACAGCACAGAGGGCCGGCTCCAGACTTAAGTTGCATAAGACCATTAATCAAATTAATTAAAAAGGACCAAGATTTGTTATAGCGCAGCAACCTAGCACAACTAACCAAAATGCAACCCAAAGGATATATGTAAAGATATAAAGGTAGCTAGGAAGTCCTTATAGGTATACAGTATTAAAATGCAGTATGAAATTGTATTTAAAAGTGATAGGAGGTTCATGTTATACTTGCCTTCCTCGTACTCTCCCAGCTGCTGCTCGAACTGCTCGGAAGATGGCTGCTCCTGGTACTGCTCCGATGGCTCGACGTCTACTCACGATCGTAACAGCAATACATGGGCCACACATGCACACACATGCAAACAATAGCAAAACATAAGAAAATAGTAGAACATTACATAGAAACAGCACACCAAACTAGTCTAAAGCTATCCTACGCGTTACAACGATCGCGTGGATATAAAGAACACCTAAAACGGAGCTAAAACGCAAAATCTAGGGCTAAAACAAGGTCCAGGGACTAAACTGTAAGAAAAATAGAACTTCCAAGGGGTTCTGGACAAAAACCAGGAACCTAAACGTAATTAAAGGCTAAACGCAAGGGCTAACACGTGAAAATACAGGGCTTGGACTGCGGGTTCAAATTCTATAAAGATCAAGGGCTTCGGTGCAAGAAATAGGGCTAAACTGCAATTGTTATTGAACTGTAGTGGACTGCGGGTTGATTCTTGAAAAGCGCAGGGGCTCTTTAACAAAATGGCCAGGCTGAAGCGGTACGCGCTAATCCGGACCACTGGATCTAACTTCTACGGCCCAGATCAGATCTATTTCACGAAGGGGGTACACGCGCATCGTGGCCGCTGGATCTAGATCTAATGGTTTACACGCGATCCGGTTCGGACGGTCCGATCTGGCTGCCGTTTACGGACGGTCCGATCTGACTGCCGTTTACGGACGGTCCGATCTGTCCGAGGGGGTCCGGTCCACTGGATCTTGATCGGAGGGCTGGGATGGAAGAGGTACGCGGGATCTAATCCCGACCGCTGACTTCGGATCGGACGGCTCGGGTTGGGTCGGGGAGCACAGGCGGCGGCAGGAGACGCCGGCGATCCAGCCCGCGGCGGCGCGGCTCGGGAGCTCGCCGGAGACACGCGATCACGAGTTCCCGGGGACGTTTCACGACGAGATCAAACCCAGGAGGTAGAGCACAACGCGGGGAACCTAGCTGGGCACTTGTGGAGGTGAATTCGAGCTCGGTTAGGGTGGAACGACGGCGAGAGCGGCTCGGCACGACAAACCACGCCGGCGTGCGCATGGTCTAGGCTCTGCGGCTAGCTAAGGATCACGACTCCTAGTGCAAAAGAACCAGGGCGCGAAGGGGAAGCTCACCGAGGGGTTTAGATCGACTGGGGGGCGGTGCAGGGGTGCTGGCGACGACGGCGGCGGTGGAGCACGGACGGAGACAGGCGGCGCTCGTGGGGAAGGCGGCTGTGGGCGCTCTCCGAGCGTCGGGTTTCCTCGGTTCGACACGCGAAGGTCCTGCGAGGGTGCCAGAGGGATTAGGGAGGTCCGGGAATCACCGACGGCGAGGAATTGCGACGGCGGAGCGCCTCACCGGCGGCGGCTTCGGGTTCAATTCCGGCACGGCCAGAGCTCAGGGTCGAGGGCAGAAACTTCGGGAAGCTTCCTGGCGGTGAGGCGGAGCTACCGCGGGTGATGTGGTGGCCTGGGGTGCGGCGCAGCGGCCGGACCACGGGGAGACCGAGGCGACCGGAGCGGGGAAAGAAGGGGGCGGCGGTGCTGGAGATCTTCGAGGTTGCAGGGCTGGGGTTAGGGTTCTGGGGGCTCAGGAAGTTCCTTTTGTAGGGCGGCGGCGCTGCCTTGGCGTGCGGGCCCAGAGAGAGTGGCTCGCCGGGGATCTCGGGAAGGAGTTGCGCCGGAGAAGAAAGGGGAGGGAGAAGGGGCCGACAGGTGGGGTCAGGCTGAGGGAATGACCGAGAACAGAAGGAATGACTGAGAAAAGAACGGGAATGACCGAGAAAAGAACGGGAATGACTGAGAAAAGAACGGGAATGACTGAGAAAAGAACGGGAATGACTGAGAAAAGAAGGAATGACTGACCTACTTTCCTGTTTCCTCCCTTTTGTTTCTTTTTCAAACAACTCGATTCTATTAGAATTCAACTCAAATTTGAATTCAACTCCTATGCACTCAACCAAATAAAACTCATGCACCAGCATGAATGCACAAACATGTTGAACCTAAAATAAATTTTAATTCTTTGTGATTTAAATTATAAATAAATGCAAGCTAGGCAAAATAAACCCTTGGAACAATTACTGGAGCCCAATTAAATTCATTATAAATCTCGAAATTTTACCTTAGGGTGTTACAAACCTACCCCCCTTATAGGAATCTCATCCTGAGATTCGAATAGGCTAGCCAGCAAAGAGATCGGGATATGTCTTCCTTAACTCATCTTCTCGCTCCCAAGTAGCCTCGTCTTCCGTGTCATCGGCGACTACAGCTGCCGGATCGTCCCCGATGACGATTCTGACTTTATCTTCTACGTGCGGCTTCTGTACCCGTCGGATATGGACAAGTTCCATGGCCACGTATGGAACTGGGGGGGAGTACCTATTCTTCTGCCATGTCAGTCAACTCCAAGTAACTTTGGCTTGGAACCAGTTGAATGACCGCCTACCTCAATAGCAGCAAAAGTCTATAGTCCTCTTCGGATATCAGTCGTATATTTGCATTAGTTTGTTATATGTCTAATTTCATGTTATCAGGACAAATTTCCTTGAAGTATGCTAACTTAATGTCTCTAGATGTCTTTGTAATGCGAACAAATTTTCTTTATCAAGTGCATCAGCAACGTCACGCACCTTTGCCTTTGCTTTTCCTAGCTTCTTCACCATGTGTAACGGGCTTCATATGACGCCCGTTACCGATATCAAAGGTAACGGGTGTCACACACTAAAATATTTAATTTTAGGATATGAGTATCAATAGGGCTTTTCGAGAATTTTACAGATTTTTCTAGCAATTATTTTCATTTATCCTAGAGCTAGATCCTTTTTTTGGACAGCCCTAAAATCTTTTTTATGTCCCAAATATTTTATTTGGATACCTTGTGTCCCAAACTATCTCCAGAGTTTTCCTCAAAATTTTTGGCATTCTTCTGGATATATTTTTCATGGTCTAAAAGATTTATCTAAACTTTTCTATATTTATTTTAAGCCGCAAAATATGTTTTGAAAAATGAATTCTTGCTCTTTTCATCTCAAGCTAGACTAAAATCGTTTATGTGACACCCTAGGTGTCAAATTTGAACCACACTACGAAAGAAATTGTAATAGACATGTTGAATTATATGAAAATTGAGTGTTTATGTGAAAATAAGGACTTAGGTGTAATTTTTACAAAAATACAAGTCCTTTTATGCAAGTAGTTGAATTACAAAAGTAACTTTCAAAGTTACTAAGGGCTCAGGAAAACTTGCAATTAGGTCCAAAAGTATAAGAAATTTACCTTAATAAGGACAAAACTTTAATAAGTTTGATTTGAGTACAAAGTTGTAAAATAAAGCATTGTACTTTAGGTTTTTGAACTTGAACCCTAAAAAGATATTGTAGGATTTGAAAAATCCTACAACTTCTATTTTGATTATTTTCTCATTAGAGATTTGGATCAGTGGGAAATTTTAGTTTACAATAGGGTCCCTGGAATTTTCTATTTTTCCAAATGAGTCCCTCGGACCCCCCTCTTCTTCTTCCTCTGGCACGCTCTGGTCCTCTGCCTCCTTTGCCGACGGCGCAGAACACCCCCCTACCGCCGCTGTGCAGCTGCTGCCGCACCACCTCTTGCTTCCACCCTCCCCTACGCGTCACTTGGATGCCGGCCGCCGGCCTAGGTCGCCCCTGCTGGCCCTTTCCTGCACGCGCCACGCCTATCCGAACGCCGCCCGGCCGACACCTCGCCGCCGCCGTGGTGTGACAGTTCATGTATTTGTAAACTAGGCACATTATTTGATAGTGTGAAGTATGTGTTTGTTAGTGTAAAGCTTGTATGTGTTTATGTAAAGCTTTTGAAATTTTAAAGTGCAAGTAAAAAGGGTATTTTTATAATTACAGAAAAACCTAGGGTTGTTTTTGCAAAATGTATTTGGATAGGAGGTAACTTCGAAATAAGTGAAGGGTGGTTTTGCAAACATGTTTTTCTTACTTCATGTCTTGTAAAAAAATATATATTTATCCAAAAAGTTGCATTAGAAATGCATGTGTTGAATTGTGTAAAAGTTTAGGTAAAATGGTAAAAATAAGGGTGTTTATGTAATTTTATAAAAGTACAAGTCCTTTTATGCAAGTAATTGAATTACAAAAGTAATTTTCAAAGTTACTTAGAACTAAAGTGTAAAAGGTGCAAGTCATTATGATATGTCTATCCAATCATTATGACGTGTCTATCCCATCATCATGACGTATCATAAATTCTTGCATTTAGGTCCTAAATGTTATAAAATTTCACTCTTTAGGACAAAAATAATTCAAATCCAACTTTTGTTCAAAAATTCATGTGTAAAGATATAAATTTTGAGTTTTTGAACTTGTGCCCTAAAGCAATGTTGTAGAGTTTGAAAAACTCTCCAACTCTCATTTTGGGCATTTCTTCATTAGCGTTTTAGATTGATGGGAAATTAAGCTTTACAGAACCCTAAAGCTAAAATTTGAAAGTAAGGATCTACTCTTCGTTACTTTTCAGCTGAAAACTAAACCCAGCACCATGTGAAGCCTTCATAGTCTAGTTACATGGCTATGTATACCATGAAACGGGTAAGTCTTGCTGAGTATTAGGATACTCAACCTTGCATTGTAACTTTTGTTCCAGGTAATCCCCCTGAGGACTCTACTCTACCTGTGCCATGGCCTTATGCTCTGCCCGATGGTTGGTCCGTGGAATGGGACACGTCCCCGGCCAACACTGATCCTACCGAGTGATGTCATGCCAGGGCTTAGTACAATGTCCGTACTAGCGACGTGTATAATGGTCGTGTTTTTAATTCCGCTGCCGGAATCTAGAAAACTTTGAACTAGTTTGTAATAAATTCTATCAGTTTAAGAACTGATACTACTTATGGAAATTCTTGTAATATAAATGCTTATGATGTAAAATACAATGACAGTTGTATATCTGGACTCGCCTTCATGCGAGGTACCTTGTTTGATCCTGCATTCGGTGGTTTATCGGGACGTTACCCGACAGGCCAAGGGGTTACACCGTTTGAAGTATGTTGAAGCACTTGAGAGTGGACTTGCGTATTTGAGCTGGTGTAATTCAGGTTGGTTCTGTCTCAACTGGTATCAGAGCTAACAAGTGTACCCTGGAGGTATGATTGGCCTTAAAAATGTTTTTAGTATAAAATTTGACCAACAAAGTATTTTATAAAGCTACGTTGGTGTCGTTAAGGATGGTGCTTAGTATGTAAAGCCCTAGGGAAATATTTAGTATGGGAATTAGAGGTGGCAATAGTATATGTATATAACTCCAACTTCCAGCACTACTTTTCTGTTAAACCTTAAATTGGTGCACAACCAACTTTACGTTCTGTAACAACGCCTTCGACGATGAGGTAAGAAGGTAAGGATCCTTAGCTAACTGGGGAGTTAGCCTTCCCGTCGGTGATGCGAACCGACCGCTGTTTCTCAAGCAGTGGCTTACTTGAGATGCTGCCAATATATGAACTTAGATTGATTATATTGGGAGTAAATGGTTCGGCGCAGGGTATGGCGATCGCTGTTCATACCCTCGCATTTTGCGGTACCCCCGTGAATACGTTGTTTCGATAACGTATGCTAACGTTGTCTGTACGGCGGTAATTGTACAGATGCTGTTTCTATAGTGAATAGTAATGATTGGGAACGCTTTCATGACATGCTAGCATGAAAGGTTCATTGGATATATATTGTGGTCTTTTGCAGGTACACTAAGCACGATTAAGAGGTTAAGACGGATATGACTTATCGATTAGATATTAGTGAGAGACGTATGAATTATGCCACCGAAACTAACTACGTAAGTCTGAAGATATTCAGCAATTGTTTTGATTGTGAGGTCGAATAGTACGTGCATGCATAATCCATCCTCAAACACAGTGAATGCATTGAATGTGTGGTTCTTTTAAGGTTATACAGGGTATTGTCTATCTTTAGTGTAGTTTTAATAGAATCCTCGTGGTAGCCTTAGTTGAGAATTTTAAACATCCATCTGATTTCTAGCCTTTGCTGTTACCTGAATCGATTGTCTTGTTCCATTTACCTTGTGAGTTCTCAGCAGGGTAAATGAATCTCATCATCTGAATTCTTGTTTCAGATGGCGGCTCCTTCAAACATTTTCTGGGATCGTGCAGGGCATCTCCATACCAATGCCTTGCACTGGGAGGTTTTTCCCCGTCTTTTATGGGAACCACTTAGTCTATTTTTCTACACTGAGCCTTCGTAGTACGATGGAGTGGAGTATAGGGAGGAAGGTGTTCCGCGATGCAGAGTCAAGATGACTATCCCTCAGCATCCTTTCCGTTCTTAGTGGCACCCCATCGAGGTCAATGTGGTTGGCTATTGTCTTGTCGACACCATCGAGACTGCCGCTCTTGAGGCCATCAATATCTTCTGCAATCAGCATCCCATGGAAGTTGCCGGGCATCCCATCGGTCTATTTCCTGCAATAGATTCCAGTGATCCTGAGTGGAAGTTCAGGATAGCCCATTATGGCCATATGTTGGGAGATCCAGCTGAAGAAACACTCCATGGCACTATCAGGTTCATGAATGTCCAGCATCACTATCAGATCCTGTTACGCCGCGGTATGGGTCAGTTGATTGGTATAGCTCAAGATCATTACCGAAATGCTGATCGGCAAGTCACTCAGATAGTGGAGCTTCAAGCCCTGGTCACCGAAAAAGAGGAAATTATCGCAGCACGGGATGAGACCATTCTTCACCGGGAGGATCAGATCAATGAGAGTGATGCAATAATCACTCAACGTGATACGATTATCGAGTTCCTCTAGGAGCAAATCCACGATCTCATCCTTGAGGTTGACGACGCCCATGCTCACATCGATGAACTTCAGCAGCAGCCAATACCTCCTGTTGCACCTGTAGTACCTGAAGGTGGAGAAGGAGACCCGGAGGAAATCGAGAGAGTTTCTAATCTCGATTTTGAGCATGGAGATCCAGAACCCAACCCTCAGCCAGATTACTCTTCTTCCGGTAGTCAGTCTTCTGTAGGCAACCTCGATGATTTCTAGTTGTTCAAATCGTCAATTCTCTAGATGTAATCAGTGTAAAGTGTAGTGACATAGGTAGTAAGTAGTCTACCTGACCCAGTGCCATTTGTTGTAATATAGATGGCCTGTCTACGGAACCCCCCTGATGTACAATGTTAAGGACGGCCGGTATCTGTGTTGTAATCTAAGTCTTGTGTTCTGCCATCTTATACAATATCTTTGCATCTGAAGAGAGTTGGTTGAATGGAACATGTGAATTACATATCTGTTAATTGTGGTATGCCTTCTGAAAATGGGAGTAAGGATATGTGGTTAATAATGGAGATCTCCTTTGTTTCAGATGGTTGGAGCCACGAGTGGAACCTCGGAAGGTTTCCGGGCAGACCAGGCCAGCGGTTCCCAACAACCGCCACCACCACCCCCAAATCTCGCCGACGTTATGGCTCGGCAAACCAAGCTTCTTAATCTGCTGGTACAAGCACAACAGAACCAACATTGCCAGCAATCACGAGGAGGTCGTGATGATCTTCAAGTGGCAAACTACCAAGATTTCTTCAGCACTCAGCCCCCGCTATTTAGCAAAGTTGAGGAGCCCCTTGATGCTGATGCTTGGCTTCGCACCATTGAATCCAAGTTTGCTCTTCTTACGATTCCATGTGCGGACTCCAGTAAGGCTCACTTTGCTGCCCAACAACTTTGTGGTGCTGCCCGTATCTGGTGGGATAACTATTGTGCCATGCAACCTGATGGCCATGTTATCTCCTAGGAAGAATTTCGGAATGCTTTCAGGGCACACCATATACCTGAAGGACTGATGGAGTGGAAATTGAATGAATTCTTGGCACTCAACCAAGGCACCCACACCGTACTACAATATGCACAGGCTTTTAATCACCTATGCCAGTACGCGGGCTATCACGCTGACAGTGACACCAAGAAACAAGATCGTTTTCATCGGGGCTTGAGCACTAAGCTCAAGGAACACCTGAACCTTGTGAAGGCGAATACCTTTAGTGAGCTGGTTAATATGGCCCTGACCCAGGAGGATTGTATCATGGCACACCGTGCGGAAAAGAAACGAAGGATTTCCACTGGACCTGCAAGTGTTCAACCATCGCGGTATCGATTTGTTCGGAATGCACCACCCAGAGCGCCACAGCGGAATGCTCCACCTGGCAGGCTAGTTTTCAGGCCGCCTCAGCAGTTAGGAGTATACAAACCTCCAGTGCCTCCGCAACAGCCGCAACAGTCTGGCCCACGGCCAAACGCTCAACAATTTCAACAGAGAAGCAGCACCAATCGCTATTTCAATTGCGGTAGTGCGGACCACTTTATCAAAGATTGTCCGCGGCCCAGGAAGCCTAATCAAGGGCAAGGTTCTAATCAGAATAACCAGAACAAGGGCAAGAGGCCAATGATGCAAGTTCGGCAAGGGCGAGTTAACTTCACCACCCTTGCGGAGCTTCCGGATGGAGCCCCCGTCATGTCAGGTACATTTTCTATTCATCACAAACCAGTTGTTACCTTATTCGATTCAGGAGCAACTCATAGTTTCATTAGTAACAACTGTGGTACCCGAATAGGACTCGATCTTTGCCATACCAAGGGGTCATATATGATTTCTACCCCTAGAGGAAAGGTTACCTCCAACCAAATGGTTAAAAGTGTGCCAATTCAGTTAGGTAGCAAACTAATCAAAACTGATTTGGTTCTGCAAATTTAGAGGGTATTGATATTATACTTGGGACAAATTGGATGACAGAACATAGAGTACTGCTAGATATCTGTTCCCGAGTTATTGAGATTGATTCACCACGTCAAGGAGCCACCACCCTCTACCTGTCTCAGCAAGAATATCTTCACTCTTGTGCCTATGCTATCACAGACATCAAATTAGAAGACATTCCTGTAGTCTATGAGTATCCCAATGTCTTTCCAGATGATTTACCTGGAATGCCACCAGACAGAGACATCGAGTTCATAATTGAACTTCAACCTGGCACCGCTCCTATTTCAAAGAGGCCGTATCGTATGCCTCCTAATGTGTTGGCCGAGCTAAAAATCCAACTTCAAGATCTTCTTGACAAAGGTTTCATACGCCCAAGTTCTTCACCTTGGGGATGTCCCACCCTCTTTGTAAAAAAAAAGGACAATAGCTTAAGGCTATGTGTCGATTATCGTCCACTCAATACGGTCACTATCAAAAATAAGTACCCTCTTCCCCGCATTGATATCTTATTTGACCAACTAGCCAGAGCCAAAGTCTTCTCTAAGATTGATCTATGCTCTGGTTATCATCAGATCAAAATCAAGCCTAGTGATATTCCAAAAACGGCTTTCTCAACCAGATATGGACTATATGAATATCTGGTTATATCTTTTGGACTCACTAATGCACCGGCATATTTTATGTATCTTATGAATTCAGTCTTTATGCCGGAGCTCGATAAATTCGTCATGGTTTTCATCGACGATATTCTGATATACTCCAAAACTGAGGAAGATCATGCTAATCATATATGTGTCGTTCTTCAACGACTACGTGATCATCGCCTTTACGCTAAATTCTCTAAATATGAATTCTGGCTGGATAGTGTGAAATTTTTGGGACATACTATCTCCAGTCAAGGTATATCGGTTGATCCAACCAAAGTTCAGGAAGTTATGGATTGGAAGCCTCCAACTTCAGTCCATCAAATCCGTAGTTTCCTTGATTGGTAGGATATTATCGTTGATTCATTCCAGACTTCTCCAAAATAGCCAAACCTATGACTGAGCTACTTAAGAAAGAGGATAAATTCCATTGGGATGATAAGTGTGAAGAAGCATTTCACACCCTGAGAAAACTTCTAACGACTGCTCCAGTACTAGCTCAGCCAGACAGTACCCAGCCTTTTGATGTCTCTTGCGATGCTTCCGGAACCGGACTTGGTTGTGTTCTTATGCAAAACAACCGGGTCATTGCTTATGCATCCAGAGCACTCCGGAGTCATGTACAAAACTATCCAACCCATGATCTTGAGTTGGCAGCTGTTATTCACGCTCTCAAGATTTGGAGACATCATCTTATGGGCGCCAAGTGTAACATTTACACTGACAATAAGAGCCTCAAATATATCTTTACCCAAGCTGACCTAAATATGAGGCAAAGGCGTTGGTTAGAACTAATCAAAGACTACGATCTTGAGGTACACTACCATCCTGGCAAGGCCAATGTGGTTGCGGATGCACTTAGCCGCAAGGCACATTGCCATTGCTTATCCTTAGAAGCCTTTAATGAAACTCTTTGCTATCAGATGAGAAATCTCAGTCTGGAAATTATTCCTCAAGGTAGTCTGAATTTCATATCTATCAAATCTACTCTTCAAGATAGAATCATTGTGTCGCAATTACATGATGAAGGCATCAAAATTATCAAGCAGAAACTATCTCAGGGAGAAGCAAAATATAGATGTTTCCACACTAATCATCAAGGAGTTCTATGGTTCAACAATCGTATTGTTGTACCTAAGGATCATCAGCTTCGCAAACAAATCCTTGATAAAGCATATCTATCCAAGTTTTCTATTCATCCTGGTAGTACTAAAATGTACCAAGACCTTCGACAAAACTTTTGGTGGACCAGGATGAAAAGAGAAATTGCTAAATATGTATCCGAATGTGATACGTGCCAGAGAGTCAAAGCCAGTCATCTAAGGGTATCTGGTACACTCCAACCACTACCCATCCCATCATGGAAGTGGAAAGACATTAGTATAGATTTTATCATTGGTCTTCCCAACACATCCCAGAAACATGACTCCATCTGGGTAATCATTGATAGACTTACCAAAATTGCTCACTTTCTTCCTGTTCATACCACTTATTCTGCCAAGAAGTATGCCAAAGTCTATCTTGATCAAATTGTTCGATTGCATGGTGTCCCTAAGACCATCATTTCTGATCGAGGGGCACAAGTCATTGCCCGCTTCTAGGAACAATTGCAGTCTGCTCTTGGAACCAAACTAATTCGAAGTTCTGCATATCACCCACAAACTGATGGACAGACTGAGCGAGTTAACCAAATTCTTGAAGACATGTTCCGAGCTTGTATTATTCACTATGGTACAAGCTAGGATAAGTGTCTCGCCTTAGCCAAGTTTTCTTACAACAGTAGCTATCAGTCCAATATCCAAATGGCTCCATTTGAGGCGTTGTACGGTCGAAGATGTCGAACCCCTTTGAGTTGGTCTGAGACCGGTGAACGCCAAATCTTCGGACCAGACTTAGTTACCGAAGCTGAAGATAAGGTTAAACTTATCCAAGCCAATCTTAAAGCTACCCAGTCTAGATAGAAGAGCAATGCAGATCAAAGTAGAAAACCTTTACAATTCCAAGTAGGGGATTTTGTCTATCTTCGAGTATCTCCTACCAAAGGTGTTCAGGGTTCGGCATAAAAGGGAAGTTAGCACCCCGATATGTCGGACCATTCAAAATCCTTGAAGTTTGTGGCCCAGTGGCTTACAAAATTCGTCTCCCTTCTCAGTTGGCCGCTGTTCATGATGTCTTCCATATCTCTCAACTCAAGAAATGCATCAAAGTGCCTATTGAGATCGTTGAATCACAAACCATTGAGATCGAACCTGATCTATCTTACACCGAACAACCTATCCAGATCCTTGATACCAAGGAGAGAGTCACCAGAAGAAAGAAAATTAAGATGTATAAGATCTTATGGAATCATCACATAGAAGAAGAAGCAACCTGGGAAATCAAAGATTATCTTCGGAAAAACTTCCCAGAATTCCTAAAGCCTATTTAGGTAGCTATTCTCCGAGCCCTATCATTCTTGTAATCTCGAGACGAGATTCTTTTTTTTGGGGGAAGGTTGTGACACCCTAGGTGTCAAATTTGTACCATACTAGGAAAGAAATTGTAATAGACATGTTGAATTATATGAAAATTGAGTGTTTATGTGAAAATAAGGACTTAGGTGTAATTTTTGCAAAAATACAAGTCCTTTTATGCAAGTAGTTGAATTACAAAAGTAACTTTCAAAGATACTAAGGGCTAAAGTGTAATAATGTAAGTAATCATGACATTGCAGGAAAACTTGCAATTAGGTCCAAATGTATAAGAAATTTACCTTAATAAGGACAAAACTTTAATAAGTTTGATTTGAGTGCAAAGTTGTAAAATAAAGCATTGTACTTTAGGTTTTCGAACTTGAACCCTAAAACAATGTAGTAGGGTTTGAAAAATCCTACAACTTCTATTTTGATTATTTTCTCATTAGAGATTTGGATCAGTGGGAAATTTTAGTTTACAGTAGGGTCCCTGGAATTTTCTATTTTTCCAAATGAGTCCCTTGGACCCCCCCTCTCTTCTTCTTCCTCTGGCACGCTCTGCTCCTCTGCCTCCTCTGCCGCCGGCGCAGAACACCCCCCTGCCGCCGCTGTGCCGCTGTTGCCGTACCACCTCTTGCTTCCACCCTCCCCCACGCGTCACTTGGACGCCGGCCGCTGCTCTAGCTCGCCCCTACTGGCCCTTTACCGCGCGCGCCACGCCGATCCGAACGCCGCCCGGCCGACACCTCGCCGCTGCCGTAGCACGGGCTGAGCACCCCCTTCGGGCCTCTAATCTCCTGCTCTTGCGCTTCTCCAGCTCCTGCCCGACTCAATTGTGCTCTTTTCTTCTCCTACACAGCACCCCGTACCCCACGATCACCACCGCCGCCCATTCCTTCCATCCGGTGAACTAATGACCACCGTGGGTAGCCACCGTCGATTGCCCATTGCCCCCACCAACCCCCTAGTGAGCTTCCCCATCATCTGCTCATGCTCACCAGCCCCTAACCGCCATCAATTCCGGTCGAGGCGCCACTGCCGGCGACTGCCACCCGCCGCCGCCCCCTGCTCGCCGTGGAGCACCCATCCCCGACCTTCCTCGACTCCAATTGAGCCCATATCTAGCTTCCCCTCACCACACTGAAGCTCCCCGACCCCTTCCTCGCCGCTCACGACCGCCGGAGCGCCGCCTCCGCCGTTCTCCTCCGCCACTGACTGCCTGCTCTCGTCGCGCCGCCGCTATAGGCCACCCCGACCCCAATTCCGTGCAGCTACAGGTGCGCATGGACTTGGTGAAGCTCCCACGCCCCTCCACCCTCGCCGCTGACGATCACCATCGCCGGATTTGGCCGGTCAAACCCGCGCCCCCCCTCTGACCACGGCCAAGGACCTCGGGTCCCGTGACTCAAATGAATAGTGCCTTCAGGGACTCCTTTGTTATTTTGTGTTGCAAGTTTGAAAATCCATAGAAATTCAGAGAAAAATCAGAAAAATGCAAATCTTGATGTTTTGGAATCCTCTTGAAGAGATCTTTACAGTAGAATCATAATATGTTGGGTGCTAGTTGAAAGTTTTTGTTATAAAAATAGATTTGTGTTACTAGTGTTTAAATGCTAGTTGTTTTTATCTTTTCCTTAACTGATAATTGAAACCATATCTTGCTGTGAAACTTTTATGGTGAGATGTTCATGTGACTCTAGTGTTGCTATAAAAATTTCATGGTCATTCCTTCTATTTAGCTATTTCTTTGATTTAATACTTTTTAAGTAAGCTTTGATCATGTTAAATAGTTTCCTTGCTTAAGAAATCTTGGAAATTTATGTAGAGCCTTGTTTTAGTCATATGCTGCTGTCTATAAAATTTGAGAACCAGTTCATGACTAGAACAGAAGCTAAAAATGAATCTTGTTAGTTTGTGGTCAATTGTGTTTATTTTCTCAGAATCAATTCCGTGTAGAATAAATCTTGAAAAATTTACTGTAGCTTAGACATAGCTTAATCTATAATTAATAAAAGTTTCAACCTCAGTGCTATGGTAGTTTGTTTTGTAAAAATTAAACATGTTGTCTAATGTAGCTAACTAGGTTAGTTTATACTCGATAAATGACTGCCCAGTAAAAGAGTAAATGCGATGTTTGATGAGTGAATTATGTTTTCATTGGATTGTAACTTTATCGTAAAGTAAAATGAAAGTGTAAACATCCATTGAACCACATCTTTGCATATCATATAGACTCAACGACTCTCGCCGACGGAGACTACGAACTGATCCCGGAACCAGAAGTGGAAAATTCTGAAGACCTCGGGAACATCGTCGAAAATCTAACTGAAGCTCCGAACCAAAGTTCGGAAAACTTTGACACTCCTACCCCCAGCCTCACTCAAGAAGGCAAGCCCCGAACATAAACCTGTTACTTTATTTACACTGCAATCTACCTTTATATATATATACACTTGTGCATTAAGTTCTTAGGAGTTGTCTGAAAACCCTAGTTGCATATTCCTAGGAACCAATGTACTGAATACCAGAACTTGAGTCCGAATAGCTGCTATGCTAATAGGATCGGTAGAAGTCGAGTGATTGCCTGTCACTCGCGAGTTTTATAGGAATTGTAATGTTTACATTCCTGTAATCTCTATAAGGATGACGGACGGGATTTATGTGAAGTATCATGGTTGAAATGATACCCCGTCTGTGTTGATAAATTTGGCTAAGGTTGCAGTGTGTGGTAGCGGTGATTAAGCGTTTGAAAGTACTAGTCACGTGCCGTGAAATGCGGTAAGCGGTAAGCCTAGTAACCAATCGGCCCGAGGAGTGGACATACCCCCCACCACTCGTATTTGGTTTTTCCGGTTACTCGCTTCGACGTGTGGGAATACGTGTTGCAGGGCAACCAGGAGTATGGTCATGCAGTCGCGCTACAGACATACGTCCTGCACATTGGTTGTGCGTATGGTCCTACAGTCGCTTGTGGAGGATCTGATCCACGAGTCGGAAAGAAAGACAAACGGTTGCTTCGGAACGATCATTAGATGTTCGAAGCATGTGAGTTAGGTTTACCCTTGCAAGGTTTTGAAAATTCGATTCAGAATCGTTCGTTTCTCGTGGAGATTGAGACTGCTTGATTCCTTTTCCACATAGAGTAACAAGAGCAACCTTATGGTTATCAAAGATGATGTTTGTTTAAAAGATTCTACCATGCTTGAATAATTATAGTTGCTTACCTAGAATGGATAATCAACTAGAACCTGAAAGCTAAAATTTGAAAGTAAGGATCTACTCTTTGTTGCTTTTCAGCTGAAAACTAAACCTAGCACCATGTAAAGCCTTCATAGTCTAATTAAATGGCTATGTATACCACGAAACAGGTAAGCCTTGCTGAGTATTAGGATACTCAGCCTTGCATTGTAACTTTTGTTCCAGGTAATCCCCCTGAGGACTCTACTCTACCTATGACATGGCCTTATGCTCTGCCCGATGGTTGGTCCGTGGAATGGGACCCGTCCCCGGCCAACACTGATCCTACCGAGTGATGTCATGCCGGGCTTAGCATGATGTCCGTACTTACGATGTGTATAACGGTCGTGTTTTTAATTCCGCTGCTGGAGTCTTGAAAACTTTGAACTGGTTTGTAATAAATTCTATCAGTTTAAGAACTGATACTACTTATAGAAATTCTTGTAATATAAATGCTTGTGATGTAAAATATGATGGCAGTTGTATCTCTGGACTCGCCTTCGTGCGACGTACCTTGCTTGATCCTGCATTCGGTGGTTTATCGGGACGTTACCCGACAGGCCAAGGGGTTACACCGTTTGAAGTACGTTGGAGCCCTTGAGAGTGGACTTGCGTACTTGAGCCGGTGTAATTCAGGTTGGTTCTGCCACAGTTTATGACCCAATCCCACATAAACCCTAAGCCGTAGAACCATGTTGTTGAGCTCGACCACTGCTTTGATCTCGTCATCTTTCGAGTTCCGCCATCAAAAGTAGACTTCCTTCCTAAAGTTCAATTTCTCATCGTAGTCGGACTGATCCGTTATAAACTATCCTCTTTTTTACTCTATCATATCTAACACCCTATAATGTTCATTCAAGTTTCCCATTCTCTAATCTTTCTCCCCTATCAAATCTCGCTTGAAACGAAGTCGTACTTCAATTTTGGCATTTTCCGGTAATACTCCATTGTTGTCAACGTCAGCTCCGGTACATAGTATCGTACCTGCAGACCTCTCTCTCTCTCTCTCTCTCTCTCTCTCTCTCTCTCCCGTGCTCTCAAACTAACCATCTTCACTAATGAGCCGAACCTACCTCGACCCAAATCTGAATCTGACCTAGTTCGGCCACCACCATCCTCCTCCTCTCTCTTCTTGTACATGGCGGCCATACCGTGCCAATCCCTGCTTTCTTGTATGTGCGTGCTAGAACTCGTTGATCGAGTCCAGTCTAGCCACGCATGCCCAACTTCATCGTACTCCCATACGCCACCTGCAGGCTGAACTAGCTGCTTGCCGTGTGCCTATTTTGGATTTCATCCGAGACTGGATGGCTGGCATTGCTATCCTTGGTTTGTACATCACGCAAGCCCGACCGTCCGCGTTCAATAAAAGGTGCAACCCGCTCGACCCTTCTCTCCCTTTTTCTCTTTTCGGTCCGCTCTCCTTATTGTCCCAGTACGACTCGTCTGGCTTATCCTCCTCGCCAGCCCACACCTCTGTCCTTTTACCGTCAACCCATTTTTGCTGTTCGGCCCATGACCGAAGCCAGTTCGGCCCACATGAACCTGTCTCGGTCTAACCTACCTTGCACGCAGCTCCCAGCTCAGGTCAGCCTCGGCATGGCTAGCATCGCGTCTGTGTTGCTGCCTTGAATAGTGGCATACATGCCAGCTTATGCTAGGGCTACTGCGCCTACAAAACGCAAAGCTAGGCCCTTCCTGCTTTACCTCTGCTGTAATTGTGCACCTCCCTGCAGCGCACGCCCCGCCCCGGCCTTTCTTCGCACTCTTGCTGCATCGTCGTTCTGCACCTCCTGTCGTTTGCCCATCAAGGCCCTGCATGCCTTGCTGCCCATCCCCACCTGCCAGCCACCACCATCCTGTATCGTCGTACAGATGACGTCGAGAGGCTGCAGAAGGTGATCGCCGATACTGAACAACAGTTCACCGACTGCCTTCAGCGGATCAAGACGCTGGGCGAAGAGGAGGAGCAGCAGCAAAAGGAGCTGGAGGACCTCAAGTGAGCTGCCCGAAAGCTTGTGGACATGGTGGACCCACAAGAAGGCAGCGAAGCAGACGAGCGGCCCTTGCTAGAGCGACTTCTCGGAGCGCCGCAGAAGGTCCTCAGTTTCCTCACTGAAGCCCCCATCGCGTGTGTCAGCCATGCTCTTAGCTTCGTAAAATCCTTTTGGCCGGAGGCTCGACTAGAGGCATTCGAGCAGGGTGTGGCTGTAGAGGGCTCTGAAGAATAATTCAACGAGTACCTCCAAGAAGCCCAACCTGTAGCAAAAAAGATAGTAAAAAGTGTACTACAGGATTGAGATGTTTTTAAGTACTCTTCTGGTATATATTTGTCTTTGATGTCTCCACTTGTATGTGCCTTATGACTTCTGAATTATCATCCAAGTTCAAAGGCTAAGTAGTAGACACTACCCCGGGTGCAGCGACCCTGGAAGTTGTCGAAGTAGCTCCGAGTAGGAACTCATCCAACAAGTTAGATATAACCCGATCGAGCAGATCTAACCAGTTAGGAAAGAACGCGAGCATCGTCGCGTGACTGTCGTGCTTATGGCAAGAAGTCGAAACTACCCTGAGTGCAACGACTCTGGGCGTAGTCGCAATAGCTCCTCATGTGAAGAAGCTGATTCATATAAAGGTCATGGAAAGAAGCTGATTCATATAAAACATGAACGTAGCCAAAGCCTCCGTATGTTAATAGAAAAAATTTACATTCCGAATTTTGTGACACGTAGCCTCCAAATTGGTTCGGAAGAAAAAGACCGCCTAGGTGCCCGGAGAACAGCTATCCCCGTACATTTTCTCATGGGTAGAACTTGCGCAGGTTCTGAACGTTCCAAGAATTTGGGACATCTTGACCCTTAGGGTATTGTAGTCGATACGACCCCTGTCTTGTAACCTGTTTGACGATCAACAATCCTTCCCACCTCGAGTTGAGCTTGTGTAAGCCAGACTCATCTTGGATGCAGCGTAGGACCAAATCGCCTATACTGAACGACCGTTCTCTCACGTTGTGATCGTGATATCGCTGGATCCCCTGCAGGTATCGTGCTGACTGAACAAGAGCGGTGCAGCGAGCCTCTTCGACAGAGTCGAGCTCTAACTGCCTTGCTTCATCCGCCTCGCCTTCATTGTACATTTCAACCCTTGGGGATTTTCACAAGATGTCGGCCGGTAAGATAGCTTCGGAGCCGTAGACAAGGAAGAATGGTGTTTGTCCTGTGGCTTTAACGGTTGAGTCCTGAGCCCCAGACGACATATGGCAACTCGTGTATCCACTTTCCTCCTTTCTTGCTATTTTCATCATAGAGTCTTTTCTTGAGGCCCTTGATTATCATGCCATTCGCCCTCTCAACTTGACCATTGGCCCTTGGGTGTGCAATAGAGACATATTTGACCTCGTTGCACGCATTTTCACAGAACTCCCAAAACTGGTTGGCCGTGAAATTTGAACCCAAGTCTGTGATGATGGTGTTTGGGAAGCCGAATCGATTCAAGATATTGGAGATGAAATCAACAACTCGATCTGGTGTGAGCTTGGCTATCGGCTTGTACTCGATCCACTTGGTAAACTTGTCGACAGCCACCAATATATGGGTGAAACCGCCTGGCGCCATTGTAAAGGGCCCAATCATATCAAGGCTCCAGCAAGCGAACGGCCAGGATGGTGGTATGGTGATGGCTCCAGCTTGCGCACTTCTTGTACATAAGCGTCCATCATCTTCTTGTTGCAGTCCCACTCTTTGTTGACTTGCTGAATGATAAGAAGTGAATCGCCATATACAAGTAGTCGCTTGATGCCTAGTGATATCACCAAACGTAGCCCATGAAGCAAGGCTTCATTATTGGATACCTCCCAAAGGATCTGGAGGACATACTTCAGTTGTTCGTCCCGTGGAGAAATAAATAGGACTCCAGCGCCACCGCCATCGAGCTTAAGAGACCCATCGAAGTACGTGGTCCAGTGCTCTGGCTTGTCGACTGGAGTTGGGACTTGGTTCTCTCGCCACTCGGCCATAAAATCGACTAGAGCTTGAGACTTGATTGCAGTCCGTGGCTTGAAGTCGAAGGACAAAGCCTCCAGTTACACTGCTCACTTTGATATACGCCCCGTGGCATCTTTATTGTGAAGAATATCCACCAACAAAAAATCCATAATAACAGTGATCTTGTACTCGTCGAAGTAATGGCGCAACTTTCTTGATGTAATCAGTATAGCATATAAAAGTTTTTGAACTGCCAGGTAACGTACCTTAGATTTGGAGAGTACCTCGCTAACGAAGTACACGGGCCTCTGCACTCCAAATGCATGGCCCTCCTCACAGCGCTCGACTACAATGGCACTGCTGACAACATGAGTAGTAGATTTTCTCCCGGCAGTGGAGCTGTAAGGACCGGGGGAGACTGAAGGTGATGTTTCAGATCTTGCAGGGCCCGCTCGGCCTCCTCCATCCACTGGGAGTTGTCTTGGAGTTTCATGAGCTTGAAGAAGGGTAGTCCTCTCTCCCCGAGTCGGGAGATGAACTTGTTCAGGGCTGCTATACATCCTGTTAGCTTCTGCACATCTTTGATTGTGGCCGGAGCCCCTATAGCAGTGATGGCCGTAATCTTCACATGATTGGCTTCAATTCCCTAGTTGCTGATGATGAAACCGAGCAATTTTCCTGATGGTACTCCAAAAATGCATTTAGTTGGGTTGAGCTTCCATCAAAACCTGCGTAGGCTGCTGAACGTTTCTTCTCAGTCTGCGATCAGGTCATCGGGATTCCTGGTCTTGATGACCACGTCATCCACGTAGGCTTCAACATTTCGATGCAGCTGATCAGCAAAGCACATCTGGATCGCTCGCTGATAGGTCGCTCCTACGTTTTTCAACCCGAAGGATATAGTTTTGTAAGCGTATGTTCCGAACGAGGTGACAAATGCGGTTTTGATTTGATCTTCCTCCTTGAGCGCAATCTGGTGATATCCCGAATAACAATCAAGGAAGCAGAGGAGTACACAACCCGTCGTCGAGTCGACAACTTGATCAATGCGCGGTAGCCCAAAGTGATCCTTCGGGCAATGCTTGTTGAGATCGGTGTAATCAACGCACATTCTCCATTCATTATTCTTTTTCCTTACAAGGACAGGATTAGCTACCCACTCTAAATGGATTACTTCTTTAATGAAGCCAGCCGCGAGGAGTTTAGCTATTTCCCATTTAATTGCCTCACGCTTGTCATGAGCAAACCTTCGAAGGCGTTGCTTTTTGGGCATAGCCTGTGGGTGTACATTCAGACTATGCTCGATCAGTTCCCTGGGCACCCCTGGCATATCCACTGGTTTCCACGCGAATATGTCTCAGTTAGCCCAAAGGAAACTAACGAGCGCGAGTTCCTATTTCTCATCTAAGCCTGCGCCGATAACGGCGGTCTTGGATGAGTCACCCTCTTGGAGCTGGATCAACTTGGCCACATCATCGGTCGACTAGATGCTCGACTTGCTGGCCTTTCTTGAAGGGATCTCCAGCCTTGCTTGGGAGAGCTGCTGCGCGGCCGCGAGTACTTCCCCTGAAGCATCTGGCACACGCATAGTCGAAGCATACTGGATCGCCTCTTAGTTGCAATAATAGGATGTCTTCAAGTCACCTCGGAGAGTGAGTACTCCACTTCATCCTGGCATCTTGAGAAGCAAATAAACATAATGCGGCACTGCCATGAATTTGGCAAGTGCCGGTCGGCCCAGTATGGCATGATAAGAAGATTCGAAGTTGGCAGCTTTGAATTTGATAAATTCAGTACGGTAATTCTTCCTCGTGCCGAAGGTGACTGGAAGAACCACCGTGCCAAGTGGATGCGCCACATTACCTGGGACAATGCCATAGAAAGGAGACTTGCTTGCAACCAGCATGTCCGTGAAGTCCAGACCCATCTTTCTCAAAGTGCTAGTGAAGATGAGGTTGAGACCATTCCCGCCGTCGATGAGCACTTTGGTGAGCCTGACTTCTGCCACCACCAGATCCAGGACCACGGGAACTTACTGAGCTCCGAGAAGTTTGTCCACTAGTCATCACGGGAGAACGAGATAGGGACCTCTGACCAACGGAGTGGTCGTGGTACCGCCGGCTTGACGGACATGATCTCTCGGAGAAGCAGTTTTTGTTCTCGCCTGGAACCGAAACCTCCATCTCCCCCGAACATGACGTTGACAGTCTTTGAGGCATCCTGGAACTTCGCATTATGCATTTTGTCCCCTTGGTCATCGTCTTCAGGTTCTTTGTCCATTGGCTTGTTCTTCTTGCCGCCACCAGGATTGCTAAATATCCTCCGAAGATGGTAGCAATCAATTGCCGCATGATTGACACCTGGATGCCATGGGCATTTCTTCTGCAGGAGCTTCTTGAACTCCTCCTGCGTTGTTGTCTTCTTGCCTCATGAGGGACGATCCACAGCCGCGATGAGATTGTCTGGCTTGTGCTTTTGGGATAGACCTGAGTACTCCCGCTGGCTCTTGTCATTACGGTTGTCATTTGGATGCCTCAGGTTGCTATCATGGCACCTCGGGAACCGCTCCCGCATCTTTTCCTCCTGCTCGGACCAGTCATGCATCATGTCATGAAACCCCGGAACAGTCTTCAGTCTATTTCATCCAAAGTCTCTATAGATGCCTGGGTCCGTGATGCCGTTGTAGAAGCAGTCGATGATGTCTTCCTCCGAGATATTTGTAATAGTAGCGCGGACGTCGAAGAAATGGCGTGTATAGGACCGTAGGAGCTCATTACATTCCTATTTACATTGAGCAAGATTGTGACGAGTATCTGCGCGAGTGATCACCCCCTGGAAGTTGTCGATGAAGACCTTCTTGAGACACTCCCAGGAGTCGATCGAGTTGTCGCTGAGGCTCTCCAACCACGTGAGCGGCGTAGGGTCCAAAGCCATTAGGAAGTAGACGACCTTGGTGATGTTGGAGCTCCCTGCAACTTCAATGGCAGTGGAGTAGCAACGTAGCCATTGCTGAGGAGCTTGCTTGCCATCATACTTGGTGATGCCGATTGGCTTGAAGCCCTTAGGGTACTTGTAACTGCTGAACCATGTGGAAAAAGCTGGAAAACGGTCACTGCAGTCAGTACCCTCTGTCTCGGCTACTTCGCGCTCTCTGCGCCTGGAATCGATTACGGACCGTGCATCGCATCCTTCATTGATTCGCTGGCACAGGTCTTCTGGAGGAGGCCGATGATTGGCCTGTCATGGGTTACCCCCTGGAGGTGGCTGCTGCCTCCCGCCAGGGGCCTAACTCCCGCGGGCGTTGTCGTTGTTGTTGCTGCGCTGAGGTCGAGGACGGCCGCCTGCCGTTCGACTGCGAGCCTGGCTTCAACTTTCGCCCACGCGCTCCTCCCTAACGGTAGACGCTGGGTTTTGTTGATCAAGCTGAATCCAAGCCCTCTGTGCATAACGAAGTGCTTGACGCACATTTGGGTCGTTACAGCGCTCGAGTATAGCAGTTACCCTGGCGATGTTGGCCACCGGAGTCCTGAAGCCTCGCTCGCTTACGGCAGCGAATTCGGCGTCTAGCTCGTGATGCATAGATCACATGCGCTCATTGACCCTCCTTCGTCGGGCTGCGCAAGCTCTGTTCCTGGTCCTCCTTGCCTCATGATCAGCGTCGTTTTCGTTGCCGGTGTTGGCTGTGGCCCCATGTTCAGAGACCGCATCAAATTCGATGATGGGCAAGTCGCCATCATCCTCGCCTTCTTCCGCCATCAGCACCTGTCGTGAGATGGGCTCATCAGAGCTCGCGTCAACTAGCTCTGTCATCTCCTCTACCACGGTGGCTAATGGCCTGCCCTCCTGAAAAGGCAAGGGCTCAAGGTGTGCCACAAGTCGGTCTTCGGCCTCGAGTAGATCAGAAAGTTTCATGCCCTTCCAATGCATGAAACATCCCTTTGGAGTGGAGGTGATCATCAGACCGTTGGCACCAAAACAACCCGCAGCCCCCCGACATGCGGTGGCTTCGGGCTTTCCAAGTTGGAGTAAAGAGTCCAAGTTCTTCTCCAATGTGGAGAGGGACTCGAAGATGTTGGCCTCCTGAAGATCAGTGGCCAAATTGCGTAGACCAAGTTGTGATCAGCTACGCAAGACCTCAGATTGGAACGAGTCCAACCCAAGCAAGGTTCTTGCTGTGGCAGAACCGCTCGAATTATTCCGGCTCAAGTGCGCTATTGATCGCCGTACAATTGCAATCAGCTTAACGCACTTCAAACGGAACAATCCTTTGGTCTGTCGGGTCTCCGCCCGATTCAACCACGGTTCAGCAGGATCGAAGCAGGTTTATCTCGCACGAAGGCGAGTTCACATCACAGAATAGCTCATCAACTTTTAATTTACAACCATACAGCATTATTACAACCGAGTTTCAAAGATAAGTAAACTTATACATAACCATGTTCAACTGACAGGCATAACAGCTTGTCTAAACTCACAGCAGAAGGGAAAGTTTTACGCGACTACACACGTCGCGAAGACGGACGCCAAGCTTAGCCCAGGGCCTGGTGTCACTCCGGAGGGTCAGTGCCGGCCGGGGACGGGTCCCACTCCACGGACCAGCCAAACGGAACGGACGTTGGCCACCCAAGGTTGTCCGTGGGGTTCTCGTAGGATATACCTGAAACAGACATTAGCAAGGCTGAGTATTCTAATACTCAGCAAGGCTTACCCGGATTTGGGTATACTTTAGCCCATAGCTAGACTCATGAAGGCTTTGCAAAGGCTCTGGTTTCATTTTCAGCTGAAAAGCAACAAAGAGTATGAACTACTTTCAAGTTTTAGCTTTTTTTTTCTTCTAGTTGAATATTTATTCTAGATTAGCACCTACACTAAGCAAGCAAGGTAGTGATTCTCATCCATCAAGATTATCCATCATTAGTTCCACTTCTTACTCAATGTGGTAAAAGGGATAAGCAGTCTCAAGCTTCGTGAGAGGCGGACGATTCGAATCGAATTTAACCTTGCAAGGTAAACCTAACACACACGCTTGGGATTACCGGCAGGGCTTTCCGAAGCAACCGTTTACCTTTCATTCCGACTCGTGGGCAGGCCACCACAAGCGACTTGCAGGACCGTACGCACATCACTCGTGCAGGACATACGTCTGTAGCGCGACTACAAAACCCGTATTCCTGTCTGCCATGCAGAACGTACTCCCACAGGTCGGTGCGTGAAAAGAACCAAATAGATCGAGTGGTGGAAATATACCCACTTGCCGGGCCGATCGGTTACTAGGCTTACCGCTTTACCATATTTCGCGGCATGTGGCTAGTACTGTTCAAACGCTTAGCCACCACTACCAAACATTTCGGCCTTAAAACTTTTATCAAAACAGACAGGGTAAACTTCCAGGTCATGATACAACACATGACCCTGTCCGTTATCCTTATAGTGGTTGCAGGAATGTAAACATGCAACTCCTATATCGCGCGAGTGACAGGAAATCACTCGACTTCTACCGGCCCTATTAGCGGAGCATCTATCCGTTAAGGACTCGGGAGCATTACATTGGGTTCCTAGAATTCATGCATCTAGGGTTTCACTTCAACTCCTAGACTTAATGCAACATATAATATAATTAAGCATAGATAGCAGTGTAAATAAAGTAATGGGATATGTCCGGGGCTTGCCTTCAGGAGTAGGGGTAGGAGCAGGAGAGTCAGAGATTTCCGAACTCGGGTTCGGAGCTTCAATTAGTCCTTCGACGACTTGCGCTGGATCTTCTGGGAAACCTTGGTCTTGTCCTAAGATCAGTTCGTAATCTCCGTCGTCGAGTGTCGTTGATTCTATATGAAATGCAATAAATTATTAAGGCAAAATTTTAAATTTAGAAGTTCATATTTCAAATATTATAGCTCATCCAATTAGCACGCAAACATATATACAGTAGAGAGGGTTTAGATTTGAAACACTATTTATAAGATATGGTAGAATTTTTATTGTAATCTAAATTAAATCTTTGGATTAAGTTTGAAATAACTAAAATTTGATTTCAGAATTTTAAATAAAAGATCATAGGAACTTGATTATATATTAGCATCATAAAACATTACATTAGTGAATACTAAAAGATTCCAATTAGAGAAGGTTATACATTAGGTTTATTTTAAATTTGAAAGTTCAAATTAAAGATGTTAAGTTTAAATTAAATGTTGAGTTTGAAATTACACAAAGTTACTTAGGGCTCAAAGAATATTCATGCTAAACCTTGAGAAAAACAATAGAGCATGAAATGACAAGGTCAAGTGTGGATTACCCTTTGATCTTAGATTTAAAGTAAAGGCAAAAAGTATTTTGTTTCACATTACACTCCATTAACAAAAATCATAGAGTTTGAAATCTACTTTCTAACAAAATTGGTTTCACTATTTTTAGATTTTTCTGTGAATTGTTATGAATTTTACAAGATAGGGAACTAAATTCACATGAAATAACAGAAGCTTTAGGGGGGGGGGTCTCGAATATTTGCACTGGGGTCCCTGCAAGATATGTTCTTCTCACAAATAGACCCTTGCCCGGCCTCGACATGGCTGGAGGCTCGGCCTCCAGCGCGTTCTCACCGGCGGCGAGGTCGCCGGCGGCGAGGGGCCGGTCAAGCACGACCAGGGGGAAGAGACAAGCACCTAGGGCAAGGCGGAATCCAACAGATAAAAGGGAAAATCGGCCGGCGACGAGAAGGGGCGGCGGCCGTGGCGGCGCGACGCCGTTCCCGGCGAACGGCCGGCGAACAAGGGGGTCTAGCGCGCGCATGAGCACCACTGGGATATGGGGGAGCGATTCCCTTACATGGATTGGTCGGAGGAGTGGTGAGGCGGGCTGTCGACGGTGGAGCCGAGCTCGGCGGCGCAAATGGAGGGGCGGCTCGGGGTGGAGCAATTCCGGCGAGGGGGAGGGCCGGGATTGGTGTGGATCACGACGGGGAGCAAGAGGAGGAGGTGGGGAGGCTCTGGATCGGCGGAATTTGGGCGAGGCGTGGTGGTTGCGGCGTATGCCGGTGAGAAAAGCGGCGGCTCCGGTGACACAGGGAAGAAGAAAAGGGGAAAACGGGTTGAGGACAGGGGTTTGGTGAGCAAATAAGCGGGGGAAACAGATTGACTTGGAGTTGCCGGCGCTACGGGGCAGAAGAGGGGAAGGGATAAGGCGAGCCAGTGGCAAATGCGGCGGCGGCAGGCACTCCGGCGTGCGGTGTTGGCGGCCGAGGGATATCGTGGCGCTCGGGTGGGGGTGCCAGCAGCAGGAGGCTAGGGCGGTGAGGAGCAAGAAGGCGACACGTGGGCGGGGTGAGCAGAAGGCGGCCGGCGGCGAGCTAGGGCGGCGCATTACGCCGGCGGCAGATGAGCAGGAGAGGCAGAGCAGGGGGGGGAAGCAGAGGCGTCTGAGGAAGAAAGGGGGGGTGAACTGACTCAAGGACTAATTTGTGAAACCAAAGAAAAGTAGGGGCCTTACTGAAAATGGCTTGTAACTTCTAAACCAATGCTCAAATTGTCACACCCGATTTATAAGAACATAAATCGAGCAATCATATATGCGCCAGGATCAAGTCACGCATATATACAACAGATTATCAAGATATCACAACACCTGTCACGTATAACATTAATGTAAATCGTAAATAAATCATGAATAAATTATTTTATTACAACCGAATCAAGAATCGGTTCAAGAGTTGCGGAAGCGGAAAAGAGATACATGAAGAGCTGGGCGCCACAGGGACGTCGACTGGGAGACAAACGCCTAGAAGTCGTCGAAGCCGCTGACGTAGTCCTCCACGTTGCCGGGCACTGAGCAGCAGTCGAAGATATCCAAAAATAGAACAGAAGAGTAGAGAGGCAAGTGTGAGTACAAACTCGTACTCAACAAGTATAACACGAGTATGAGGCTCTAAGGTTAGCTGACTCAACTGCATTAGCTTTTAGTCTTGGCAAATTTTTATTAAAACTAATTACTACAAATGGATTAGTTACCATAACCCAAATTGCATAAGAATTAATCAATATTAATTAAGAACTACTGAGAACCATCCAAACCAAAACCACCCGGGGAATCGCCCTCGCCAAGGTCGATAACCCCACTAATCAGACGGAGGATCTGGGCCGCTCATGACTGTGAGCACAGCTGATATATCAGTTTTACACTCTCGAGAGGTTGCACAACTTTACCCACAAGTCGTGAGCTACGCTAGTGGTTCATCACACTTCCTTAGGTGAGATGGCTAGCAAGCACACTACGAGACCGTTACAAAGGATCACATTGGTAAGGTGTAACCGCTAAGGATTCTGGATCAGCAACGATGGGGCCCACCTCCGGGGGTACAAGACACACAGCACAGACCAAGCCGGAGGAGCAGGGACCATTGAAGCTTACCACCCCTCTTGCCCACGCAGGTAAGTTACTCCCGAACCAACACGACCTAATTAGTAAGTCAAGACCGTCCCATACCAGTCTTGTGGTTGCGCGGTTGTCCCAGGTTGTCGCTCTATGAACCGGTCCTTATGGAGAGTGGCCAACCAAGCACTAAGCACCGTGCTGGCCCCCTAAACCATGTTTCTAACAAAAACATCTTTTAAGGACGCACAAACCACTCAAGCACACAGCACAGAGGGTCGGCTCCAGAATCAAGTTGCATAGGACCATTAATCAAATTAATTAAAAAGGACTAAGATTTGTTATAGCGCAGCAACCTAGCACAACTAACCAAAAATGCAACCCATAGGATATATATAAAGATATAAAAGTGGCTAGGAAGTCCTTATAGGTATACAGTATTAAAATGCAGTATGAAATTGTATTTAAAAGTGATGGGAGGTTCATGTTATACTTGCCTTCCTCGTACTCTCACGGCTGCTGCTCGAACTGCTCGGAAGACGGCTGCTCCTGGTACTGCTCCAAAGGCTCCGCGTCTACTCACGATCGTCAAACATAGTCCACACATACACACATGCACAAACAATAGCAAAATATAAGAAAACAGTACAACATTACATGGAAACAGCACACAAAACTAGCCTAGAACTAATCTACGCGTTACAACGATCGCGTGCATATAAAGAACACCTAAAACAGAGCTAAAACGTGAAAACTACGCTTAAAACAGGATCCAGGGACCTATTTGTAAGAAAAACTGAGCAACCAGGGGCTTCTGGACAAAACTCGGGGACTAAAACGTAATTAAACCCTAGACACAGGGGCTAACTCGCTAAAAACCCTAGACTGGACTGCGGGTTAAAATTCCAGGAAGCGCAGGGGGGTCAAACGGAAAGAAAAAGACCTGTCTGTAATTATTTTTGAACTAAATAGGACTGCGGGTTGATTTCCCCAAAAGGCAGGGGCTCTTTAGCAAAACTGCCACGGCTGAAGGGGTACACGGCTTCTAATCTGGGCGGTTGGATCTAAATCGCACGGTTCGGCGCACTCCGGTTCGGACGGTCCGATCTGAACAGCGTGGTCGGACGGTCCGATCTGGATCGGACTGGTCCGATCTGGTTGGGCTCGCGGGGGCGGTGGGTCTGCACGGCGGCGCACTCCGGCGACGGCGTTCTACAGCTCCAGGGGCTACGGCCTATCCAACTGTCGCAAGAGAACAAAAGGGGCGAGCTGGTGCTTACCGAGCCCTGGAAACGGGAGAAACGTCGACGTAGAGGGGTCGACGGCGAGGTTCGGGCGGCGGTCGCGGCGGGGCCCGCGGAGGAGGTCGATGTAGGGTGGCCGGGTCCTTTGGATGGCGGAAACGCTCCGGGAGGGTCCTGCGGAGATGCAAAGGGAATCAACAGGACCGGAACGGCACCGGCGGCGACGAATTGGAACGGCGGAGCGGCTCACCGGCGGCGGCTTCTTCGCGAATTCCCGTCGATACCGAGGCGTAGGGCTTCGGCACTGAGCTCGGGGAGCTTCGGGATGGCGAGGGGGAACTCTTGCGGGGGATGTGGCGGTCTGAAGCACGGCGGAGCGCCCGGACCACGGTGAGGCCGAGGTAACCGGAGCGGAAGAAGAAAAAGGGCGGCGGTGCTGGGATCTTCGGGTTGCAGGGCTGGAATTAGGGTTCTGAGGGGCGTGGGGCCGTTACTTGTAGGGCGGCGGCGCTGCCCTGGGCGTGCGGGCCCGGATAAGGAAGCTCGCCGGAGATCTCGGGGGAAGTTGAGCGCCGGGGAAGAAGGAGGAGAGGGGGCAGGGGCCGACAGGTGGGGTCAGGCTGAGGGAATGACTGAGAATAGAAGGAATGACTGGGATTAGAAAGAATAACCGAGAATAGCAGAAATGACTGAGAATAGGGGAATGACTGAGAATAGAAAGGAATTACTGGGAAAGGAAGGAATGACAGAGAAAGGAAAGGAATTACTGAGAAAGGAAGGAATGACCGAGAAAGGAAAGGAATTACTGAGAAAGGAAG
Organism: Panicum hallii; assembly: GCF_002211085.1. NCBI lineage: Eukaryota > Viridiplantae > Streptophyta > Magnoliopsida > Poales > Poaceae > Panicum > Panicum hallii. The sequence continues at coordinate 28,052,354 of NC_038044.1, read as the reverse complement.
GAATGACTGACCTACTTTCTAACTTCTTCCCTTTTCTTTATCAACCCAACTCAATTCTATTTGAATTCGACTCAAATTTGAATTCAAACCCCTATGCACTCAACCAAATAAAACTTATGCACCAGCATGAATGCACAAACATGTTGAACTTATCATAAATTTTATTCTCTTGTGTTATAAAATTACTTTAAATGTCACAAAATATTAAGGAAAAGACTGGAGAATTTATTTAAGCTCAAATAAATTCATTAAAATTTAAGGAAATTACCTTAGGGTGTTACAAAACCTACCCCCCTTACAGGAATCTCGTCCCGAGATTCGGATAGGCTAGCTAGCAAAGAGATCGGGGTATGTCTTCCTTAGCTCGTCTTCTCGCTCCCAAGTAGCCTCATCCTCCGTGTGATGACTCCACTGAACACGGCACATCTTGATCTTCTTGTTTCGGGTGACTCTCTCAGATATCTCCAATATCTTCACCGGATGCTCGACATAGGTCAGATCCTCCTGCACGTCCAGCCCTTCTATCGGTGCTTGCTCTTCTGGCACTCTCAAGCACTTCTTCAGCTGAGACACGTGGAACACATCGTGCACTCCTGAGAGATTGAGTGGCAACTCCAAACGATATGCCACCTCACCTTTCCGTTCCAACACCTTGAACGGACCAATGTATCGAGGAGCTAGCTTCCCTCGTACATTAAACCTGCGGATTCCTCTCATCGGCGAGACCTTCAGATATACATGATCACCCACTGCGAAGGTCAAATCTCGACGACGAACATCCGCATAACTCTTCTGACGAGTCTGAGCGACCCTCAGATTCTCTCGCACCTACTGTACCAACTGTTCTGCCTCTTCAACAATATCTGGGCCAAATACCTGCTTCTCACCAATCTGATCCCAATACAACGGAGTCCTGCATTTCCGACCATACAGGGCCTCAAACGGGGACTTCTTCAGACTAGCCTGATAACTGTTGTTATAAGAAAACTCTGCATATGGCAGGCATTTATCCCAGCTGGTACCATACTGAATAGCACAGGCTCGAAGCATATCCTCCAACACTTGGTTGGTTCTCTCTGTCTGTCCATCTGTCTGAGGATGATAAGCAGTACTGAAGCGCAGCTTCGTGTCCAACGAATCATGTAACTGCTCCCAGAACCGTGAAGTGAACTGAGATCCTCGATCAGATATAATCTTCTTTGGAACACCATGCAGACAGACAATCCTGGAGATGTACAACTCTGCGAGTCTAGCACCGGAGTAAGTAGTGTTCACCGGAATGAAGTGGGCAACCTTCGTCAACCGATCCACTACTACCCATATAGAGTTGTACCCTTTCTGAGTACGAGGCAAGCCAACGATGAAGTCCATAGTGATTTCCTCCCATTTCCACTCTGGAATCTTCAACGGCTGCAATAACCCGGCTGGCCTCTGATGCTCTGCCTTGACACGCTGACAAGTGTCGCAGATAGCCACGTACTCCGCAACGGAACGCTTCATCCCAGACCACCAGAATCGTTCCTTCAGGTCGTAATACATCTTCGTGCTGCCTGGATGGATAGAATACGCTGTATCATGAGCCTCACTCAGAATCAACTTTCTGAGGTCATTCACATCCGGCACACATATACGACTCTTGTACCACAAGGTACCCTGATCATCCTCTCTGAAATGAGGAGCTTTGCCAATCTTGAGCAACTCACGAATCTCCTGCAGCTTCTGATCTTCCTTCTGATACTGCCTGATCTCAGCCTCTAGAGTGGGTTCCGCCTCGAACGATGTACCCGAGGTGTGATGCAAGAACCCCAGACTCAACTGCTCAACCTCCTCGCATAACTCCTGAGGCATCTGAAAAGCCACGGCCATGTTAACATAGCTCTTCCTGCTCAGAGCATCTGCTACAACATTGGCCTTGCCCGGATGATAGTGAATCTCCAGGTCGTAATCCTTGACCAACTCTAGCCATCTTCTCTGCCGCATATTCAACTCACTCTGAGTGAAAATATACTTGAGGCTCTTGTGATCGGTGTAAATGTCACACCTCTGCCCAAACAAGTAATGCCTCCATATCTTCAGAGCATGCACAACTGCGGCTAACTCCAGATCATGAGTGGGATAATTCAGCTCGTGCCGGCGCAACTGCCGCGAGGCATAAGCTATCACTCTGCCTTCCTGCATCAGGACGCAACCAAGACCATCTCTCGAAGCATCACAATACACTGTGAACCTCTTGCTCTGGTCGGGCAGAGTAAGGACTGGCGCCGTGGTCAACTTCTTCTTCAGCTCCTCGAAGGCACTCTGACGCTCATCAGTCCAAGAAAAACCCACATCCTTCTCCAGCAAGGAAGTCAAAGGCTTCGCAATCTTGGAGAAATTCTCGATGAACCTCCGATAATAACCTGCTAAGCCCAGAAAAGAGCGGACTTCCTTCACCGTCTGCGGTACAACCCAGTCAAGCACATCCTTCACCTTTCCGGGGTCCACAGCAATACCTCCCTTGGAGATAACATGACCGAGGAATGGAACCTCGTCAATCCAGAACTCGCACTTACTGAGCTTGGCATACAGCTTGTGCTCTCTGAGCCTCTGCAACACAAGCCTCAGATGCTTCTCATGCTCCGCTTCCGACTTGGAATATATCAGGATATCATCAATAAATATCACCACAAAGGTGTCCAGATAATCCATGAAAACCTTGTTCATCAAATGCATGAAGAAAGCCGGAGCATTAGTCAAGCCGAAGGACATGACCGTATACTCGTATAACCCATACTTGCAGGTGAATGCCGTCTTCTGAATATCCTCAGGACGAATCTTCAGCTGATGATAACCCGAACGAAGATCGATCTTCGAGAATACACAAGCACCCTGAAGCTGATCGAAAAGATCCTCAATACGGGGCAATGGATGCTTGTTCTTGATAGTGACTGCATTCAGATCCCGATAATCGACGCACATTCTCTTCGCACCATCCTTCTTCTCTACAAGCAACACAGGGAAAGCCCAAGGAGAGAAACTGCGACGGATATAACCCTTAGCTAGCAGCTCGTCGACAGTCTTCTTAACCTCCTCATGCTCAACAGGAGCCATACGATAGGGCCTCTTAGCAATAGGAGCGGTGCCAGGCAAGAGATCAATAGAAAACTCAATGTCGCGATCAGGCGGCATACCTGGCAAATCATCCGGAAAGACATCCGGGAATTCAGACACCACGCGAATACCATCCGTGGGTCTAGCCTCCATCTGATGAAGAAATCCAGAAGGCTCCGTAGCTCCAACAGTAACCTCCTGACCATCCGGTGCTGACAGAAGAACCGTCCTCTGAGCACAATCTATCCGGACTCCCCATTTAGCAAGAGTCTCCATCCCGAGGATCACATCAATGCCCTTGGAGTCAAGCACCATCAGATTCGCACTGAAATCTACCCCCCTTATAGCCACACTGACTCTGGGACAGAAGGCATGAGACCTCAACTGCCCTCCCGGTGAAGATACTATCATGCACCTCTTTAATGTGCTAGTAGGAATACCATGATGCTCAACAAAAGACTGGGTGATGAAAGAATGTGTAGCACCAGTATCAAAAAGCACTGTAGCAGGATGGGCATTAACCATGAACGTACCAATAACCACGTTGGGAGCCTCGGCCGCTGACTCGGCCGTCACGTGGTTCACCCTGCCCTGAGCTGGAGTCTTGGGCGGTGCTGCACGCCCCTGCTGTCCTGCCTGCGCCTTCCAAGGGCAGACGTTGGTGTAGTGCCCTGGCTCGCCGCAGTGGAAGCACACTCGAGGAAGTGCCGCGGCCTGCTGCCCAGGAGGAGGAGTGGGCGCTCCCTGCCTCTGAGCTGGTGGAGCCGGAGGCGCCGGAAGCCTCTGACCCTGTCCCGCTTGCTGCTGCTGAGGACGAGGCGGAAACTGCTGCCGCTGCTGGTACTGCTGAGGCGGCCTCTGCTGCTGCTGCTGTGGAGGGTACTGGTAGCGGGGACGGGTGTTGCTGCCCGAAGAGGATGGAGCCATCTTCCTCTTCTTGTCCTCAATCTCCCGGCGCTTGCGCTCGGTGTTGAGGGCCGCATCAACCAGCTGGTTGAAGTTGTCGAAGCGGTGGTTCAGCAGCGCATACTGGATGTGATCATCCAGTCCCTCCTTGAAGTACTCCTGCTTATCGCTATCTCGAGCGACGTCAGCAGGGGCGTAGCGGGCAAGCTGAAGGAAACGGTCACGATACTCCGTCACCGTCATCGACCCCTGAAATAACGGACACAGATAACAAGGATAGAAATCGCTCAATTAATCAGGTTTACGAAAGAAGTCAAGGATAGATCAAGCTCAAGAGATTGCGGAGAATTCCATTCAAATTTACCTGCTTAAGGGCACGGAACTCCTTCTGCTTCATCTTCATAATGCCCTCAGGAATGTGATGGTTCCTGAAACGCTCACGGAACTGGTCCCACGTGAGAGCGTCACGATCCCGAGCTGGGTAGGACTCCCACCAGTCAAGAGCGGAGCCTCGCAGCTGCCCTGCTGCGTAAAGGACTCGCTCCCGGTCGTCGCACTGCGCAACAACCAACTGGCGCTCCACCGAGCGAAGCCAGTCGTCCGCCTGGAGTGGGTCCGTGGCGTGAGAGAAGGTCGGAGGATGACCTCTCAGGAAGTCCGCACGCCTGTCGCGGGGCTGGGGCGGCGGAGGAGGCGGTGGCTGAGCATGGATCTGCTGCAGAGCCTGAACGGTGTTGTTCAGGGTAGCCATCATCTGCATCTGGAGCTGGAAGAACTGCTCCGGGGTCAGTGGTGGCGGCATCGGCAGCGGCTGACCGGTACTCTGGTTGTTCTGCTCCTGCTGGTCAGAACCGGAACCGGTGCGCCTGGTGTTCACCATCTGATTGCAGCAAACGAAATTTATGAGAATAAGATATGGTGCAGCTGCGGAATTGAAACTTCGGAAGGATATGACAGAAAGAAGGGAATACCGGTTTTACCCCCAACGTTCTAACTCAATTTTATTATTTAGTTCAGGTTGGGTTAGGTCGATTTGCATGAACACTTTTTTTTTTTACTACTAGACTATGCAATCAACCAAAAATCCAAATCAAACATTTGCACAATAACAAACATTCAATATTCACAAATTAGTCGAGTTTTCCACACTACTCGACTAACACACTCGTTCTAGCGCATTTTTATCGGGCAACTTAAGCTTATAACTTATAAGATTAGGCGACTCAGGCCAACGTCTACGGAAAGCTCAAGCTACCCTCAGAAAAGACGGGGAAGATAGCAAATCTAGGGCTTAAGACTCAAGGAATAGAAGCAGAAAAATGATGGCTGAAGATTTGCGGAGGCAAGCAAGAGAACAGAAGTCCTAAACTCGACCAATTCTACCTAGGCTTCGTCCTACAGTCGACACGGCTCTGATACCAATCTGTCACACCCGATTTATAAGAACATAAATCGAGCAATCATATATGCGCCAGGATCAAGTCACGCATATATACAACAGATTATCAAGATATCACAACACCTGTCACGTATAACATTAATGTAAATCGTAAATAAATCATGAATAAATTATTTTATTACAACCGAATCAAGAATCGGTTCAAGAGTTGCGGAAGCGGAAAAGAGATACATGAAGAGCTGGGCGCCACAGGGACGTCGACTGGGAGACAAACGCCTAGAAGTCGTCGAAGCCGCTGACGTAGTCCTCCACGTTGCCGGGCACTGAGCAGCAGTCGAAGATATCCAAAAATAGAACAGAAGAGTAGAGAGGCAAGTGTGAGTACAAACTCGTACTCAACAAGTATAACACGAGTATGAGGCTCTAAGGTTAGCTGACTCAACTGCATTAGCTTTTAGTCTTGGCAAATTTTTATTAAAACTAATTACTACAAATGGATTAGTTACCATAACCCAAATTGCATAAGAATTAATCAATATTAATTAAGAACTACTGAGAACCATCCAAACCAAAACCACCCGGGGAATCGCCCTCGCCAAGGTCGATAACCCCACTAATCAGACGGAGGATCTGGGCCGCTCATGACTGTGAGCACAGCTGATATATCAGTTTTACACTCTCGAGAGGTTGCACAACTTTACCCACAAGTCGTGAGCTACGCTAGTGGTTCATCACACTTCCTTAGGTGAGATGGCTAGCAAGCACACTACGAGACCGTTACAAAGGATCACATTGGTAAGGTGTAACCGCTAAGGATTCTGGATCAGCAACGATGGGGCCCACCTCCGGGGGTACAAGACACACAGCACAGACCAAGCCGGAGGAGCAGGGACCATTGAAGCTTACCACCCCTCTTGCCCACGCAGGTAAGTTACTCCCGAACCAACACGACCTAATTAGTAAGTCAAGACCGTCCCATACCAGTCTTGTGGTTGCGCGGTTGTCCCAGGTTGTCGCTCTATGAACCGGTCCTTATGGAGAGTGGCCAACCAAGCACTAAGCACCGTGCTGGCCCCCTAAACCATGTTTCTAACAAAAACATCTTTTAAGGACGCACAAACCACTCAAGCACACAGCACAGAGGGTCGGCTCCAGAATCAAGTTGCATAGGACCATTAATCAAATTAATTAAAAAGGACTAAGATTTGTTATAGCGCAGCAACCTAGCACAACTAACCAAAAATGCAACCCATAGGATATATATAAAGATATAAAAGTGGCTAGGAAGTCCTTATAGGTATACAGTATTAAAATGCAGTATGAAATTATATTTAAAAGTGATGGGAGGTTCATGTTATACTTGCCTTCCTCGTACTCTCCCGGCTGCTGCTCGAACTGCTCGGAAGACGGCTGCTCCTGGTACTGCTCCAAAGGCTCCGCGTCTACTCACGATCGTCAAACATAGTCCACACATACACACATGCACAAACAATAGCAAAATATAAGAAAACAGTACAACATTACATGGAAACAGCACACGAAACTAGCCTAGAACTAATCTACGCGTTACAACGATCGCGTGCATATAAAGAACACCTAAAACAGAGCTAAAACGTGAAAACTACGCTTAAAACAGGATCCAGGGACCTATTTGTAAGAAAAACTGAGCAACCAGGGGCTTCTGGACAAAACTCGGGGACTAAAACGTAATTAAACCCTAGACACAGGGGCTAACTCGCTAAAAACCCTAGACTGGACTGCGGGTTAAAATTCCAGGAAGCGCAGGGGGGTCAAACGGAAAGAAAAAGACCTGTCTGTAATTATTTTTGAACTAAATAGGACTGCGGGTTGATTTCCCCAAAAGGCAGGGGCTCTTTAGCAAAACTGCCATGGCTGAAGGGGTACACGGCTTCTAATCTGGGCGGTTGGATCTAAATCGCACGGTTCGGCGCACTCCGGTTCGGACGGTCCGATCTGAACAGCGTGGTCGGACGGTCCGATCTGGATCGGACTGGTCCGATCTGGTTGGGCTCGCGGGGGCGGTGGGTCTGCACGGCGGCGCACTCCGGCGATGGCGTTCTACAGCTCCAGGGGCTACGGCCTATCCAACTGTCGCAAGAGAACAAAAGGGGCGAGCTGGTGCTTACCGAGCCCTGGAAACGGGAGAAACGTCGACGTAGAGGGGTCGACGGCGAGGTTCGGGCGGCGGTCGCGGCGGGGCCCGCGGAGGAGGTCGATGTAGGGTGGCCGGGTCCTCTGGATGGCGGAAACGCTCCGGGAGGGTCCTGCGGAGATGCAAAGGGAATCAACAGGACTGGAACGGCACCGGCGGCGACGAATTGGAACGGCGGAGCGGCTCACCGGCGGCGGCTTCTTCGCGAATTCCCGTCGATACCGAGGCGTAGGGCTTCGGCACTGAGCTCGGGGAGCTTCGGGATGGCGAGGGGGAACTCTTGCGGGGGATGTGGCGGTCTGAAGCACGGCGGAGCGCCCGGACCACGGTGAGGCCGAGGTAACCGGAGCGGAAGAAGAAAAAGGGCGGCGGTGCTGGGATCTTCGGGTTGCAGGGCTGGAATTAGGGTTCTGAGGGGCGTGGGGCCGCTACTTGTAGGGCGGCGGCGCTGCCCTGGGCGTGCGGGCCCGGATAAGGAAGCTCGCCGGAGATCTCGGGGGAAGTTGAGCGTCGGGGAAGAAGGAGGAGAGGGGGCAGGGGCCGACAGGTGGGGTCAGGCTGAGGGAATGACTGAGAATAGAAGGAATGACTGGGATTAGAAAGAATAACCGAGAATAGCAGAAATGACTGAGAATAGGGGAATGACTGAGAATAGAAAGGAATTACTGGGAAAGGAAGGAATGACAGAGAAAGGAAAGGAATTACTGAGAAAGGAAGGAATGACCGAGAAAGGAAAGGAATTACTGAGAAAGGAAGGAATGACTGACCTACTTTCTAGCTTCTTCCCTTTTCTTTATCAACCCAACTCAATTCTATTTGAATTCGACTCAAATTTGAATTCAAACCCCTATGCACTCAACCAAATAAAACTTATGCACCAGCATGAATGCACAAACATGTTGAACTTATCATAAATTTTATTCTCTTGTGTTATAAAATTACTTTAAATGTCACAAAATATTAAGGAAAAGACTGGAGAATTTATTTAAGCTCAAATAAATTCATTAAAATTTAAGGAAATTACCTTAGGGTGTTACACAAATGAAGATGGTCCAAAAATCAAAAGTGCATGGTTTTTCAAACTCTACAACTTCTCTTTAAGGTTCATCCACATTTGAGCAATAGTTTTGGAAATAAAATAGACTTAGTAATAATTTCATATTTTATGTAAATCCCTAAGTAAAATTACTTTTACACATACATCCTATAGTAATTTCATACATATTTTTGAAATTTAACCACTGATATTACTTTTTGCAAAATAACCCTTATGCTTTTAAACTTTTCCCTCATTCCCCATCCATTTTGCATAAAAGGACCTTTAATTAATATTAATTACATAAACATCCTTTATTTCATAGCATTGCATACATAAAGTATATTTTTGCCAAACTTTGAACATGCAAGCATGCTTAAAATCTAAGGTATAACCTAACTAATTACCTGAATGTCACACTTGCAGCGCTGGATGGAGTCGCGCCGAAAGCAGACTCCTCCTCGGTCCTCGTAGCGGATCCATTGATTCACAAGTCGTTGAGATTATCGACGAACTTGTCGAGGTCGCTATGAAAACTCACTGTGGGAGTTTTTAGCTTCGTGTCGATGAGGAATCAACGAAAACTGCCCACACCATCTACGATGCAGACCCACGAGCCAAAAACAAATGTCGTGCCCTGGTAGGGTACTGACCTGGTGAACTTGAACGATGCCATCGAGTTCACCGGTGGATCTTCGATGCACTCCCCTACCTGGTGCGCCAGCTGTCGGTGTTTTACCGGCTGCCCACCGAGGGGTATACCCAAGGTGGTAGGTTTAGGTTGGGACACGCCGAGATCAAGAACTCGAAGGTGCAAGGAACACAAGATTTAGACATGTTCGGGCCGCGATGTGCGTAATACCCTACGTCTTGTATGGTGGTTTGTATTGCATTGGGTGTAGATGTTCTTTTTTTGAGGGGGTCCCTGCCCCCCCTTATATATCCGGGAGGACAGGGTTACATGAATCCTAGTTCAATACTAGCCAAGGAATCGTACTCGAGTACAACTCGAGTAGTTTCCTTCTGTACCGACTAGTCCTACTCTCATACGAGTAGAGAACAATATAAATAAGAGATAGGACAAGCCTTATCTCTTAATCCTGTTTGAACTATGTTATGTACACAGTCCCGTAGTCCCGAGTCTGACACTCATCGATGGCGAGAATGACCTTAACCTACTCTTCGTGAGTACTTTGAAGAAGATGGGGCTGGACATCTCCAAGATGCTCACCCCAAGCAAGGCTCCGTTCTATGGCATTGTTCCAGGAAATGCGGCTACACTGATTGGTTCGATAACACTGCCAGATACCTTTGGGATAAAGGAAAACTACTGTACGGAGTACATCAAGCTTGAGATGGCGAACTTTGAGTCCTCATACCGTGTCATCCTCGGTAGACCTGCTCTGGCTAAATTCATGGTCGTACCTCATTACGTCTAGCTACTTCTCAAGATGCCGGGCAAGATAGGGGTCCTCACCTTCCGCGGTGACTTGAAGAAGTCGTACGACTGTGATCAAGAGGCAATTGAGCACGCCACAACTACACGCATACCATAACCTTCATCTAATGTTTTGGCGGCCGCGCAGCAGCTCTCCCAGTCGGAGTTGGTGATTCTGGGCCAGTTGACGGTGAAGCCCAACACCAGCGACCTCGGTGTGAAGACCATCTAACCGCACGAGGGTGAGTCATCTAAGACAGCACTCATCAATGCTAGGCTGGAAGACAAATAGGAACTCGTGCTCATCAACTTCCTTAGGGCTAGCCAAGTTGTTCATTGAGCATTGCCTAAAAGTCGATCCAAAAGCTACCCCCAAAAACTACTCGCGGCTAGTTTCTGTCACACCCAGTTTTTAAAGAACAAAACTGAATGCATAACTATATATATGCCAGGATCAAGTTCCATACATATAGTCACTTCATCAGTGAATAACCAGCATCAGTATCACGAAAAGAGATTTAAAATACTATAAAGATTATCAGAGTTATACAGCTTATCCTGGAAATGAAGACTCCAAACTTCACAGGCAATCGACCGGTGATTGCGCAAGCCTAGAACTCAGCATCATCTTCAAAAGACTTCACACCTCTTTCTTCTCTGAGCAGCAATTATAACAAGCATGAGTACACTTATGGTTGGTACTTAGCAAGTGTTGGGAATTATATGACATGAAGGCCAAAATCAAGGAAAGGCTGACTGGCTTACTGCGATAAGCAATTTTAGTTGGTCAAGTTTTATTAGCACCTGATTACTAAGGTATAAGTTCATACCAAAAATCCACATTAAAAGAGAGAGAAGAGATACAGCATAAGCATAACCATAAACATGGTCCACGATAACCATAACCAAAACCATGGTCCACGATTTAATTCATCTTCAAGTTCATTAATCATGTGAGGGTCCAAGCCGCTCTTAACCGTGAGCACGGCTGATATATCAGTTTTCACTCTACAGAGGTTGTACGCTTTACCCACAATTCGTGTCTCCCGATTTGCCCGAGGTAGCTAGCCTCTTAAACACTTCCGAGGTGAGTGGCAAGGGATTCACTACGAGGCCTTTACAAAGATTCCCTAACTTATGACATTCCGCTAAGGTTTCAGGCTGCAGTGGTCATAACCCACCCTAATAAGGAAATGCCTTAGCCAAGGACCACATATATCAATATGCCTCAAGAGGATCGGGCTATACCCCATCAACGCACTCCCCTCTTGCCCTTTCGGTAAGATCGTCACAAGCTAGAGTTTCTAATTAATTAGCCAAGACCAGAGCCATATAGTATTGTGGTTGCACTATTTTCCTGGGTGGTTCTCCATGTTCCGATAAAACATATAATCTTGTATTAACAACACATAGCGCGTGAACATGGATAAAACAGGTGTAACATCATCATTGTTGTCATCATGATTATATATTATTCCCAAACCATAACCAGTTGTAGCAACTAAGCAATAGCTACCCAACAATAAAGATAAAACCCAGGTTGACAAGGAATGATCATAAAGACTAGGCATATCCTTAATTAGGACCCATCAAAATTAGGACACATGCATGCATATAGAAAAAGTTATATTTATTGTGATTATTAGGACAAATAGGACCCATCAAAATTAGGACACATGCATGCATATAGAAAAAGTTATATTTATTGTGATTATTAGGACAAAAGAATGATCAAGGAAACATTTGCCTTTTTTTTAGAGAATAGCTGCTCAGAGTCTTCAATTCTTGTCCTTGAAACTCTATATCTTCAAAGCTCTTGGATCACGCTCCTTCTAACGTCACACAAGCATCGGGCCCAAATCATACAAGCAAGCAAACAAACAAGAACGACTAAGAACAAATATGGCAAACAATACGAAAGCATTTAAAAGAGCGTACTAAAGGATAGAACTCGTTGCTACGGTCACGAGAGCGCAAGAAACATGAAAAACGGAGCTAGGGTTGAAAAGATACAGCTATCGGAAGATTTATATTATAAAAGAATAAAAGAACTATAGGATTTCATTTATTTTAATTTAGAAAACTAATGTAAAAGATATAAAAGAGAAATATCCCTAATTAGAATTAACTCATATTATATTTGCATTTATAAAGACGAGATACAACCTAATCAAATTTTATATATAATTGTCTATGTACGAATTATCCAAATTAAACAATTAATTAGAAAGAAACCGGTGAGAGCATCTAAACGCATAACTTTATGATTCGAGTTAAACTAAACAAATTAAATTATAAATATATTTAAGTTGATATTAATCAAATTAACATTAATTATGAAAATTGGAGTAAAGACTTAATTGGATTTTATTTTGGAAAAACTAGATGAGAGGATATTATTCAAATTAAATTAATATCTAATTTTAAAAATAGGAATTACGGTACAACAACACTACTAGATGATAGCTTAGGATTTTAGAAGACTAACGCAAAAAGAACGGATCGAAACGGATTTAAAACGCGAAAACTATGCATGAAACAGCGCTGCAGGGACGTATACGTAATTAACTATAGACTTCGGGGGTTAGTAGGAAAGAAATACTAGACTCAGAAAATAGTGCTTGCAAATACAGAAAAATTTAGGGTAAGATCTGAAAAATTCCACGGTGGGGCTAGATTGAGAAGATGTAATAGATCTAGGGGGTTTTCTACAAATTTTGCAAGACACAAAAATTTACGTGATAATTACAGAATCTTCCAGGGACTAAATCGCGAAAAGCTTGGAACAGCCTCCAATGGTGACCGGTGGCCACTGTTCTTGAAATTCCCATCGATTCCGGCCATGGGAGAGCGCGGGAAGCGGGGCAAACGAAAGAGGATGACGAGGGGATTCCGTTCCATACCTTACTTACCACGGGGACGCATCGAGGTGATCGAATTTTGCGGAGGAAGTTGCAACGGCGGATCTGTTCATCTGTTCTGGGCGACACAGTACTATTTCTGTGTGTGCGTCCTGCAGGGGGTGAGAGCGGGGCTCTGGGGCAGTGGGGTCAAGGTGCGCAGGGGCCTGGGCACGCACGGTTACAGGGGTGGCGGCGCTGGGCAGGGGCTCAGGCGGCAGCCTGCTCTAGTGGTGGCGGCGCTTGTGCAGGTCGCCTTTTCCTGGGCAGAGCAGGGGGGTGCGCAGGGCTGGGCAGGGGTGTGCACAGGGGGGATGGCGACGCTCTGCTAGTGCGCGCAGGGCAAGAGCGGTGCGGCGGCAGGGGGTGCAGCGGACGGCAGAGACGCAGGAGGAAGGGCAACTGAGGCGCACGCGGCACAGGTAGCAGGGGCCAGGGGCGGCGGCGTGCAAGGAGCAATGTATGTAGAGGGTCTCATGTAGATTTTATATGGGCGCAGGGACTAGGGCACAGGGGAAAGGCAGCGTGGCGTGCAGAAGAAGCATATTGGAACGCGGGCTCGACTCACGGATTTTTATAGAGCGAAACGCCCTGGCTCGGCGCGATAGATATGCCAAGAAAAGGGGACCGTCGTGCAGCACCTGGACTCGATCGAGCCTAGCTGGTGGGGGTGCGGGGTCGAGGATTTAGCGAGCAGGGGAGCAATGCGAGGCCGAGGGGTCCGATTATGGGCCGAAACAGGATCGGGTGAGGGCTGAACACGAAAACAAGCTGATAGAGCTGATTGAACCTGAACCATTGATTCAGGAGCGCGAAAAGAGAAGAAAAGGATCACGTGGAGTCATTGGGGCTGACACTGATCGAACATCATCGGAAAAACACTGAAGACGAGCCACGCGCGTCGTTTTCAAGCATGACCTAATCGAGGAGAATGGATAGAGGATCGGGAGCTCAATGGAACCTCTTAAAGATTCGGAGAGACAAGATTAAAAGGATGTACAACAAGATACGGCTCGGTCCGACTACGATGAGAATCAAAATAGAAATATTTTTCAGAACACATTTTTAAGTTTAAAATAAATCTAGAAAAGTCCAGATAAATATTTCAAACCACGAAAAATATATCCGGAAGAATCCCAAAATTTTTCGAGAAAAACTCGGGAGGTAATTTGGGTCACGAGGATTCCAAATAAAATATTTGGACTTCATGAAAAAGAATTTTAGAGCTTTCAAAATAAAAATGGATCTAGCTCTCGGATAAATAGAATAATTGCTAGAAAAATCTTGAAAATTGTCGGAGAATCCTATTGATAGATAAACATATTGTGAAAGATATTCACATCCTAAAATTGAATATTTTAGGGTGTGACAGTTTCATTAAAGAAGAATAATGAATGGAGGATGTGTGTGGATTATACCAATCTCAACAGGCACTGCCCAAAAGATCCTTTCGCGCTCCCACGCATCAACCAAGTCATCGACTCCACGGTTAGCTGCATCCTGCTCTCTTTCCTTGATTGCTACTCGGGCTACCATCAGATTGCCCTCAAGGAAGAAGACCAAATCAAGATATCGTTCATCACCCTATTTAGAGCATACCCCTACAAGACTATGTCCTTCGGGCTCAAGAACGCATAGGCTACATATCAGCGAGCCATCCAGCTTTGCCTCGCTGATCAGCTACAATTCCTCGGTGACTGACAATGAAACCGAGTAGTTTCCCTTGCGGTACGCTGAAGACGCACTTAGTTGGGTTGAAGCTTACGTGGATGACATGGTCGTCAAGACCAGAAACCACGGCGAGTTCATCTCCAACCTTGAGGAAACCTTCAACAGCTTACACAAGTTTTGGTGGAAGCTCAACCCAACTAAGTGCGTCTTTGGCGTACCACAAGGGAAACTACTCGGTTTCATTGTCAGTCACCAAGGAATTGAAGCCAACCTAGAGAAGATTACTGCCATCACAGACATAGGAGCTCCACAAATGATCAAAAATGTCCAGAAGCTCACAGGGTGCATAGCGGCCCTTAACAGATTGATCTCACGACTTGGGGAAAGAGGACTGCCTTTCTTCAAGCTTCTAAAGCAGCAAGATAAGTTCCAGTAGATAGAGGAGGCAGCGTAGGCGCTGGAAGCTCTCAAGCATCATCTTTAGTCGCCACCCATCCTCACGGCTCCATTACTAGGAGAGAACCTACTACTATACATTGCCACGACTACTCACATCATCAGCACAGCCATCATGGTGGAGCGCCCCGAGGAAGGCCATGCGTTCGGTGTGCAGCAGCTGGTGTATTTCATCAGCGAAGTCCTCTCTGAATCTAAGGTTCGTTACTCATCAATTCAGAAACTTCTCTACGCTATACTCATCACTTCCAGGAAGCTTCGCCACTACATCGATGAATACAAGATCTTAGTTGTCATTGATTTCCCATTAGCGGACATACTCCAAAATCAGGATGCCACTAGACGCATCTCCAAGTGGGCAGTGGAACTGGGGGCCCTCAGCATTGACATCAAGTCTCGCACCGCTATCAAATCCCAAGTACTAGTCGATTTCATGGCAGAGTGGTGAGAAAATCAAGTTGCAGATCCAACCAACTTGCCCGAGCATTGGGTCATGTACTTTGATGGTTCTCTCAAGCTCGGAGGCGGCGCAGGAGTTCTCTTCATATCTCCAGTAGGCGAACAGCTCAAATACGTTCTGGTCGGTGACAAGTTATCCAAACATGGTTCAGCAACAGGCATCCTTATGAAGTGTGTTCCCATCGAGGAAGGCAAAGAAAAACTGCAAGAAATTTATGAAGGAGTCTATGGCAACCATGCAGCATCAAGGATGCTAGTTGGGATAGCATTTAGGTCTGGGTATTACTAGCCAACAGCTTTGGCTGATGCCAAAGATCTCGTTCATCGGTGTACCAATTGCTAGTTCTTCGGCAGGCAGGCTCATGTCCTGGCGCATAACCTCATCACCATACCACCATCCTGGCCTTTCACTTGTTGGGGCTTGGACATGGTTAGGCCTTTGACTACGGCGCTAGGAGGTTTTACCCATGTGTTAGTGGCCATCGAAAACTTTACAAAGTGGATCGAGTACAAGCCAATTACAAAGATCTCCATGGATCAAGTAGTCAGCTTTATCTGCACCGTTTTGGCTTCCCTAACACTATCATCATAGACCTGGGATCTAATTTCCATTCACACGAGTTTTGAGAATTCTGCGAGAATAGCTCTATTGAGGTAAAGTACATCTCGGTTGCTCACCCGCGGACCAATGGCCAGGTTGAGCGTGCCAAAGGCTTAATCCATGATGGGCTAAAGAAAAGACTGAATAGCAAAAAAGGGGGCAAGTGGATTCATGAGCTCTCCTTGGTTGTCTAGGGGCTTCGCACTGAACCAACCAAAGCCATAGGTCAATCGTCTTTTTTCTCGTCTATGGGTCAAAAGCTATCCTCTTTGCGGAGATCATGTGGAAGTCTCGAAGGCTGGAGATGTACGAAGAAGACGAAGCTGATCAGGCAAGACATCTGAAGCTTGATTCAGCAGAAGAAGTCAGATGCAACACCTTGTTACAGTCAGCTCGCTACCTACAAGGCATCCGATGCTACCACAACCGCAATGTACAGGAGAGGTCCTTCAACATCGGTGACTTGGTCCTCCGTCGCATCCAAGATGAGACAGGGCTTCACAAGCTCAACTCGCGATGGGAAGGGCCCTTCATCGTTACCAAAGTTACACAACCGGGGTCGTACCAACTGCAAGACTCCAATGTCCAAGAGATACCAAACTCTTGGAACATCAAGCACCTACGCCGTTTCTATCCCTAGATAACTTGTACATGAAGTTGTTAGCTGCAGTGCAGCATGCTTATCAATAGAAGGTTGGTTTGATTTTAAAATGACTACTTTTTGTCTCTAAGCTAGATTACATAATTCGGCGGCTTCGGCCACGAGTATCAACAATGCGTTAACTGCGCTAGGTCATCAGATGTACTCGGGGCCTGTCGCCACGAGTCCTTTCTGAACGACTACTTTCACACTTGCCCTACGAGCCGAAGCGCAAAGACTAGTTGTGACTGACTCCAACTACTTTGAGTACTAGCCTAACAGTTTGTAGGAACCAACGGCATGAGTCACTGTGAGAAAGTTGAAGAGGCTCCCACACCTATAAAAGCAATCTAGAGTATCGCACAGTGCGAGTAAATCCTAATTCGCTTATCCTCCCTGTATGGAACTTTACGCCTGTTATCGCCATAATTTGACTGGGCCAGAGGATGGGACGAAAGCAACGTGGGCTGAAGGAGATCATCGTGACGGTTTGCGAATCGGCTTCTGTGTGAGCGTATTAAGGGCCGGGATGGCCGTGTATCTAGTAAGGATAGTTTAAATATAGTAAGTTAGAGATTGTATCGTAATCAGCTAGGGTTAGTTAAAAAGATCAAGTCTCCGGACTATAAATATGTATCATGAGATTCAATAATGAGGAATCCAACATTCACAACAAACTCTCGGCGCATCGCTACCCCTTTTTCCAAGGGTTTCTCCAGGTAATCGGCATGCTGCTCCGATCATGCTCCGCATGGTCGGAGCAGCGTCGTGTTTATCTGTTTATCTTTGTGTTTCTCGTGCTGAAGCGTTGTTGATGGCGAGTGACACTAGTTACCTTAAGCGATTATGATACTGCATTAGTTTTGAATAGTATATCTATGCTCCGCTTACTGTTCGTAATCGTTTAGCTACCCTTGTACGTGATCCCAGGTGCAAGGGCAGCACCTTGCTGTGTTCTTGCTTAGTAGATCTAATCTGTTATGGTAGTTCTTTGTACTATAAGGATTTGGTTTAATATCCGTATGATTAGACCCTTCAAACGGGTTGGATGTTCCGGCTGCATGTCTGGTGCTTTATGGTAATCCAAGGAGGGATTGTTCCGGAATCAGCTTATTTGTTGGTTTTTAGGCCTCTTTCTAGGTTAGCATCTTGTTACCTTTCATGTTCGTTAGGCTTAACCACGCGTAGGATGTTCCGGTCATACGGTGAAGACCTTTGCTGTCATAGATTGGATTAGCTTGGTGATTACAGAGCATGCTTTTATCTTTTCTATCGGATTCGTACAAGACATTTAATATTAGTAGATCCGGCTTGTTAAACGAGTACAATCGGCTTCTTTCGGCCGATTTTGAGGGTTACCCGGAGGTTCGACCTAGTACAAGAACAGGTCCGACCCAATACGGAGGCATCATCGGCTCTTCTAGCCGACCTTGGGAGTCATTTTAAGAGCCGATCGCAGCTCGGACTAACATTTGACATGGCTGTACGTGCAGGGAAATAACTGATAACAAATTCTACAGCTTCCTGATCAGGTATAGGTCAGGTGGCACGCCTAGCACTTCACCAAGCTAGGGCGTGTGCCGGACTTCTGGGCTGTTGATCGAGGGACCGGGACCCACCAGCCGTCTCAGAAGCCTCCCGGCTCCTCGTGTTGCCTGTCACTGCTCGCCGGTGGGTTTTGACCGACAACACATTCTGGCACGCCCAGTGGAACTTTATCGACTATATCGACTACTTCATCGACTACATCGACTACTTCCTTCGACTACATCGACTACAATTGACTGCATCATCTTCTTCGGCTACATCGACTTCCGTTGTCAAGATGACGAATGAGAACCCGATTACTTATGAAGAGTTGTCTGATGAGCACGAGCAGAAGTATAATGAAATAAAGGCTGCTTTTGAAGCTGATCTCATCGGCTCATTTGAAAGGACCCGTCACCACGGCATCAGATGGAAGGGATTTTCCTCTGAAGGTGCACTCGACGAAGTGGATCTGTCTACTCCTACAGAAGAACGCACGCGAGCTCTCCGCCAGGAAGTCAACTACATGGTGGCTCATTTGTTACATCGACATTCTGAGAGTTTGGTGAACACCCTTGAGCGCGTCGCGGTACGTGTGGTGCAGGAGATTATGAAACACCAGTACTCTCCAACAGGACCTGCTTTAGGGACTCACAAAGGGGAGTTGCCTTCTCAAGCCAGGCCACCAGTGCCTTACACATTTGCAGCTCCAGAGCAACATAATTCTCCAGCATGCGTCATATACAAGGTGGGAGGTGACCTTGCTGATCACCAATTCTTCAGTGAACCCCCAAAGGAGGTACCGCATGGGTATGTTTGTGCGTATATACCGGATGGTGGTAGCCCAGCGCAACCCACGCAGAGAACAACTGGGGGAACATCTGTAGTCGATGCCGACAAACAGGCATGGCTAGCTACTTACGCGATAGGGCCGAGTCACGAAGGTACGCATTCGGCCCCAGGAGTTCATACAGTGGATTAGATTAGTGCCATTTTGAGAGATCAATTTGGCATTCTCCCAAGAAGGCGAGCGATCGGCTACACCAAGCCGTATCCAAGCGAGTATGACTTGATTCCTCTGCCGCCCAAGTATCGGCTGCCTGAGTTCACCAAGTTCAGCGGAGCGGAAGGATCCAGCTCCATATAGCACGTGAGCCGATATCTGGCGTAGCTAGGGATGATTTCGGTGTCGGATCCATTGCGAGTGAGGTTTTTCTCGTAGTCTCTCATAGGGCCGGCTTTTGGATGGTACACATCATTGGGTCCTGATTCTATCCGCACCTGGAAGCAGTTAGAGGAATAGTTCCATATACAATACCATTCAGAAGCTGCAGAGGCTAGGATTGCTGATTTGGCACAGGTCCGCCAGAAGCGGGGAGAAACGGTGGCAGAATACATCCAGCGTTTCAGAGAAGTTAAGAACCGGTGCTACTCAACTCAGATTTCAAAAAAAGAGGCAGTTGAATTGGCGTCTTTGGGATTGGTAAAACCAATCAGAGATCTGATTTTCCAGCTGGAGTTCAACTCTTTGGCATATCTGGTACAAAAGATGACAGTATACGAGCAACGCCACCCAGAATTATACCAAGACAAGTTCAAACGTCAAGTAGTAATGGTTGACGCTGAAGAGTCCGAAGATTCTGGGGATGACCAAGAGATAGCAGTTGTAGAGTGGGCACGGGGGGCAAAACCCATGTCCTGCAAGTGGGTGAAACAATAGGGACCTTCGAAAGGATTTCATTTTGACGTGAGCAAGGTCGAACAAATATTTGACTTACTCTTGAAGGAGAAGCAGTTGAAGTTCCCTGAAGGTTGCAAGATCCCAACAGCTCAGGAGCTCCAGGGGAGATCGTACTACAAGTGGCATAACTCTTTCACTCATGGTACCAGTGACTGCAAGGAACTCCGACGACAGATACAATCGGCTATTGAGCAAGGCCAATTAATCTTGGGGCAGTACGCCATGAAGGTTGATACTCAACCATTCCCGAATGTAAACATGGTGGAAGGGTACGACCGATCAACATGTCATTAGCTGGATTTTACACTCGGTATTAACATGGCGGGACATACATCACGTCAGTATGCAAGGAAGCAGGAGGCCGATTCCCGCGATCGGCCCTAAAAAGAGGAAAGGGACTATATCACCGAAGAGCAGGTGAGGCACATCAGGAATCAACGATCAATTTCCTCTCATCTTCTAAAAAAATACCAGTATCAGTATCAACAGCATCTCCAACATGAGACTGAAGAAGAAGAAGAATACGAGCGGCGCACTGGGAAACGCCTCAGGAAGCGAGAGGATACGCGAGATCATTGGCATTGCCCGTTCTTCAAGTACTGTTGGGATTCTGGTATGAAACGACTACCCACTCTTGAGGATTGCCCAGAGTGCAAGTCTCAGAAGCAAGATGCAAGAAATGCCTCAGTTCTTCAGTGTTTAGGACCAGTGCAGCCCCGCCATGGACAAGCCGAGTCATCACGCATAGTGGGGAACTCAGAAGGTGAGGAAGACAAATGTCACCGACCACGCTGGTGTCCTGATGGGCTTAACCGGTCCCAGAAGCGGAGGGTGCAACGGTTGCGCAGCCTAGAAGAAGCCGAGGCTCAATATTTGGAAACGCTGAGGAAGGTGCGACCGGATTTGGCGGAGAAAGTTCACCACCCCCAAAAAGCAGAGGCAAGTTCTCCCAAGAAGGTGTGGTGTCCCAAGAAGTCGAAAGCTGATGTAAAGACATCGGCTGATGCACACATGGTGTTTGTTCTTCCTGCAGAGCTTCATGCACCACGCCATGAGGAGGTGCCAGTGGCTCAGCTTGACTTGGGGCCACGGCCAGTCATATTTGAGAAGCCCCGAGAGAGGAATTACAGGCACCTGAAGGCTTTATATCTCAAGGGTTACATAAACGGCCAGCCTGTCAGCAGGATGCTAGTCAACACAGGAGCAGCGGTTAACATAATGCTGTACCAGTGCTGCGCCGGTTGGGACATTCTGTTGGGGATCTGATTAAAACCAACATCACGTTAAGTGACTTCAACGGACAAACTTCGGAGGCGCAAGCAGTCCTCAGCATGGATTTGACGGTAGGAGGCAAGACCGTCCCTACTTCATTTTTTGTTGTCAACAGTAAGGGCTCGTACACCGTCCTGCTTGGGAGAGATTGGATCCATGCCAATTGCTGTATCCCTTCTACAATGCATCAGTGTCTGATCAATGGGATGGAGATGAAGTAGAAGTAGTCCATGCAGACGATTCTGTTGAAGTTTCACATGCCACCATGAGTGTCTGGGACGCGGAGGACCAGGAGCCAATCTCAGGGATTAGCTTGGAAGGTTGTGACCGCGTGGAAGCTACAAAAAACGGGGTGAGGCTAGTCTTGTCCACTGGCCTTACGGAGTAGACGGGGTGCCAAAGCTAGTTTGTACCAAGGTAACAGGAGAGGCCGATCCCTGCGATCGGCTCCAAAAAATAAGAATTGAATTGTTTTTATCATCCATGTTACATCATTATGATGATCATAAAGAGGCCCGCTCGAGCAGCGGGCCATGTGTTGATTGTAAAGTGGCACAAATTAATGAAAAGAACAAGCCGGCCGGTCTCTGCGATCGGCCAAATCCTTTTACATCATATTCATCGTTTATTTGCAGTGTCGACTTAATGGATGAAGGGAAACTAGGATACGGATTTACATCTGCTGACGAGCTGGAAGAAATCGACATTGGTCCTGGGGATAAGCCACGGCTAACATTTATCAGCAAGAAGTTGAATCCAGAGTTGCGAGAGCCGATGATAGTGCTGCTGAAAGAATATGCGGACTGTTTTGCCTGGGATTACACAGAGATGCCCGGGTTGGATAGAAGTATTATTGAGCATCGGCTCCCTCTTAAGCCAGGATTTCGGCCGTTCCAGCAACGAGCACGGTAAATGAAGGCCGAAGTCCTAGAAGAAGTCAAGAAAGAAGTCAAAAAGATGTTAGTAGCAGGCTTCATCAGGCCATGCAGGTATGCTGAATGGATTTCCAGTGTTGTGCCTATACAGAAGAAGGATGGCCGGTGGCGGGTCTGCATGGATTTCAGGGATCTATACAAAGCTACACCAAAGGATGAGTACCCGATGCCAGTTGCGGAGACGTTGATTAATGCAGCCGCTGGTCAGAAGATGTTGAGTTTCATGGATGGCAATGCTAGTTACAACCAAATTTTTATGGCTCCAGAGGATATCCATAAGACCGCATTCAGAGTACCAGGTGCAGTGGGATTATTCGAGTATGTGGTCATGACTTTTGGGCTGAAGAATGTTGGTGCTACATATCAACGGGCCATGAATTATATGTTTCATGACTTGATCAGTAAGCTGGTGGAAATTTACATTGATGACGTGGTAGTGAAATCTGCATCAACTGAAGGGCATTTAGGAGATCTACGGCGAGTTTTGGAATGAACCAGGAAATTCGGGCTTAGAATGAATCCAAAGAAGTGCGCCTTTGGTGTATCAGCCGATCAGTTCCTGGGTTTTCTAGTTCATGAACAAGGAATTGAGATCGGCCTAAAAAGTCAAGAAGCTGTAAGAACAATGGTGCCACCTACTACAAAGAAGTTACTCCAACAACTCATTGGCAAGATCAATTTTGTCAGGAGATTTATTTCCAATCTGTCAGGAAGAATCGAGCCATTCATGGAGTTGGTAAAAATTAAAGCCAATGACGAGTTCCGCTGGGGGCAGAGCAACAACAGGCATTTGAAGATATCAAAGAATATTTATCCAAACCGCCTGTGTTAGTCCCACCCCAGCAGGGTAAGCCATTCCATGTTTATCTATCCGTAGGTGACACTTCCGTTGCTTCGGTCATCGTACAAGTGCATGATGGCAAGGAGAGAGTTGTTTTTTACCTCAGCAGAAGGATGTCAGATGCAGAGACCAGGTACCCCGAAATTGAGAAATTATGCCTTTGTCTATTCTTTACCTATACGAAACTCCGCCACATCCTGCTTTCCACCGAGACGATTGTCATCTGCAAATCAGATGTTATCAAGCATATGTTGTCGGCCCCGGTATTGAAAGGCCGACTCGGTAAGTGGATGCTTGCTTTGTCAGAGTTTGATATCCGGTACCAGCCTGCGAAGGCAGTCAAAGGGCAGGCGCTGGCCGACCTCATTGCAGAAAGGACCAGCTCAGACATAGCAGCGCTTTCCATCCGCGCATGGGTAATGTATTTTGATGGGTCGGTCTGTGGAGATAGTTCTGGCATAGGTATCCTGCTCGTTTCACCTTGAGGGGCAACATATTCCTTTTCAATCAGATTGCCAACATCTTGCACCAATAATCTAGCCGAGTATGAAGCGGTGCACAAAGGTATGGAATTACTTCTTGAGGCCGGAGCAGAAGCAGTAGAAGTTTTTGGGGATTCAAAACTGGTCATCTCTCAGCTCACGGAAGCGTACCGATATGAGAGTGAGTTGTTGTTTCCTTTATGGAGACAATGCCAGGAGCTAATGGCCCGGTTCAGATATATAAATTTCTATTGGTTACCAAAAGTACAAAATTCGGAGGCTAATGATCTTGCCCAGATGGCTTCAGGTTACAAGGATACGGCGGATGGAGCTAATTTCCCGATAAACCTACTGGATCAGGGGGATTGGAGTGCCGATATCTTCAAATACTTGAAGGATCCAGCTCAAGGTCACCTAAGAAGACACGTTACAGAGCCATGAATTACGTCTTGCTAGAGGACGACTTGTTTTACAGGACTCTGGAAGGGCTACTGCTTAAGTGCTTGGGGCCGATTGAATCCAATCAGCTCTTACATGAAGTACATGAAGGTACGTGTGAAAGGATCGATGGACCAAGAGGGGGGTGAATTGGGCCTTTTTCAATTTCTAAAACAAGATAAAGCAACCTTAACCTATGCAAAACTAGAAAGGCACCAATTCACCAACCGGATAACTAAACAACCTACACAAGCTAGATGAGATAAAAAGAGATAAAGCCTAGCAAGGTAGAGCTAACTAGTGATTCCTAAATCAAGCACATGAAAGAATTGCATGAAAGATAATGCTTGAAATAAGTAAAATGGACAAGGGACAACCGGATTTTTCCCGTGGTATCGATGTGTTGGCACACACCCCTAATCCACGTTGTGACACTCACAAAGAGTATTGTCACCTCCCAAGTCACCAAGACGAGGGCGCTCACTAAGAGTCTCCGTTCACCATCCCGGTGTGGTGGAGATCAAGCCACGTACAAATCTTTTCTCCGGGCTTCCACAATCCTTGGCAAGCTCCGCGAGAATCACCTCGATCACCAAGATCGCCTAGGTGATGCCAATCACCAAGAGTAACAAGCTAAGGCCTTCACTTGAGCAAGAACCAATCACTAAGAATGGATGCACACAAGCTTCTCTCTACTCAAGTCCTTAATCTTGCTTCTTGAATGATTGAATGAACAAGTGTATGAAATGTTGAAGCTCAAAGTGGCTCTTGGCTAAAGTATGTGTGTTTGGATGTTGCCTGGTGCCAAGAGTAGTAGAATGACCCATTGGAGGGGTATATATGGGCAGCTCACACGAATAGAGCCGTTGGAGAAAAAGCTGCCAGAAAACTGCGTAGCGCCGGTTAATCCGACGTCCCTCCAACAGTCATCGTCGGTTTAACCGGTGAATGTAAACTCCCCTTTTGAAAAACTAGCCGTTACTGTTTGGGAAGATTAACCGTCGTTGCATCGGTTTAACCGGTGAGTGTAATCATCCTTTGATCAACAGAAATACCAAGTCACTGGACAACTGCACCGACGTCCAATTTCAAATAACGTCGGTTTAACCGGTGAGTCTATTTGTCCACTGATCAACTGAAAACCGAGTCTCTGGACAACTGCACCGACGTCCCTTTTCAAATCACGTCGGTTTAACCGGTGTATTGACTTGTCCAGACCTGCTGACCTCGTTTAACCGACGTATAGAAAACTTGAGGCGTCGGTTAATCCGGTGATAAGGATTTTTCTGGTTTTGCCTTTTCTGACTTGAGTCTTGAATGAAATCCAAATATTTTTGAGATATAAGTTGAGAACCACTTATTTGAGCTTCTAGAAACCTGAGTGACCATTGTGTGCATCCATTTTCAATAGACCATGTCCATGCTCAAGTTACTAAGCCTAAACCCCTCTTAATAGTGCGATCACTACAAAACTATAAAACCTATACTAACCTAAGTGTCCTTCTCAACCTTATGACACTTAGGACTAGAAAGATCCTTAGTCTTGACACATTATAGAGATGAATGCCGAGATCGCCTTTTTGAATAAAGAGAATTAGGGGCCTCTTTTGACATATAACCAAATGAGCAATAATGATCTATAAAGCTGCACAAACTCATTAGTCACAATAATGGTTGTCATTAATCACCGAAACATACCTTAAGGGCCTAGATGCTTACAATCTCCCCCTTTTTGGTGATTGATGACAACATAAACATAGATATCGAGAGAGCGAGAAAGATAAGACACGAATAAACACAAGCAAACTCGAAAAGAAAGGAACCAAAAAGCTCAAAAGCTCAAACGAAATCCATAGATATGTCTCAAAAGCTCAGCATGCTCAAATGACAAATGTACATATCCATGAACCAACATCAAATATAATACAATAAGAAACATCAAAGGTCAGATCGAGCTCTCTCTACTGCTACCCTCCCCCTGACTCCCTCTCCCCCTTTGGCATCAAAGCACAAAAAGGCTACTGATCTGGGTGCCGCGGGACGGCGAGGAAGCGATCCGGGTCATCGTCGTCGTCGTCGTCGGACGGTGGATCCTCAGTGACTGCTGGTAGCTGCTGATTTGAAGGACCGGCTGGTGCTGAGCTGACGGGAGGTGTGGCAGTCGTCGAGGCTGTCGTCGAGGCCCTGGTGCTGGCACTGCCTGGGAGAGGGTCCGTGGAAGTGGTAGCCGGCTCAGCAGAAGATGTGTCAACATCTGAAGTGGTGAGTGCTGAAGCTGCCGGCTGTGACGACTGTTGGGCTAAGGACACCTCTCCGCCTCCCCCTGAAGGTAGTGGCTGTGGTATGGTGGGGAGGCCAACTGACTGCACCGCTGAAGGTGACTCCTGGAAGAGCGAGGTCGCAGGTAGTGGAGAGAAGAGAGGACGACTCGCAGACCCAAGTAGTGCAGACAGTGAGAACATGATCTCCGGGGTCGCAGAAGAAGCTGGAGCAGTGGAGGCCGGAGCTGGTGTAACTGCAAGTGGTGGTGCTCCGGCGCCCTGAAGGCCTGTCTGTGCTGGCTGCTGAGGGGCGAGTCCGGTGTGAGAGTATAATTGTGAAATCATCCCGAACATCGCCATCATGCCCTGCTGCATCTGCTGAAACTGAGCGTCCGTCCTCTGAGAGACTCTGTCAATAAGGCCGACGAAACGCTCCTCAGTAGCAGCTCGCTCTCGGGCGGCCTCCCTCTGGATCTGTGCAAGCTGTGCCTCATGGGCTCTCCTGGCCTCCTCCTGAGCACGACGATCCTCTCTCTGCTGTGTGACCAGCTGCTGTAGGAGTGCGGTGAGCTCAGACGGCTGAGACACCTGAGACTCTGAAACAGTAGTAGCAGCAGCTGTCACAGGAGCTGGCTCTCCTGAACCTCCTGCCTCATGATCATGACTAGCTGCGGCTGGTGCAGGGAAGTACTCCTCATCCTCGGAGGAGTCTGACTCTAGGTCTGACCAGTGAATCTCATCATCTCCTCCGGGAAGCTGTGCCTCTGCAGCAAGTAATGCCTCGTCCTCCTGGGCGACTCGGGCCTGTACCTCAGGTGACAATCGTGCCATGGCAGCACGATCTGCCTGTCTCCCTCTCCTCCTGTCTGAGGGTGCTGTCGGTCTGTAGACGGGGAACCAGGGAACCTCGTCCTGTCTGTATACGGCACTGACTGGTGACTCAGCTGGCACTATCATGGAGCAAATGAAACTGATCCAGTGAGCATATGGGAACTGACGTACTACTCCCATCCCGTCAGTGATAACATCCTCGATCTCTGCCAGAATAAAATCAACAATATCGAACGGCTCGTGAGTGAGGATGTGAAGTAGAAGCAGCTGCTGCAGACCTGTGAACCCCTCTGGGTAGCCACTCCTCGGGAGCAAAGTCCTCCGGAGTGCCATGTGAACAGCGTAGGCCTCTGGGGTCAGCAAGCTCGGTACACGGGCGTAGGAAGCCGGGAAGGGCTGGCGGAAGCACTGTGAGATAGCCTCGTGAGAGGGTGCTATTCCGCCAATCATGGCTCTGCGCGGAGGATCTGCATCTCCATATACCATCTCGTGCAGGGAGACGTCAACCAAGTCAACTCCAAGAATCCCTGCAAGTGTCGCTCTGGACAAGCCAAACACCTGCCCCCCAAACATGAAGTGAACTGCTCTGCGCTCGGGGGCAATCCATGCTGTGGCGTAGAAAACTCTGACCCAGTCCTCAATATACCTGTTCCTCTCAATCGAGAGCAACCTGGGCAGACCTCTGAAGTGCTCGAAGTGCTCGCGGACATCGGCTCCCCCTGCAGCTGTCCTCAAAGAAACCCAGTCCAGTACTCGGTGAGGGAAAATCCTGTGGCCCCGCCTCTGATAGGTCTCGTAGAAACTGGCCTGAAGGAGCGTCCAGAATCTACGATCGACCCTGCTGTCTCGTGTCACTGGGAACCACTCCTCCTCCTGTACACTCCACCTGAGCCTCTTGACCTTCGCCGCATTGGCCTTGGTCAAGTTCTGGAGCAGTACACCTGGCTCCAGACGCACGACAGTGTCCATGCGGAACACTGCGCGCTCGGCCGCTAGGGCCTCGGCTCGACGAGCTGCTGCTGCTGCTGCTGTGGACCTGCGAGGCTCCTGTGGCTGGTGACCTCCTCGCGTCCTCGGTCCAGTGCGACGCTCGGTCGCTGGTGAAGTCTGCTCTGCGGGGGACGTCTGCCGGGTGCGGCCAGAGCGTCGTAGAGCAGGTGACTGAGGTGTAGCCTGCCTCTGAGACTGCTCAGACTGGTCTGTCGCTGACTCTGACTCGGACTCTGCCGCTGAAGCTGACTGTGCTGACTCTGCTGCTGCTGCTGCGGCTCTGGTGGCTCTGGCTCCTCTGACTCTGCCCATGCCTCTGCCTCTGCCTCTGCCCCTGGCTGCTGGATCTCTGATCGCGAAAGGACGAGCACGGCCAGACGCCTGCTCCTCGGCGGCCTTAGCCACCATCTCGGCCCTCTCGGCCTCTCTAGCTGCGCGAGTCCGCTTGCGCGCGGGCTCCTCAACCACGATCTCCTTACCCTTCCTCTTGTCACGACCCATCTCGATCACACAAGACGCGGCGCTGCGAACTGAGGCTAGCGAAAGGCAACCCGGCGTGAAGGCGGTGCAATGCGGCGGCGCGTGTGCGGCAGAAGAAGCGGTGGAGCAGTGCTTGCTGGTGCGGTGGCGTGCCAGTGGCGGCGGTGCGGTCGCAATGTGGTCGGCGCGCGGGCACGGCTGGGCGCGAGCGGCAGACGGCGGCGGCGCGGGCGCGGCTGGGCGCGAGCAGCAGACGGCGGCGCGAGGGCGGTGGTGTGGCGGCGGCGCAATGCGGGCGGCGCAAGGCGAGGACGACGGCGGTGGTGGTGCGAACCGAGAGCGGCGGTGGACTGCGACGGCGGCGGACGGCGACGGCGGTGGACGGCGATGGCGGTGGCGGGAGCGGGTGAAGGCGAGGAGTCGAGCACAACACGAGCGAGAATGAGGTCGTGACCGGTCAAGAGAGGAATATGACATGTGGACCCCGCAATTTTTCTTATCGCCGGTTGAACCGACGCTTAGGTTTTGAACACCGGTTGATTGCGTCGGTGTCGTTCACCAGAAACTCTGCCAAATCTGTATCTGTACGCCGGTTGAACCGATGATCTGAAAATTGAACTCGTCGGTTGAACGATGCATATAACAGTTGATTTTCAGGTCAGAATTGTGTTGTGTTCACCGGTTGATCCGATGCTGTAAACTTTGTATACGCCGGTTGAACGCCTGAAGTCACTGAGCTGTGGCTGACACTTAGTAACGCCGGTTAAACCGATGGGTATAGATCCATTGAACGTCGGTTTAACCGGTGAACCCAAAAACCCTCTCTCAGCTCACTTTTCTATGATAAGTCCAATGAACTTATAAGA
This sequence comes from Panicum hallii, assembly GCF_002211085.1. NCBI lineage: Eukaryota > Viridiplantae > Streptophyta > Magnoliopsida > Poales > Poaceae > Panicum > Panicum hallii. The sequence continues at coordinate 28,022,921 of NC_038044.1, read as the reverse complement.
TTCAACTAAACTCAAGTTAATGGACTCGCATAGGCGACTTTACCCCTCAAAATAGGATAGCTTAATAACTTAAATAGTTTTTCTTTTCAAGATCAAAGATAAGTCGCAAGAGAGACAAAGCGTCAATTTAAAATGTATGAGCCATGTCATAAGAATATTGAAGGAGGAAAGCTTCAAACTCACCATGACATTGCTCACTAGGCAATAACGCACCTAACACTTTACTCTTTTCACTTCTCATGAATTAAGATCTTGTATGTAAAAACAAGTCTCATCTTCATCAAGTGATCTCCTTTGTGACTTTTACGCATGCAATGATAATGCAAATTACAAACACATGCGAAAGAAAGGTAAACATGAGATGCACAACTATATGACAAGAAATGCATAGCGAGAATTTAAGATCTACTTGTCAAGATTGATCCCACGGAAAGCTTCATCATGATGAGCCTTTCTACAAGCCTAGAGGAAAACAAGTGGACCACCACCTCTAGCTAAACCCTTGCTCATCACTATCTTACCACGGTTAGACAAGAGTCCTATATGTATGCATTTTTCTATATGACATGGCAACTTACATGACGTTTGCCGCATCTAACACATTTAGCTCATTTCTTAGCCTAACAAAGGTACTCTCGTCTAAAGGTTTTGTGAAAATATCCGCCAATTGCTCCTCGGATCTCACACCTTGAAGGGAAATGTCCCCCTTGGCTTCGTGATCACGCAAGAAGTGATGGCGAATATCAATGTGCTTTGTGCGAGAGTGTTGAACCGGATTCTTGGCAATTTTTACGGCACTTTCATTGTCACAAAGGAGTGGTATTCTTTCTAGTTTCACACCAAAGTCCAAAAGGGTTTGCTTCATATATAGAATTTGGGCACAACATGCACCGGCAGCTATATATTCCGCTTCCGCGGTGGACAAAGCCACGGAATTTTGCTTCTTACTTGACCAAGAAACTAGAGAACGCCCAAGCAAGTGGCAGCCCCCGGAGGTACTCTTGCGATCGACACGGCTTCCGGCAAAATCCGAATCCGAGTATCCCAAGAGATCTAAACTAGCGCCTTTGGGGTACCACAAGCCTATGCTAGGAGTGTGCTTGAGATACCGAAGGATCCTATTTACAGCAGAAAGATGTGATTCCTTTGGGTTAGCTTGAAAGCGGGCACACAAGCACACACTAAACATTATATCGGGCCTAGATGCGGTAAGGTAAAGCAAAGACCCTATCATAGAGCGATAGAGGGATTGGTCAACCGTTTTACCGTCCACATCCAAGTCGAGATGCCCATTTGTAGCCATAGGAGTCTTGATTGGCTTACATTCATCCATCTTGAACTTCTTCAAGATATCTTTAGTATATTTTTCTTGATAAATGAATGTCCCTTCCTTCATTTGTTTGACTTGAAAACCAAGGAAGAAGGTCAATTCGCCAATCATGGACATCTCGAATTCCCTAGACATCATGGTAGCAAACTCATGGCTTAGTAAATCATTAGTTGAGCCAAAGATAATATCGTCAACATAAATTTGACAAATGAAAAGGTCCCCGTTGACGTCTTTTGTGAACAAAGTGGTGTCCACCCTCCCGATCTTGAAACCTTGCATGATTAGGAAGTCACGAAGCCTCTCATACCAAGCCCTTGGAGCTTGTTTGAGCCCATAGAGTGCCTTGTGCAACCTATAAACATGATTAGGATTCCTCGGATCTTCAAACCCGGGAGGTTGCTCAACATAAACAAGTTCGTTAATAAAGCCATTTAAAAAAGCACTTTTCACATCCATTTGATACAACTTGATATTATGATGTGAAGAGTAAGCAAGAAGAATGCGGATAGCTTCAAGTCTTGCGACCGGAGCAAAAGTTTCACCAAAATCCAAACCTTCAACTTGAGAAAACCCTTTTGCCACAAGTCTTGCTTTATTGCGTACCACCACCCCATGTTCATCTTGCTTGTTTCGAAAGACCCACTTTGTGCCGATGATGTTCTTGTCTTTCGGAGGAGCTTCGAGGACCCATACTTCATTGCGGGTGAAATTGTTCAACTCTTCTTGCATGGCCATCACCCAATCCGAGTCCTCAAGGGCTTCCTCTATGCTAGTGGGTTCAATACAAGAAACAAACGAGTGATGTTCGCAAAATGAAGCATGCTTAGAACGAGTTCTTACTCCTTTGGAAGGACTACCAATGATTTGACCAATTGGATGATCCTTCGAGATGCGACCATGCTTCATTAGCGGTATTTGCGTGGATGGTTGTTGGGGTGAATCATGAGTGACTTGTGCTTGTGGTGGAACATTTTGTTCTTCTTGTTCTTGGACTTGGGGCGTTGGCGATGACACATTTTCTTGAGGTAGTGGATCAACTTTATCTTGATCTTCATCCACTAGGGGTGCCGTTGAGGTGCTTGGTGTAGATGAGGAAGGTCCTCCCCCTTGATCATTGCCTTCATGCACCTCTTCCGGCTTGATATCCCCAATGGACATCTTCTTCAAGGCTTCTTCAATCTCTTCATCCCCTACATTCTCATAGCCAACAACCTCCTCTTGGGAGCCATTAGATTCATCAAACTCCACATCACATGTTTCTTCAACTAACCCGGAGGTTTGATTGAATACTCTATATGCTTTGGAGTTTGATGCATAACCAAGAAAGAAACCTTCATCACATCTACTTTCAAACTTACCGAGCCTTTTCTTCTTATATATGAAGCATTTGCAACCAAAGACTCGAAAGTATGATATATTTGGTTTCCTCCCGGTGATGAGCTCATATGGAGTTTTCTTGAGGAGTCGGTGAGGATACACTCGGTTGGATGCATGACACGCCGTGTTGATTGCTTCCGCCCAAAACTTCTCGGACGTGCCATAATCATCCAACATTGCTCTTGCTAGGGTGATGAGTGTCTTGTTCTTTCTTTCCACCACACCATTTTGTTGGGGCGTGTAGGTGGCGGAAAACTCATGTTTGACTCCTTCTTCATCGCACCATTCTTCAATCTTCATGTTTTTGAACTCGGTGCCGTTGTCACTCCGAATCTTCACGATTGGGGAATTGTATTCCCTTTGAGCTTTTCTTGCAAATGTCTTGAAGATTTCCGGAGTTTCACCCTTATCGCCTAGAAACATGACCCAAGTGTAACGTGAAAAATCATCAACAATTACTAGGCAATAGAGGTTACCACCAATGCTCTTGTATGAAGTTGGACCAAAGAGATCCATGTGTAGTAGCTCGAGCGGCTTGGAGGTAGACAACATCGTCTTGATAGGATGATGAGTTGCAACTTGCTTCCCGGCTTGACATGCTTTGCATAGCTTGTTCTTGTCAAAAATGACGTCCTTTATGCCGGTGATCATCCCTCTCTTGTGGGCTTTCTTGAGGTTGCTCATGCCAATATGAGCAATTCTTCTATGCCAAAGCCACCCAAGAGACGACTTGGTGAAGAGGCAAGTCATGGTGCTTGTTTGCTTTGAAGAGAAATCCACCAAATAGATATTGCCATGCCTAAACCCCGTGAATACCAATGACTTGTCTTTTTCATGAGTCACTACAACACCATTCTTGTCAAAGGCACACGTTAGTCCAAGATCACACAATTGTGCAATAGAAATGAGGTTAAAACTAAGTGCTTCTACAAACAAAACATTCGAAATGGATAAATCTTTTGAAATTGCAATTCTACCCAAACCTAAGACTTTCCCCTTAGAGTTATCACCATAGGTGACATGTTCATGATCGCCGGGGTCTTCAAGTGAGGTGAACATGCTATCATTGCCGGTCATATGTTGAGAGCAACCGCTATCAAGTACCCAATGTTTTCCACCGGCTTTGTAGTTCACCTACACACATGAGAATTTATTTTTAAGTTTTCGGAACCCAAACAAGCTTTGGGCCTTGCACATGTGTGACAAGAGCTTTTGGGACCCAAAGTTGCTTGGGGAGCTTCTTCTTCGACTCCTTAGCAATTTTGCCAATGAACTTGGCCTTCACCTTGCCCTTCACTTTACTCAAGAGAAAATGATTATTTTGAAACATTGATGAGTAATTCTTGGGTAATTTAGGAAGAGGACGTGATGGTAAAGTGCACTCCCTAGTGTGGTGCCCGGTGACTTGGCAATGTTGGCAATATGAACCAACTTCCTTGATGAAGCTTGTCTTGATCTCCGGAGAAGGAGTTGTAGCCATGTTTGGCTCCGGAAATGAACCAAGACCTCTCTTGCCATAGTCACGGGCATTGTTGAAGAGAATCTCCTTGTGGATGTATTCTCCCCTTGAGAGTTTCTCCACACTACTCTTGAGGCTTGCCACTTGATCCATCAATTCCTTTTCCCTAGAAGAGGCGAGCTTGGGCACAACATTAGTGGCATATGCATCAATGAGTAGGTCATCACATGAAGTAGAAGCATTGACCTTTTCATTAACAACTTTCTCAAGACTTGGGTCAATTATTTCATAAGCAAATTCAAGTTCTTGATACTTGTGAGCCAACTCCCTATGCTCTTGTTTGAGCTTTTTGTGGCTTTCTTCAACTTGCTTAGCAAGTACAAGTGACTCATTGTGCTTTTTGAGCAAGTCATTGTACTTACTAAGTAAGTCGGAGTGGGCAAGCTCTAACTTGGCATGAGTGCTCTCAAGAACTTTAACTTTGCCCTTTTCCCTCTTGATGACGGATGTATACTCATTGATGAGGTTAGTAAATTCATTAGGATCAAGCTCTTCATCACTATCATCTTCACTATCTACCTCACATACCTTGGTGTTACCTTTTGCCATGAGGCACATAGGAGGCGGAGGTAGAGATGGTTCTTCATTGGTGAGGGCGATGGTGACAATGTCTTCTTCATCACTTGAGTCTTCGCTTGATGAGACATCGGTCACCCATTCTTGTTTCTCCACCAAGAAACTTTTCTTGGTATGCCCTTTCTTCTTCGGGAAGAGCTTGGTCTTCTTGTCATGGGTCTTCTTCTTCCCAAATCTCTTGTTTTTGTTCTTCCTCTCCTCTTCTTCATCATCGCTTGAATCATGGCGATGCTTACCCTTGTTGTCCTTGCTTCTTTTGTCCGGCTTGGGGCAATTTGGACGGATGTGTCCTTTTTCGCCACAATTGTAGCAAATCTTGTTCTTGACATCCATTGGCCGGAACATTCCCTTCTTGGAGTCAAAGTTGAAGCCCTTCTTATTGATCTTCTCATTCAAGCGTGTGAACTTTCTCATCATGAGAGCAAGTTCTCCATCATCTTCAACATCGGATGAGCTCTCATGGTGATCATCTTCTTCATTGCTTGAGCTTGAGTCTTGTTTGACCATCTTGAGCTTGCGGGATTTGTTTGTCTTGGTCTTTAGAGCAATTGACTTGCTTGATGTTGGCTCTTCGGTCATACCAAGAATGCTCATTTCATGAGCGCGAATTTCGCCCACAAGTTCTCCAACTTCCATTGCGGCGAGATCCTCCTTTTGAAGCATAGCATTGATAATGTTATACTTGGGCTTCGGGAGTAGCATGAGGATCTTGCGGTTGATGGATGCACTGTCAATTTTGGATATTTCAAGTGCATTAATGTCCTTGACAATGACATTCAAGCGAGAATACATATCATTGCAATTTTCATGAGCTAGCATTTTGAAGGAATCATACTTAGCTCTAAACAAGTGATATTTTTGTTCACGAACTTTGGTGGAACCTTCATGTATTTCAATGAGCTCCTTCCAAATATCACTTGCTAGGTCCATGCCATTAACTCTAGCAAAGACCTCCTCACTAATAGCTTCGAAAATAGCATTTCTAGCTCTAGCATTCCATTTTAATTGGTCGGGGGTGGGTTCTCCGGTGAATCCGACTTTAGTTGCCAACCATACTTCGGGGGCAATCGCATCAAGGTATGCGGCCATGCGAACTTTCCAATAGGCAAAGTTCTTGCCCTCGAAGTGAGGCGGCGAACCACCCATCTTGGCCATAGCTCTAGGCGGTGAAGCCTAATGATCCAAATGAGCAACGAGGCTCTGATACCAATTGAAAGGATCGATGGACCAAGAGGGGGGGTGAATTGGGCCTTTTTCAATTTCTAAAACAAGATAAAGCAACCTTAACCTATGCAAAACTAGAAAGGCACCAATTCACCAACCGGATAACTAAACAACCTACACAAGCTAGATGAGATAAAAAGAGATAAAGCCTAGCAAGGTAGAGCTAACTAGTGATTCCTAAATCAAGCACATGAAAGAATTGCATGAAAGATAATGCTTGAAATAAGTAAAATGGACAAGGGACAACCGGATTTTTCCCGTGGTATCGATGTGTTGGCACACACCCCTAATCCACGTTGTGACACTCACAAAGAGTATTGTCACCTCCCAAGTCACCAAGACGAGGGCGCTCACTAAGAGTCTCCGTTCACCATCCCGGTGTGGTGGAGATCAAGCCACGTACAAATCTTTTCTCCGGGCTTCCACAATCCTTGGCAAGCTCCGCGAGAATCACCTCGATCACCAAGATCGCCTAGGTGATGCCAATCACCAAGAGTAACAAGCTAAGGCCTTCACTTGAGCAAGAACCAATCACTAAGAATGGATGCACACAAGCTTCTCTCTACTCAAGTCCTTAATCTTGCTTCTTGAATGATTGAATGAACAAGTGTATGAAATGTTGAAGCTCAAAGTGGCTCTTGGCTAAAGTATGTGTGTTTGGATGTTGCCTGGTGCCAAGAGTAGTAGAATGACCCATTGGAGGGGTATATATGGGCAGCTCACACGAATAGAGCCGTTGGAGAAAAAGCTGCCAGAAAACTGCGTAGCGCCGGTTAATCCGACGTCCCTCCAACAGTCATCGTCGGTTTAACCGGTGAATGTAAACTCCCCTTTTGAAAAACTAGCCGTTACTGTTTGGGAAGATTAACCGTCGTTGCATCGGTTTAACCGGTGAGTGTAATCATCCTTTGATCAACAGAAATACCAAGTCACTGGACAACTGCACCGACGTCCAATTTCAAATAACGTCGGTTTAACCGGTGAGTCTATTTGTCCACTGATCAACTGAAAACCGAGTCTCTGGACAACTGCACCGACGTCCCTTTTCAAATCACGTCGGTTTAACCGGTGTATTGACTTGTCCAGACCTGCTGACCTCGTTTAACCGACGTATAGAAAACTTGAGGCGTCGGTTAATCCGGTGATAAGGATTTTTCTGGTTTTGCCTTTTCTGACTTGAGTCTTGAATGAAATCCAAATATTTTTGAGATATAAGTTGAGAACCACTTATTTGAGCTTCTAGAAACCTGAGTGACCATTGTGTGCATCCATTTTCAATAGACCATGTCCATGCTCAAGTTACTAAGCCTAAACCCCTCTTAATAGTGCGATCACTACAAAACTATAAAACCTATACTAACCTAAGTGTCCTTCTCAACCTTATGACACTTAGGACTAGAAAGATCCTTAGTCTTGACACATTATAGAGATGAATGCCGAGATCGCCTTTTTGAATAAAGAGAATTAGGGGCCTCTTTTGACATATAACCAAATGAGCAATAATGATCTATAAAGCTGCACAAACTCATTAGTCACAATAATGGTTGTCATTAATCACCGAAACATACCTTAAGGGCCTAGATGCTTACAACGTGTGGTACTCATCAATCAGCCCACAAGATGAAGTGGTTGATTAGACGCTCAGGATATTATTGGCCTGATATGCTGGAAGATTGCTTCAAGTATTATAAAGGATGCCAGGCTTGTCAAAGGTTTGGGAAAATACAAATAGTACCAGCGTCAGCAATGAATCCTATCGTCAAACCTTGGCCGTTCAGAGGCTGGGGCATGGACATGATTGGTAAGATTAATCCTCCATCGAGTAAAGGCCATCAGCTTATTTTGGCCATCACAGATTATTTCACCAAGTGGGTAGAGGCTGTTCCTATGAAGTCAGTAATATCAAGGGACGTCATCAATTTCATCAAAGAACACGTTATTCATAGGTTCGGGATTCATCAGACCATTACAATAGATGAAGGGTCGGTATTTATATCTGATGAATTCAAAAAATTCGCTGCCGACATGGGGATTAAATTGATCAGGTCATCTCCGTACTACGCTCAAGCAAATGAACAAGCTGAAGCGTCCAATCAAAGCTTGATCAAGCTGATCAAAAGGAAGATTGATGAATACCCATGGCGTTGGCATGAAGTATTATCAGAAGCGTTATGGGCTTATCATGTTTCATGCCACGGGGCAACAAGAACTTCACCATATCATTTGGTGTATGGACAGGAGGCCGTATTACCATGGGAAATTACGGTTGGTTCGAGACGGATAGAGTTTCAGAATG